>NC_091285.1:22589865-22899032 GCF_032444005.1 Ranitomeya imitator
CATCATTTTCTATTCTGTATTGAGCATTGCTGTGCACAACAAGGTCTGACATATGGGGGGGACCTGGCATATGTCGCCGGGTATTGTAGCTTCAGCTCAAGGTTAAACACAACATTCAGGGAGAAAAATGAATGTTGAAATGACTTTAGTAAATATCCATTCATATTACACATTGCCGTCCCGGCGGTTGCCATGGTATTCCGGCTCTGCTGCTTTACAACTCTCACGTCTTTAATATTGAATAAACAAGAGCGGAGAAGGGAAAAAAAAAAGAGAAAAGAATTTCATGTAGAACACGGCGCTATTGTGACAGCCGAAGCGCGGCTAATATGTTGTCACTTTACTGGAGTAACTCGCAGAAATCTATATGGAAACATTACAGAGAGTGAACGCCACTACAGTCATAAAAACAATATATTACCCTCCGCGCCCACAATCCACCGCGCCCGCAGCGCCATTAACTCCGGATGGAAGTCATTTAAGAGTCAGTAGATTCATTTCTGCCCTTTACTTGTCTTTGAACATGGCAGATGTCATAAGGAAAAATAATGGATGGATATTATGAATGAACGAATCTTAAATGCCATCTATGTATTATCTATATATATATTATCTATCTATCTATTATCTATTATCTATCTATTATCTTTTATCTATATATTATCTATATATTATCTATCTATTATCTATCATCTATCTATATCTATATATTATCTATCTATTATCTGTATATCTATTATCTATACATTATCTATTATCTATCTATTATCTATTTATCTATTATCTAATATCTATCTATTATCTATCATCTATCATCTATCTATCGATTATCCATCTATCTAATATCTATTATCTATCTAATATCTATCTATTATCTATCTAATATCTATTATCTATCTATCTATCTATTATCTATCATCTATCTATTATCTATCTATCTATATTTATCTATCTATCTATTATCTATCTATCTATCAAACTATCCATCCATCCATCTTCATCCATTTATTACCCATTTCCCATATGTCTCTCATATTTATCATACTTCCATCCATCATTGTAGAAATGAGTTGATCGATCCGCAGAGGTTCGAATTTGTTCAAATTAATTGTTTCACATGAATTTGAACATTTTGAGGTTTGATTCACGGTTCCCCCCACCCCAAAAAATAATTGCCGGGCACCATTTTCCACACTGTTCAAACAACATCAGAGAGCAGGTTAAGGTACCGTCACACATAACGATTTCTTTAACGATATCGTTGCTTTTTGTGACGTAGCAACGATATCGTTAACGAAATCGTTATGTGTGACAGCGACCAACGATCAGGCCCCTGCTGGGAGATTGTTGGTCGCTGGGGAATGATCAGGACCTTTTTTTTTGGTCGCTGATCACCCGCTGTCATCGGTGAATCGGCGTGTGTGACGCTGATCCAGCGATGTGTTCACTGGTAACCAGGGTAGATAGCGGGTTACTAAGCGCAGGGCCGCACTTAGTAACCCGATATTTACCCTGGTTACCATTGTAAATGTAAAAAAAAAAACACTACATACTCACATTCCGGTGTCTGTCACGTCCCCCGCCGTCAGCTTCCCGCACTGACTGTGAGCGCCGGCCGTAAAGCAGAGCACAGCGGTGACGTCCCCGCTGTACTCTGCTTTACGGCCGGCGCTGACACAGTCAGTGCGGGAAGCTGACGGCGGGGGACGTGACAGACATCGGAATGTAAGTATGTAGTGTTTTTTTTTTTTACATTTACAATAGTAACCAGGGTAAACATCGGGTTACTAAGCGCGGTCCTGCGCTTAGTAACCCGATGTTTACCCTGGTTACCCGGGGACTTCGGCATCGTTGGTCGCTGGAGAGAGCTGTCTGTGTGACAGCTCTCCAGCGACCACACAAGGACTTTCCAACGATCACGGCCAGGTCGTATCGCTGGTCGTGATCGTTGGTAAATCGTTTACTGTAACTTTACCTTAAATGTCTTTTAGCATGGTCACGGGGGTCTCCCCATAATGCCCTGCAGCTAAGACATCTTACACATTCATACCTTGTATAGTGGTGGTCAGTACCAGCGCCATCACAGATCAGCAGTTCCCAGTGCAGAGTCGCTTTCCATCTCCACAGTCACTGGGTAAATCTCTCCTGTAGAGTGTAAGCTCTTATGGTCAGTGGGATCCTCTCTCTCCTGTAGAGTGTAAGCTCTTATGGTCAGTGGGACCCTCTCTCTCCTGTAGAGTGTAAGCTCTTATGGTCAGCGGGATCCTCTCTCCTGTAGAGTGTAAGCTCTTATGGTCAGTGGGGTCCTCTCTCTCTCCTGTAGAGTGTAAGCTCTTATGGTCAGTGGGATCCTCTCTCTCCTGTAGAGTGTAATCTCTTATGGTCAGCGAGGTCCTCTCTCTCCTGTAGAGTGTAAGCTCTTATGGTCAGTGAGGTCCTCTCTCTCCTGTAGAGTGTAAGCTCTTATGGTCAGTGAGGTCCTCTCTCTCCTGTAGAGTGTAAGCTCTTATGGTCAGTGGGGTCCTCTCTCTCCTGTAGAGTGTAAGCTCTTATGGTCAGTGGGATCCTCTCTCTCCTGTAGAGTGTAATCTCTTATGGTCAGCGAGGTCCTCTCTCTCCTGTAGAGTGTAAGCTCTTATGGTCAGTGAGGTCCTCTCTCTCCTGTAGAGTGTAAGCTCTTATGGTCAGTGAGGTCCTCTCTCCCTGTAGAGTGTAAGCTCTTATGGTCAGTGGGGTCCTCTCTCTCCTGTAGAGTGTAAGCTCTTATGGTCAGTGAGGTCCTCTCTCTCCTGTAGAGTGTAAGCTCTTATGGTCAGTGGGGTCCTCTCTCTCCTGTAGAGTGTAAGCTCTTATGGTCAGCGAGGTCCTCTCTCTCCTGTAGAGTGTAAGCTCTTATGGTCAGTGGGGTCCTCTCTCTCTCCTGTAGAGTGTAAGCTCTTATGGTCAGTGGGGTCCTCTCTCTCCTGTAGAGTGTAAGCTCTTATGGTCAGTGGGGTCCTCTCTCTCCTGTAGAGTGTAAGCTCTTATGGTCAGTGGGATCCTCTCTCTCCTGTAGAGTGTAAGCTCTTATGGTCAGTGGGGTCCTCTCTCTCCTGTAGAGTGTAAGCTCTTATGGTCAGTGGTGTTCTCTCTCTCCTGTAGAGTGTAAGCTCTTATGGTCAGCGGGGTCTTCTCTCTCCTGTAGAGTGTAAGCTCTTATGGTCAGTGGGGTCCTCTCTCTCCTGTAGAGTGTAAGCTCTTATGGTCAGTGAGGTCCTCTCTCTCCTGTAGAGTGTAAGCTCTTATGGTCAGTGGGGTCCTCTCTCTCTCCTGTAGAGTGTAAGCTCTTAGGGTCAGTGGGGTCCTCTCTGTCCTGTAGAGTGTAAGCTCTTATGGTCAGTGGGGTCCTCTCTCTCCTGTAGAGTATAAGCTCTTATGGTCAGTAGGGTCCTCTCTCTCCTGTAGAGTGTAAGCTCTTATGGTCAGCGGGGATCCTCTCTCCTGTAGAGTGTAAGCTCTTATGGTCAGCGGGGTCCTCTCTCCTGTAGAGTGTAAGCTCCTATGGTCAGTAGTGTTCTCTCTCTCTCCTGTAGAGTGTAAGCTCTTATGGTCAGTGGTGTCCTCTCTCTCCTGTAGAGTGTAAGCTCTTGTGGTCAGTGGGGTCCTCTCTCTCCTGTAGAGTGTAAGCTCTTATGGTCAGTGGGGTCCTCTCTCTCCTGTAGAGTGTAAGCTCTTATGGTCAGCGGGGTCTTCTCTCTCCTGTAGAGTGTAAGCTCTTATGGTCAGTGGGGTCCTCTCTCTCCTGTAGAGTGTAAGCTCTTATGGTCAGAGGGGTCCTCTCTGTCCTGTAGGGTGTAAGCTCTTATGGTCAGAGGGGTCCTCTCTCTCTCCTGTAGAGTGTAAGCTCTTATGGTCAGAGGGGTCCTCTCTGTCCTGTAGGGTGTAAGCTCTTATGGTCAGAGGGGTCCTCTCTCTCCTGTAGAGTGTAAGCTCTTATGGTCAGAGGGGTCCTCTCTCTCCTGTAGAGTGTAAGCTCTTATGGTCAGAGGGGTCCTCTCTGTCCTGTAGGGTGTAAGCTCTTATGGTCAGTGGGGTCCTCTCTCTCCTGTAGAGTGTAAGCTCTTATGGTCAGAGGGGTCCTCTCTGTCCTGTAGGGTGTAAGCTCTTATGGTCAGTGGGGTCCTCTCTCTCCTGTAGAGTGTAAGCTCTTATGGTCAGTGGGGTCCTCTCTCTCTCCTGTAGAGTGTAAGCTCTTATGGTCAGTGGGGTCCTCTCTGTCCTGTAGAGTGTAAGCTCCTATGGTCAGAGGGGTCCTCTCTGTCCTGTAGGGTGTAAGCTCTTATGGTCAGTGGGGTCCTCTCTCTCCTGTAGAGCGTAAGCTCTTATGGTCAGCGGGATCCTCTCTCCTGTAGAGTGTAAGCTCTTATGGTCAGCGGGGTCCTCTCTCCTGTAGAGTGTAAGCTCCTATGGTCAGTAGTGTCCTCTCTCTCTCCTGTAGAGTGTAAGCTCTTATGGTCAGTGGTGTCCTCTCTCTCCTGTAGAGTGTAAGCTCTTATGGTCAGTGGGGTCCTCTCTCTCCTGTAGAGTGTAAGCTCTTATGGTCAGTGGGGTCTTCTCTCTCCTGTAGAGTGTAAGCTCTTATGGTCAGTGGGGTCCTCTCTCTCCTGTAGAGTGTAAGCTCTTATGGTCAGTGGGGTCTTCTCTCTCCTGTAGAGTGTAAGCTCTTATGGTCAGTGGGGTCCCCTCTCTCCTGTAGAGTGTAAGCTCTTATGGTCAGTGGGGTCCTCTCTCTCTTGTAGAGTGTAAGCTCTTATGGTCAGTGGGGACCTCTCTCTCCTGTAGAGTGTAAGCTCTTATGGTCAGCGGGGTCCTCTCTCTCCTGTAGAGTGTAAGCTATTATGGTCAGTGGGGTCCTCTCTGTCCTGTAGGGTGTAAGCTCTTATGGTCAGTGGGGTCCTCTCTCTCCTGTAGAGTGTAAGCTCTTATGGTCAGTGGGGTCCTCTCTCTCCTGTAGAGTGTAAGCTCTTATGGTCAGTGGGGTCCTCTCTCTCCTGTAGAGTGTAAGCTCTTATGGTCAGCGGAGTCCTCTCTCTCCTGTAGAGTGTAAGCTCTTATGGTCAGTGGGGTCCTCTCTCTCCTGTAGAGTGTAAGCTCTTATGGTCAGCGGAGTCCTCTCTCTCCTGTAGAGTGTAAGCTCTTATGGTCAGTGGGGTCCTCTCTCTCTCCTGTAGAGTGTAAGCTCTTATGGTCAGTGAGGTCCTCTCTCTCCTGTAGAGTGTAAGCTCTTATGGTCAGCGGAGTCCTCTCTCTCCTGTAGAGTGTAAGCTCTTATGGTCAGTGGGGTCCTCTCTCTCTCCTGTAGAGTGTAAGCTCTTATGGTCAGTGGGATCCTCTCTCTCCTGTAGAGTGTAAGCTCTTATGGTCACTGAGGTCCTCTCTCTCCTGTAGAGTGTAAGCTCTTATGGTCAGTGAGGTCCTCTCTCTCCTGTAGAGTGTAAGCTCTTATGGTCAGTGAGGTCCTCTCTCTCCTGTAGAGTGTAAGCTCTTATGGTCAGTTGGGACCTCTCTCTCCTGCAGAGTGTAATCTCTTATGGTCAGCGAGGTCCTCTCTCTCCTGTAGAGTGTAAGCTCTTATGGTCAGTGAGGTCCTCTCTCTCCTGTAGAGTGTAAGCTCTTATGGTCAGTGAGGTCCTCTCTCTCCTGTAGAGTGTAAGCTCTTATGGTCAGTGGGGTCCTCTCTCTCCTGTAGAGTGTAAGCTCTTATGGTCAGTGGGATCCTCTCTCTCCTGTAGAGTGTAATCTCTTATGGTCAGCGAGGTCCTCTCTCTCCTGTAGAGTGTAAGCTCTTATGGTCAGTGAGGTCCTCTCTCTCCTGTAGAGTGTAAGCTCTTATGGTCAGTGAGGTCCTCTCTCCCTGTAGAGTGTAAGCTCTTATGGTCAGTGGGGTCCTCTCTCTCCTGTAGAGTGTAAGCTCTTATGGTCAGTGAGGTCCTCTCTCTCCTGTAGAGTGTAAGCTCTTATGGTCAGTGAGGTCCTCTCTCCCTGTAGAGTGTAAGCTCTTATGGTCAGTGGGGTCCTCTCTCTCCTGTAGAGTGTAAGCTCTTATGATCAGTGAGGTCCTCTCTCTCCTGTAGAGTGTAAGCTCTTATGGTCAGTGAGGTCCTCTCTCCCTGTAGAGTGTAAGCTCTTATGGTCAGTGGGGTCCTCTCTCTCCTGTAGAGTGTAAGCTCTTATGATCAGTGAGGTCCTCTCTCTCCTGTAGAGTGTAAGCTCTTATGGTCAGTGAGGTCCTCTCTCTCCTGTAGAGTGTAAGCTCTTATGGTCAGTGAGGTCCTCTCTCTCCTGTAGAGTGTAAGCTCTTATGGTCAGTGAGGTCCTCTCTCCCTGTAGAGTGTAAGCTCTTATGGTCAGTGGGGTCCTCTCTCTCCTGTAGAGTGTAAGCTCTTATGGTCAGTGGGATCCTCTCTCTCCTGTAGAGTGTAATCTCTTATGGTCAGCGAGGTCCTCTCTCTCCTGTAGAGTGTAAGCTCTTATGGTCAGTGAGGTCCTCTCTCTCCTGTAGAGTGTAAGCTCTTATGGTCAGTGAGGTCCTCTCTCCCTGTAGAGTGTAAGCTCTTATGGTCAGTGGGGTCCTCTCTCTCTCCTGTAGAGTGTAAGCTCTTATGGTCAGTGAGGTTCTCTCTCTCCTGTAGAGTGTAAGCTCTTATGGTCAGTGGGGTCCTCTCTCTCCTGTAGAGTGTAAGCTCTTATGGTCAGTGGGGTCCTCTCTCTCCTGTACAGTGTAAGCTCTTATGGTCAGTGGGGTCCTCTCTCTCCTGTAGAGTGTAAGCTCTTATGGTCAGTGGGATCCTCTCTCTCCTGTAGAGTGTAAGCTCTTATGGTCAGTGGGGTCCTCTCTCTCCTGTAGAGTGTAAGCTCTTATGGTCAGTGGGGTCCTCTCTCTCCTGTAGAGTGTAAGCTCTTATGGTCAGAGGGGTCCTCTCTGTCCTGTAGGGTGTAAGCTCTTATGGTCAGAGGGGTCCTCTCTCTCCTGTAGAGTGTAAGCTCTTATGGTCAGTGAGGTCCTCTCTCTCCTGTAGAGTGTAAGCTCTTATGGTCAGTGGGGTCCTCTCTCTCTCCTGTAGAGTGTAAGCTCTTAGGGTCAGTGGGGTCCTCTCTGTCCTGTAGAGTGTAAGCTCTTATGGTCAGTAGGGTCCTCTCTCTCCTGTAGAGTATAAGCTCTTATGGTCAGTAGGGTCCTCTCTCTCCTGTAGAGTGTAAGCTCTTATGGTCAGCGGGGATCCTCTCTCCTGTAGAGTGTAAGCTCTTATGGTCAGCGGGGTCCTCTCTCCTGTAGAGTGTAAGCTCCTATGGTCAGTAGTGTTCTCTCTCTCTCCTGTAGAGTGTAAGCTCTTATGGTCAGTGGTGTCCTCTCTCTCCTGTAGAGTGTAAGCTCTTGTGGTCAGTGGGGTCCTCTCTCTCCTGTAGAGTGTAAGCTCTTATGGTCAGTGGGGTCCTCTCTCTCCTGTAGAGTGTAAGCTCTTATGGTCAGCGGGGTCTTCTCTCTCCTGTAGAGTGTAAGCTCTTATGGTCAGTGGGGTCCTCTCTCTCCTGTAGAGTGTAAGCTCTTATGGTCAGAGGGGTCCTCTCTGTCCTGTAGGGTGTAAGCTCTTATGGTCAGTGGGGTCCTCTCTCTCCTGTAGAGTGTAAGCTCTTATGGTCAGAGGGGTCCTCTCTCTCCTGTAGAGTGTAAGCTCTTATGGTCAGAGGGGTCCTCTCTGTCCTGTAGGGTGTAAGCTCTTATGGTCAGTGGGGTCCTCTCTCTCCTGTAGAGTGTAAGCTCTTATGGTCAGAGGGGTCCTCTCTGTCCTGTAGGGTGTAAGCTCTTATGGTCAGTGGGGTCCTCTCTCTCCTGTAGAGTGTAAGCTCTTATGGTCAGTGGGGTCCTCTCTCTCTCCTGTAGAGTGTAAGCTCTTATGGTCAGTGGGGTCCTCTCTGTCCTGTAGAGTGTAAGCTCCTATGGTCAGAGGGGTCCTCTCTGTCCTGTAGGGTGTAAGCTCTTATGGTCAGTGGGGTCCTCTCTCTCCTGTAGAGTGTAAGCTCTTATGGTCAGTGGGGTCCTCTCTCTCTCCTGTAGAGTGTAAGCTCTTATGGTCAGTGGGGTCCTCTCTGTCCTGTAGATTGTAAGCTCTTATGGTCAGTAGGGTCCTCTCTCTCCTGTAGAGCGTAAGCTCTTATGGCCAGCGGGATCCTCTCTCCTGTAGAGTGTAAGCTCTTATGGTCAGCGGGGTCCTCTCTCCTGTAGAGTGTAAGCTCCTATGGTCAGTAGTGTCCTCTCTCTCTCTCCTGTAGAGTGTAAGCTCTTATGGTCAGTGGTGTCCTCTCTCTCCTGTAGAGTGTAAGCTCTTATGGTCAGTGGGGTCCTCTCTCTCCTGTAGAGTGTAAGCTCTTATGGTCAGTGGGGTCTTCTCTCTCCTGTAGAGTGTAAGCTCTTATGGTCAGTGGGGTCCTCTCTCTCCTGTAGAGTGTAAGCTCTTATGGTCAGTGGGGTCTTCTCTCTCCTGTAGAGTGTAAGCTCTTATGGTCAGTGGGGTCCCCTCTCTCCTGTAGAGTGTAAGCTCTTATGGTCAGTGGGTCCTCTCTCTCTTGTAGAGTGTAAGCTCTTATGGTCAGTGGGGTCCTCTCTCTCCTGTAGAGTGTAAGCTCTTATGGTCAGCGGGGTCCTCTCTCTCCTGTAGAGTGTAAGCTATTATGGTCAGTGGGGTCCTCTCTGTCCTGTAGGGTGTAAGCTCTTATGGTCAGTGGGGTCCTCTCTCTCCTGTAGAGTGTAAGCTCTTATGGTCAGTGGGGTCCTCTCTCTCCTGTAGAGTGTAAGCTCTTATGGTCAGCGGAGTCCTCTCTCTCCTGTAGAGTGTAAGCTCTTATGGTCAGTGGGTTCTCTCTCTCTCCTGTAGAGTGTAAGCTCTTATGGTCAGTGAGGTCCTCTCTCTCCTGTAGAGTGTAAGCTCTTATGGTCAGCGGAGTCCTCTCTCTCCTGTAGAGTGTAAGCTCTTATGGTCAGTGGGGTCCTCTCTCTCTCCTGTAGAGTGTAAGCTCTTATGGTCAGTGGGATCCTCTCTCTCCTGTAGAGTGTAAGCTCTTATGGTCAGTGGGTTCTCTCTCTCTCCTGTAGAGTGTAAGCTCTTATGGTCAGTGAGGTCCTCTCTCTCCTGTAAAGTGTAAGCTCTTATGGTCAGCGGAGTCCTCTCTCTCCTGTAGAGTGTAAGCTCTTATGGTCAGTGGGGTCCTCTCTCTCTCCTGTTGAGTGTATGCTCTTATGGTCAGTGGGTTCCTCTCTCTTTCTCATGTAGAGTGTAAGCTCTTATGGTCAGTGGGGTCCTCTCTCTCCTGTAGAGTGTAAGCTCTTATGGTCAGCGGAGTCCTCTCTCTCCTGTAGAGTGTAAGCTCTTATGGTCAGTGGGGTCCTCTCTCTCTCCTGTAGAGTGTAAGCTCTTATGGTCAGTGGGGTCCTCTCTCTCCTGTAGAGTGTAAGCTCTTATGGTCAGTGGGGTCCTCTCTCTCTCTCCTGTAGAGTGTAAGCTCTTATGGTCAGTGGGGTCCTCTCTCTCCTGTAGAGTGTAAGCTCTTATGGTCAGTGGGGTCCTCTCTCTCTCTCCTGTAGAGTGTAAACTCTTATGGTCAGTGGGGTCCTCTCTCTCTCTCCTGTAGAGTGTAAGCTCTTATGGTCAGTGGGATCCTCTCTCTCTCTCCTGTAGAGTGTAAGCTCTTATGGTCAGTGGGGTCCTCTCTCTCTCTCTCCTGTAGAGTGTAAACTCTTATGGTCAGTGGGGTCCTCTCTCTCTCTCCTGTAGAGTGTAAGCTCTTATGGTCAGTGGGGTCCTCTCTCTCTCTCCTGTAGAGTGTAAACTCTTATGGTCAGTGGGGTCCTCTCTGTCTCTCCTGTAGAGTGTAAGCTCTTATGGTCAGTGGGGTCCTCTCTCTCCTGTAGAGTGTAAGCTCTTATGGTCAGTGGGGTCCTCTCTCTCCTGTAGAGTGTAAGCTCTTATGGTCAGTGGGGTCCTCTCTCTCTCTCCTGCAGAGTGTAAGCTCTTATGGTCACCGGGGTCCTCTCTCTCTCCTGTAGAGGGCAAACTGTTATGGTCAGCTTCTATCTATCTATCTATCTATCTATCTATCTATCTATCTATCTATCTATCTATCTATCTATCATCTATCTATTATCTATCTATTATCTATTATCTATTATCTATCTATCTATTATCTATCTATCTATCTTTTATCTATCTATTATCCATCTACCGTTTTCTGTCTATCGATCCATTCATTCACTAGTGAATTGGGCCACACTAGGGGGTTCCCCGGGGTTATTAAAGTCCTGCTGTTCCAGACCCCACTGAGTGAATAGTCCGGACCCTTTAGACAAATGTGCCATTGTTTGTAGAACATAAAGTCAGCTCCTTTTCACTCCGTCCCTATAAGTTATGGGCCTCACAGCATTCATAGAACTGTCTGTTTGAATATTGGTATTCCCATCTCAGGGACGCAGCGACTTTTATCAGAATGCTAATATTTCCAGTGCAGAGATGCCTACATGAAAACCCACAGCATTTACACGACTTCTCCGCGCGCTGAGAGCTCTGGATACATCAAGATCAGTAAAAGAACCTTGACTGCGGCTTTCAAGATTCCTTTCCCTCTGAGGGAGCAAAATAGATGAGATCAATAAAGCTGTGCGCTGTGTATCTGCATTACTGCCTCCTTTTTATTAAGATACTTTAAGCAGTGATTGTAGTCATATAAGACTCATTTATCCGCTCGGCTCATACAGTAACCTTTCACAGTTATTGTTTCTGCCGCTCTCAATTTACTCATTTAAAGGCCAGGCATTGCCAATCTTTTTTTTTTTTTTTTTTCCTTTTCTTAACATAATTTTCAAAGCAAAATTACCATAAAATTTTTTCAGGGAATCGGTAAACGCGGCTTCTGATCTTAAATATCTGTGCGAACACTTTACACAGTACAGGCTTCCATTTTTTTTCATTTATCACGATCCCTTACAGATAATAACGGTTTTATCTGTTTTGTTCGGCGTTATTTCTAAAGAATCGACATATACTGTGGCTCCATACACAGTATCAAACCCCCGGGGCCTAAAAGGCAAAAAAAAATAAAATAACCGGTAGCAGTTGCATTTCGTGAGTTGCCAGCACCCAAGGAAAAGCAAGTATTTTGTGGCCCTTAATCCGTGGCCCCTTCCCGCCATTATCTACTAAGCACATGTATTGTATGTTAAGAAAATATTTAAGTAATTATCGTTCGCCTGATACTTTAGTTGTTTTTTTTTTTCTGTTGAAATCCAACGCATAAAACATGACATAAAAACAAAATGAGAATATACCCTATAGTACGTAAAGAAATAAATAGTAATAGTACATGTAAAAAAAACATACAGTACTTAGTAATACTATTTTGTTCAAAAAAAGTGTACAAGCGATCCGGCCACAACAAGGTGTACCCCATCGGGAAAGGCCTAGCTCTACTATTAAACCTCACCTTGCCTCAACCGACCTCAATATAGATGGGGCAGAGCAGAACCCAGACCCAACTGTTCAGACACCTGCCCATGGCAAACTACATAGATTAAACGCCTGTACAATGACTGATAACACCTCCATATACAGTAGATAACACAGAATCCACCATTCACAATAGGTGATGTCACAGCTCACCTCCTCCTCCTGTACAATGACTGATAACACCTCTATATACAGTAGATAACACAGAATCCACCATTCACAATAGGTGATGTCACAGCTCACCTCCTCCTCCTGTACAATGACTGATAACACCTCTATATACAGTAGATAACACAGGATCTATCATTCACAATAGGTGATATCACAGCTCACCTCCTCCTCCTGTATAATGACGGATAAACACCTCTATATACAGTAGATAACACAGGATCCACCATTCACAATAGATGTCACAGCTCACCTCCTCCTCCTCCTGTACAATGACTGATAACACCTCTATGTACAGTAGATAACACAGGATCCACCATTCACAATAGGTGATGTCACAGCTCACCTCCTCCTCCTGTACAATGACTGATCACACCTCTATATACAGTAGATATCATAGGATCCACCATTCGAAATAGGTGATGTCACAGCTCCCCTATTCCCCCTCCCTTCACAATGAATTTTGCACATGCTCATTAGATGCTTCAATACAGCCGATAGGGGAGGAGTCTGTTCATTGTGGCTAATGTGCATGTGTGTTTCCTCAACAACAAGAAGTTAGCATCTGAAATCTTCCCAGTGGCCCTGTGAGAATTACAAGATATCTAATTTTTATTACAAATTGTGATATGGTGAAAAAAAAAAGCAAAAATAAAAATACGTTCAACAAAAAATCACATTTAAACAATAGATCATTTTCTGACGACACATTCCTCTTAATGGTTTCATCCGTATTCAAGGCTATAAGGTTTTGTAAAAATAGTAGTTTTCAAGTATCTTATAGATTATATTGCCAGAACCAAGAACTCACACTCCAATGTACCCCAGGCCATGCCCTGACCATAGACACCCATAATTAGGCATTTTCCCCCTTTTTCTGGGAATCCTGGCTGTCTCGCTATATTTGTGACCTTTGGGAGGAATGTGTACGTGTCCACTGCTGTTACCAGTAGATACAGATGCAGCAGGGACCTACCTATTTTTTGAGAAAACTACAGTTTGGCCTATTTATCAAAAATGTCAGTGGTTTTGCAATTGTGCAGCGATGTCCTGTGGCTGACATTTCTAAGCTCTGCAAATGGAGGATAGAAACATTAATGTACTGGAGTCTGACAAAATCCCTAACATCATTACCCTCCCCACCTCTTAGAGACAAGAAAAGGTAATCTATTACTTTTTCATCCATGAAATTTCTATTGCATCTACAATTCCAGGAGAATCCTCAAACTCTCGGCTGAGGAATAATTGGTTTTATAAAGTGAAAAGGGTATTGAAAGTGGTCGACTGTTTTAGAAAACACATTATGAAATCCCTTTTAGGGAATTCGGAGTTATTACGTGAGGTTCAGCAACCTCATTTATTGCCCAGTTAGGCTACAAAGAGAGTATTTTGCTTTGGAGGACTCGGTGTAATGCTTCATTTTTCCTGCGGGGGTGCTGCAAGGAAATGAAACACTTTATATCAGAATCCTAAACATGTCACAGCTGATTCCTGGATGTCCTTGATAACATAGCAATCATTTTTAACACTGGAAACCCCTTTAACAATCATTATATTTTTTAAGGTTGTATTTTTCTTTTATGTGGTATTTCCAAAATTAGGAAAACTTTGACTGATGAAATGTTCTCTCTTGTTTTTCTTTTTACAGACATTGGGCACCATAACTGCAGTGCCAATTAAAGTCCCTCAGGTCAGCTCCTTGCACAGATTGGCAGGACATGGACCAGCAGTGCTACCTCAGGTAAATACATTGCTCACTTATTGTCTTAGTTTATTTTTTTTTTTATAGAAGTGATCTCCTAATGCCAGGGAGGTCAACTTTATCTTTGATAAGCCCAAACTATCAAGTATCAAGTCAGTTAAATAGGTTGACATCCTGTTTTCTATAGATAATGTATTAGCTTTGCTGTATGGACTGGAACAGAATGAGCAGAGCCATCTCATTTTCATTATAAAGTGGTTGAGGTAACAATAATTGCGTTCATTGTTGAAGGTCTAGATAAAGCAGGATGGCAACACTATATACAAGAATAAGGCTTTGTGCACAGCTCCCCATGTGTTAGACTCATCAGGTGAGGTGGATCCTCCAAATCCAAGGTCCTGGTGAGCACATGGCCCACAGGCATTGGTGCAGCAGCTAGTAGCACTCTGAAAACGGACAGCTGAGGGATTGTAAAGCGCAGGTAGACAGGTGGAATGCTGTAAACTGCAGGCAAGCAAGTGGGATGCTGGACGCCGCTGGCAGGCGGGAGACATCCAGGAGACCACAGACACATAGCTGGATGACGTCCCGAAGACCGCAGGCTAGCAGAATGCAGGGATCTGCATGCAGGCGGGAAACGTACAAGAGACTGCAGGCAGGTGAGAGGCATCCAAGAGATCGCAGGCAGGCAGATGGGATACCAGAAACTGATGGCAGAAGATAGACATCCAGGACTCCTCAGACAGGTAGGCGGACGACGTCCAGGAGACCGCAGGCAGGCCGGCAAGATGCATGGAATTGCGTTCAGGCGGGAGACATCCAGGAGACTGCAAGCAGGTGGGAGACATCCAAGAGATCGCAGGCTGGTGGGAGACATTCAAGAGACTGCAGGCAGGGGGGGATACCAGAAACTTCTGGCAGGCAGGAGACATCTAGGAGACCACAGACAGGTAGGTGGATGACATCCAGAAGACCGCAGGCAAGCCAGCGGATTGCAGGGAACTGCATGCAGGCAGGAGACATCCAAGAGATTGCAGGCAGGCAGATGGGATACCAGAAACTGCTGGCAGGTGGTAGACATCCAGCAGACCACAGACAGGTAGGCGGACAACGTCCAGGAGACTGCAGGCAGGCTGGCGAGATACATGGAATTGCATGCAGGCGGGAGACATCCAGGAGACCGTAAGCTGGTGAGAGACATCCAAGAATCCGCAGGCAGGTGGGAGACATTCAAGAGACTGCAGGCAGGTGGGATTCCAGAAACTGCTGGCAGGTGGTAGGCGTCCAGGAGACCACATGCAGGTAGGTGGAAGACATCCAGGAGATTGCAGACAGCAGCTAAACAGATTGAGGTGTACAGAGCAAGCCAGCGTCTTAGCAATACTGAACTCTTAATACCAAGACACAGGTGTGTGTCTTGGTGAGTCTTATATAGGCCCGGGTGGATGCTCACCTGGGATCACGTTGGGCCATCTGCAAAGCCCGATGTGGAGCAGAACAGGGTCTAGCAGACCAAGGTGAGGGAAGCAAAGCCTGGATCCAGGACAGGTGCATGGCACCATCACTGCCTGCTCTTCGGGGGAGGGCCTAGGTAGTCCTCCATCACTTCCTGTAGATTAATCTCTGAGATCTTTCTGTCAATGGACTCCTGTTAATTTTGGTTGCCGTATAGCGCGCACATTCTGCTGCACACTTGGAGGACATACTTTTCCCTAGAGTGTTCCCTTAATTACATGTAAATTTCTATTTTTAAACCAGCTTCAAGGTGGAGTTTCTCTTTAAGTCTAATTCTGATCATTGCGCCAAAGTGAGAAAAAAAAAGCACAGATATGATGAATTTGTTAAGTTCTTGGCCACTATCAGCTTTTTTTCCCCATCCAAATGATATTCCTGAGATGAGAGATTATATGCTCATTGGTTCACTGTCAGCGCGAGCTGCGGCACAGAGGTGAAGCGCTAAACTCCCCCCCGTCCCTGTATAATTGCTAGGTGTATTCCATTAGAATTCAAATTAACGCGTATAGACAATTATTACTTTCGCTCCTCGTTTAAGCAGTCAGCCACTTATTCAGATTCACAAGGACGAGAGCTGCAAGCATTTTAATGACAAGCTTGCCAACACTGCAAATGTCTCGAACAAAGACAGTGCCTTAATCAAGAATTAACAACTTAAGACCAATGCGGCAACAACTAGCAACCGCAGCGCTGAACTGTGGATTAGCCATTAGTATTTCCTCGATGCGTAGTAATTAGTATTAAAGAAATTAATATTATAGAAAAGAATATTCATTTCGGAGTAGGGATGAGCAAATTGACTAAAGGCAAATCAGAATTTTTTTACGGGACCCCTTTAAAGGGGTTGTCTATGATTAGACCCCCATAGCCTCCCCATGTCCTTGATGAGACTCCCATAGCCTCCCCATGTCCATGATGAGACCCCCACAGCCTTCTCATGTCCATGATGAGACCCCCATAGCCTCCCCATGTCCATGATGAGACCCCCATAGCCTCCCCATGTCCATGATGAGACCCCCATAGCCTCCCCATGTCCATTATGAGACCCCCATAGCCTCCCCATGTCCATGATGAGACCCCCATAGCCTCCCCATGTCCATGATGAGACCCCCATAGCCTCCCCATGTCCATGATGAGACCCCAATAGGCTTCCCATGTCCATGATGAGATGCCCATAGCCTCCCCATATCCATGATGAGACCCCCCATAGCCTCCCCATATCCATGATGAGACCCCCATAGCCTCCCCATATCCATGATGAGACCCCCATAGCCTCCCCATGTCCATGATGAGACCTCCATAGCCTCCCCATATCCATGATGAGACCCCCATAGCCTCCCCATATCCATGATGAGACCCCCATAGCCTCCCCATATCCATGATGAGACCCCCATAGCCTCCCCATGTCCATGATGAGACCTCCATAGCCTCTCCATGTCCATGATGAGACCTCCATAGCCTCCCCATATCCATGATGAGACCCCCATAGCCTCCCCATGTCCATGAGACCCCCATAGCCTCTCCATGTCCATGATGAGACCCCCATAGCCTCCCCATGTCCATGATGAGACCCCCATAGCCTCCCCATATCCATGATGAGACCCCCATAGCCTCCCCATGTCCATGATGAGACCCCCATAGCCTCCCCATATCCATGATGAGACCCCCATAGCCTCCCCATGTCCATTATGAGACCTCCGTAGCCTCTCCATGTCCATGATGAGACCCCCATAGCCTGCCCATGTCCATGATGAGACCCCCACAGCCTTCCCATGTCCATGATGAGACCCCCATAGCCTCCCCATGTCCATGATGAGACCCCCATAGTTTCCCCGTGTCCATGATGAGACCCCCATAGTCTCCCCATGTCCATGATGAGACCTCCATAGCCTCCCCATGTCCATGATGAGACCTCCATAGCCTCCCCATGTCCATGATGATCCCTCCATAGCCTCACCATGTCCATGATGAGACCCCCATAGTCTCCCCATGTCCATGATGAGACCTCCATAGCCTCACCATGTGCAGCTAAACATCCCATACACATAAATATGGATTCCCTTTAAATCAAACCTTTTTCTGGCTCTAGGGTAACATGCTGCAGCAGGAGCTCTGCCTCATTGTTTCGCCTGCAGTAGGAAGACACCTTGTGCACTAAACCCCACCCATTTAGTAAAGCCATACCCTAGTTATCTACGTAAAAATGGATAAAATAAGAAAAAATAATAATTTCTGTGCCTTCCGCAAGATTTGAACAAAATTACAGACAAACACCATGGAGGCTTTTTCTTCAGTTTACATTTCTCACTTATTTCTAGGCCCGCTGTTCCTTTAATTATACCGCGGAGACTAAATGTCCTAAATTCTGTTTATTACTTATAGATGTTGTTTTTTTCCTATTCCACATCCCGGTGTCCTATAAAAATCCTGTTAGTAAATCTATAAATTATAATGGATGACTGATTTTATTTTTAATTGTATGCTCCAGGATTACCCCCTATGAGGAAAATGAGAATTATTTTCCAAGATTACGCTACTTAATGTTTAGCGATCACATTTTTTCTACGTTTGGTACTAAATGATATTTGGCCACATGTTTATGTTTCTCGCTCAATATTTGAACATTTTTTACTATAATTTGCGGAAAATTACTGTTTTCATACCAAAAAAAAAATTACTGTTTTTATACCATTTTGCCCTTAACTTGAGGAAAATAATTATCTTTAGTAAAGGTTGGAAAAATATTCAGCTGTTGTACATTACAAATGACTATTTGTAGCTGTTATGGCATGCTGAGACTTACAGTACAAGTCGTGTCTTGTATGCATTGCTATATAGTGTGTAGAATGTTTTTGTTTTTTTCAAGAGGACTTGTTACCAGGTGACAATTGTCCAGTTTTTCCCCTTTCTTTTATTCCCGCTGCTCTACTGAGTGTTCTACTTTTTCATTTTTTCAAATCCACCTCACGGTTTCAAAGATATGATCCTTTTTATTTAGGGCATCCAACGTTGCACGAGATCCTCTGCATAATTACCCAGGTAGCCACTCCCCCATAGTAAAAACCATAAAATGATCACTAAATAAAAATGACCATATCTCTGAAACTGTATAGCAAATTATAAAAAGAACAGAAAAAAATGAATTATCTGAGGAGCAGTGAGAATAAAACAACAAAAAATGGCCATTTTTGTGCTGATGACATGTCCTCTTTAACACCTTAAAAATAAAAATTTAAATAGAACTTATAACCTGGTAGAAAGTGTCCAGTTTTCGCTCTTATTTTAATCCCCCTGTTCCCCTGAGTATTCTTTTTTTTATTTTTATTTTTTTAAATCTGCCACAGTTTCAGAGATTCGGGCCTTTTTATTTACGCCTACTTTTTATGGTCTTAGCGAAGGAGGCGTGGCTCACGGATAATAATGTAGAGCAGTCTAAAGACACGCCCCAGAGGACCCTATAAGCCACACCCTTTTTGTAAAGATCATAAAAATTATCCCAAAATAAAAAGGCCCATATCTCTGGAACCATAAAGCAGATTTAAAAAAAAGAAAAACAGAATACTCAGGGGAGCAACGGGAATAAAAGAAGAGCAAAAAACTGGTCAGTTTTGATTTGGTCACAGGTCATAAATAAAGAGTATTTGTTAAAAATTTGTGAATGAGTGTTTTTGGCTTTTTAACATAAGAGAATTAGTTATAACTCAAACCAGTCCTCTGTTCTGGTGGACCACATAGAGAATGAAACAAGGGTGGGGCTATGACAACCATGTCAATTCTAGAAGCAATGGAATGAAACTGAAAGGGAGAAGATACAGATTAGATATTAGAAAACGAGAGGTGGTGAGTTCTCCTTCAATGGAGGTCTTCAAACAGAGGCTGGACAGACATCTGTTTGAGATGGTTTAGTGATTCTTGCACTGAGAAGAGGTTTGGACACGATGACCTTCGTCCCCTCCACCTCTTAGATTCTATGATTCTATGATTAAACATTTTATAAATAATGGTGTTTTGGTGTTTTATCACAGGTTAGGCCAAAGACTCTGATTCCAGAAAGCCTTCCCATCTCCCCCTGCAGAGACCAGACTTTGAAACAACCCCCTACATTTCAAAAGGCCACAGTGGTCAGTATCAAAAACCCCAGTCCAGCCCTTCCCACTGCCAACAATACCGTCAGCCACCTCCAGACATCCAAAGGCCAATTTCAGAGCTCATCGGATACAGCAATTTCTTCGCCTCTAAGCAGCGGAGGTGTGGCCTACGCCATTATATCCACCTCGCCGAGCAATGCAAACCCCATTAACACCAGCAACGTTTCTGTGGTGAATGACAGCATCAAAGTTCAACCTCTCCTAATCAGCGCCGATAGCAAGGTAGGTTCAAAGAGTTGGTCCCCTTCCCTGTCTGTCATGGTTCCTCCAGTTCCCTTTGGGTGGCAATAACCTGTGCAGGACACCTCTGTTATGGAGCATTTGTCCAAGAATGCAGAGGCTGAAAAAGTCTAGATCATTTATGATTGTGTGGCAAAGCCTGGTTTCATGTAGGGTCATTAGAATCTTTTTCATGGGATTTCCACTGCCCCAACCTATTTTGGTGGAGGACTTATGAAGGGTAACTATCCTGCGACATGTTCGCAGAGCTTTCCTCCCATGTTCCTCAGCTTGCATTTGCAGCATTGCCGAATACTGTATATGAGTTACTATGGATGGTCTTTATTTGAGATCTTCAAGCCAACCTTCAACTAGATCAAGTCTACTACTATGAGTTCTGGACATCTTTTGAATGGCCATAGGTATCTTGAGTAATGGGTGGAAAATAAACCATTACGTCATCATCTCGCTCAAAGTTCTTGAAATATGAGCCATTGGCCAATTAACAGCCCATCTTTCTCCACTTTGAGCTTACTTAAGTGGAACTCACATAATGGCTAAAGTTGATTTTCATAAACAAAGATAAGTGCAGGTCAATGGCCTTCCAATCTCAAGGTCTTCGGCACACTGGCAGAAGTAGTTTTGCAACAACTGGCGCGCCATAGGTTGGAGGCCAAGGAGACTACATGAACGTTCTCCACCATTATCACCCAAGTTCTTTACTAAGCTCAGGAACCCAAGAAGGTATCATATGTGTTTTAGGTAATCATAATACAACCTCAAGTTCAGAGCCAACCAGAGATCAAGAAAGAGATTAAGAAACCTTGTGAAGAACCTCCTCAGAGACCCCCAGCTGCCAAAAAGAAAAAGGAAGAAAATCCTGAGGTAAGATTTGGGCTTGGTTCTCAGTGTTAAAGATGTCTTGATTTCACCTGTGGTGGCGCCGCAGGGTAATTGAACACTTGTTGACAGATTCCTCTTCAGATTAAAACTGGTTGCTTTCCCAATAACGGGATTTGAGTCTTTGTTTTAGTTTTTTTTTCATTTGTGTTCGCGTCAGTCTTTGATAACTCTTTTTCTCCCCAGAAAATCGCCTTCATGGTATCACTAGGCCTTGTTACGACAGAACATCTTGAAGGTGAGCAGTATTATATTTTTTTAAAGTCATTTATTGGTTCTGTTTACAAAAAATAATAATCAGGTGACCACCAATATGACCACACAGTTATCAATCTTAATATTGACATTTTAGAGACATCTTAGCCCACTCAATTCCATCTAGGGTCACCTCCAACTCCACCCAGTACCTTCCTTTTATGGGTAGGTTTTATGTGAACCCAACCACTTTCTGATCGGGACATACCAAAATTTGCTGGAACTTTTTTTTTAAATCATGGCAGTCTCACCAAATCTGGGACTGTTGGCAAGTATGTGACCACCATCACAAAACCTAACATGGATATCAAAGCAGCTTTCCGAGACCTGGTTAAAAGAAATATGGACAGTCATGCTAGAGAAGAATATATTTTACTGTATAGCCAGATATCGCTACTCACGGACCTGAAGAACATGTGTTATGCAAAAAGCCTAAAGCGGCAAACGTTAAATGAGTTAAAGGGGTTGACCACCACTAAAAAAGCATACTCGCCTTATCAATTCTCTGCCACTCATCTTCCAGGGCTGCCCGGGTGCCCAACTGTTTTTTGTGCTTCCTTTTCGAGATGGACAGACATGTGACAACTGCAGCCAATCAGTGGCCGCAGTGGTGCCCAGTGATTGGCTGTAGCAGTCACATGTCTGTAAGGCAGATACAGGATGCCATGTGACCAATGTGTCATCACTGTGTCCATAAGCTCATGAGGCAGGAAGAGGAAGCATGGAAGACCAGAGGGGAATGTGTGCAGTGGTAGAAGAGGATAGATCAGTAGGATAAGTAGGATATATTTTATTTTTCACCAAAAATCAAAAAAATCCCCTTCAAGTCCACAGATGTAGCGCACTGAGGCTTGAGACACGTGGAACGTGTGGTCTTCCTAATGGTCGAAGTCTAAGAAATCAGATAAGCTTAGCCGTCATTGTCCTGAAATGTAAATCCAACACTGGATGTATCGTTGAGAATCTAGACACACGAGGAAAGTCATCTAGGAGGCATCAGATACCTGTACATGGCTAATGGCGCTCCCCATCTGCTGCAGACAAAGGCAGAGACAGCGTGGATCATTACCTGGGGAGCCATTAATGACAACTTTACACACTTTTAATGAACGTTACTCTTCAAACTAAAAAGAAAACTCACACAAAAAAAAATGCGAAACGCGTTAATCTGCAGTAAATGGTATTAACTCCCAGCGCATTCCTCCAGCGGCAGCTGCAAAGTGACATCTGCATTCCCATCGTAATAAAAATTATCCACCATTTCCATTAGTAGCTCTTTAGCACCATGTTCTCCTAATACAGCAGATACATCCCACAATCTCCCGCTATAATACACTCTTTACCACGCTTCATTTCATTAGCATAATGTATACGCATATATCAATCCCTTTCCGCATTCGTTACAGGTTTGATGCATTTGCTCATTTAGAATTTTTTTGCCGACGGTTGAACTTTTTTTATTTTCCGTGTATGAAATCATGAGGCTTTATCACGCTGATTACTTGCGGACAGGGGCGTAGCTATAGGGGGTTCATAAATAGCTGTCGCACCTTGCATATGATGAGGGGGCCCGAAGGCCTTTCTGTCACATAAGAAGGGACTGGTAATCTATACGGTACATGGTGTCCAATGAATGGTGTTGACGGAAGGAAGAACGTTCCTCTTTGTCGTCATCTACTGGATGATTCCGGAGCTGCTGTAAGGAGTGGGGGAAGGGAACTGACAACAGCTTGGGGCACATTTCTTATGTTTAAGCCAGACCTGACAACTTACTTCAATATCGTTACTGCATTCAGGTAACATAATAGGTGGTAACAGGGTCCCGATTTTGGTGACATTCTGGCCATCTTACCCAATTCATGGCCATCTTAGCCAATTCATGGCCTTCTTAGCCAATTCGAGGCTGACTCTCTATAAGCCAAATCCCCCCAAATATCAGATTTTTCAGATTCTGAAATTTTAGGGTCAATTCATAACTACTTCGATACCTAATGTCCTAAATTTGCTGGGTCAATCTTGACTTTTCGGAATTGGAGGCAGGACCAAAGGCGGGACTAGAACGTCATTAAATTGCCAACACCAAGGCTGGTAACTATGGAGGGTGACGGGTGGAAATTAATTTCTGTAAGGCGTATTCCCCCTTTTTTACCTAATTTTCCAGGGTCCTAGACAGCAGTATCTCCTGAGGTTCCTGCCTATAATACCGACTCATCGGAACGCCTTATGCTAATCTATGAAGTCTGTCCATATTGCATGAGTTCCAAAGGTCATTGTGACCCCTGCTTACGAACAACTTTGCAAATGTAGCCTCATCTACATGTAACTCCTGAGAAAATGCCCACTAGCCTGAGAGACTATACAGTTTTTAAATTTTAGCTAGCGTTTTATTGTACTTTTTATTTGCTTCTTTTTTGTCCGTATTTTTATAGAATTTTTTATTTGCCCCTTTTTAGTTATTTTTTTTGTGTGTATTTTTTAACTTCTTTTTTATCTATATTTTTATTGAATTTCTTTATTTGTACCCCTTTTTAGTTTTTTTGTGCACCGTATATTGTATTTGTGTCTTTTTTATCTGTTTTATTGAATTACTTTTTTTTGCCCTTTTAGTTATTTTTAAGTGTACTTTTTATTTACTTCTTTTTCATCTTTTTTTACTGATTTTTTTTTACTATTTTTAGTTACTTTTTAGTGTACTTTTATTCACTTCTTCTTCATCTATGTTTTTACTCATTTTCTTTACCTCTTTTTAGTGCTTTTTTATTTAATTCTTTTTTTAGCTACGTTTTTATTGAATTTCTTTTTTTGCCGTTTTTAGTTGTTTTTTTTAGTGTACTTTTTATTTACTTCTTTTTTAATCTATGTTTTTAATGAATGTCTTTTTCGCCTCTTTAGTTATTTTTTATTTGCTTCTTTTTTATCTATTTTTTTAACGTAATTTTCATTTGCTTCTTTTTTTATTAAACTTTATTGTATTTTTCATTTGATTTTATGTCTATAGTTTACTTGTCCTTTTTATTTGTTTTCTTTTCTATTTATGTTCGTCTTGTCTTTTTTAGTTGTTTACTATTTATGTTTTTCTTATCTTTTTTTGTTGTTTTCATTTCTATTTCTGTTTTTGTTTATTTCTTTTCTTCTCCAGTTATGTTTTTCTTGTGTTTTCTGTCTTGCTTGTGGGCATTATAAGCCTCTCTTCTATACACAGGCCCTCTTCTACTATTTTCTATTTAACTCTGACCCGATCCGGCCACATTTCACTCCACTTCAACTTCTTTTTTTCCTTCAAATCATCGCTTTTAGTACCAAGAAGTGTAACATGTATCCCTGCCCTTGACTTCTTATAGAGAATACTAATGTAAATGTGTTTCCACGGTTACAGAGATCCAAAGCAAACGTCACGAGAGGAAGAGGAGAAGTACGGCCAATCCGGCCTACAGCGGCCTCCTGGAACCAGAGGTATGGCCGACCCCTGCCGTCGTAACAATAAAAACTTTACGCGTCCCAGTTCACTTAAATCGAGGGGGGTGGGGGTGAATAGATGAAATGTATTCAGTGCAATCCTCGACCGGTGACAGAATAGTGGGGGGTGGGGATGGAAATGGATTGTATGATCCGCTCATGCATATTCAGAGCCCCGAGCAAAAGAAAAAAACGGGGGAGGGGGACACGGACTTTTGACATTTGGAAAATAAATTGGCAAATGAATGAAAGCCAATGTAATTGCTTTGTGTTTTGTGACAGTCAGCTATGATGTATAATGGTCGGCGTAGTTTATATTCCGTACCAGAAGGATTACCGCACGTAGCTATTTTACCCCTCCCCCCCCCCCCTTGAAAATGCTGAATAATCAGATTGAACATTTCTATCAGAAGGGACAGAGGATCAAAACTTGTATGCGCTAAAAAAAAACATAAAATCGTTGATGAGTAAGCAGCGAGAAGTGCTGAGCCGACAAACGAGTGAGGGGTCTGGAGACATTGCTGTGCAAATAGAGATGATTTCCTTGTATTCTGTAGACATAGACTGAGCTCTATGTTCACGCGCTACGTTTTTTTCTGCCTTTTTTTTTTTTTTTGCTACTTTTTATTTTTACTGCGTTTTTGTTGTCTCTTGTGCACGCTGATAAAGTTTAACGTCCCCTAAAAAATCATGATGCAACTTCCTTAAGGTTTTTGCACCAAAAACTCGCCAAAACCTGATACCTGTGTTTTTTTGCTGCTTTTTTTTTTTTGCACTTACTCATTGCTTTTTATGGGTGAAAAAATGCTGCAAAAACGCTGAAAGAAGGGACACACAGCAGTTTTCCTAATCAGTCGGGAAGAAAAAAAAAACAATTTGTGTGCAGGAGATTTCTGAAATCACATAGACTTAGGCTACGTTCACATTAGCGTTTTGCGGTGCTGCGTCGGCGACGCAACGCACAACGCATGCAAAAACGCATGCAAAACGCAGCTTTTTGTGAAGCATGCGTTCATTTTTTTATGATTTTTGGTGCAGAAAAAACTGCATCATGCAGCGATTTCTGTTGCGCGAAAAAAACGCATGTGTCACAAAACGCAGCACAACGCATGTCCATGCGCCCCTCATGTTAAATACAGGGGCGCATGGCGCATGCGTCGCCGCGGCTGCGCCCGACGCAGCACCACAAAACGCTAATGTGAACGTAGCCTTAGCTGGTACTGTAAAACGCAGCTGAAAAGTAGTATAAAAAACGCAGCAAAAACGCAAAACGTGTGAACACTATGATACTCTTCTACCAGTAAACCATTAGGTCAGTTTTTTGTGTGTTTTTTTTCCCAGTTTTTATTTTTTCAAAAATGTAGTTAAAAAAAAAATCTTGTTGAGTCTTTTTTTTTTTTTTATTCTTTCTTTCCAAAAACATATAAAACCCCATTGAGTTCAGTCAGTTTTTGTAGCTCTTTTTTCCCCCAAAACATTTTAAAAAATATATACCGTATATGAAAAAAAAAAGTCTGTCTTTTTTTGTACTTAGGGCAGCATGGTGGCTCATTTGGCTAGCTTGTTTAATGAATGATTAGATTGTACTACTCATTAGCACTCTTCATAGGGGCCTACCAGTGGATTCTCCTGTTCTCCAGTGGGCCAGTCCAAGCCTGCATACATGTATTGTATGTACAGTACAGACCAAAAGTTTGGACACACCTTCTCATTTAAAGATTTTTCTGTATTTTCATGACTATGAAAATTGTACATTCACACTGAAGACATCAAAGCTATGAATTAACACATGTGGAATTATATACTTAACAAAAAAGTGTGAAACAACTGAAATTATGTCTTATATTCTAGGTTCTTCAAAGTAGCCACCTTTTGCTTTGATGACTGCTTTGCACACTCTTGGCATTTTCTTGATGAGCTTCAAGAGGTAGTCACCGGGAATGGTTTTCACTTCACAGGTGTGCCCTGTCAGGTTTAAGAAGTGGGATTTGTTGCCTTATAAATGTTGTTGGGACCATCAGGTGTGTTGTGCAGAAGTCTGGTGGATACACAGCTGATGGTCCTACTGAATAGACTGTTAGAATTTGTATTATGGCAAGAAAAAAGCAGCTAAGTAAAGAAAAACGAGTGGCCATCATTACTTTAAGAAATGAAGGTTAGTCAGTCCGAAAAATTGGGAAAACTTTGAAAGTGTCCCCAAGTGCAGTGGCAAAACCCATCAAGTGCTACAAAGAAACTGGCTCACATGAGGACCGCCCCAGGAAAGGAAGACCAAGAGTCACCTCTGCTTCTGAGGATAAGTTTATCCGAGTCACCAGCCTCAGAAATCGCAGGTTAACAGCAGCTCAGATTAGAGACCAGGTCAATGCCACACAGAGTTCTAGCAGCAGACACATCTCTACAACTGCTAAGAGGAGACTTTGTGCAGCAGGCCTTCATGGTAAAATAGCTGCTAGGAAACCACTGCTAAGGACAGGCAACAAGCAGAAGAGACTTGTTTGGGCTAAAGAACACAAGGAATGGACATTTGACCAGTGGAAATCTGTGCTTTGGTCTGAGGAGTCCAAATTTGAGATCTTTGGTTCCAACCATCGTGTCTTTGTGCGACGCAGAAAAGGTGAACGGATGGACTCTACATTCCTGGTTCCCACCGTGAAGCATGGAGGAGGAGGTGTGATGGTGTGGGGGGGCTTTACTGGTGACACTGTTGGGGACTTATTCACAATTGAAGGCATACTGAACCAGCATGGCTACCACAGCATCTTGCAGCAGCATGCTATTCCATCCGGTTTGCGTTTAGTTGGACCATCATTTATTTTTCAACAGGACAATGACCCCAAACACACTTCCAGGCTGTGTAAGGGCTATTTGACCAAGAAGGAGAGTGATGGGGTGCTACGCCAGATGACCTGGCCTCCACAGTCACCAGACCTGAACCCAATCGAGATGGTTTGGGGTGAGCTGGACCGCAGAGTGAAGGCAAAAGGGCCAACAAGTGCTAAGCATCTCTGGGAACTCCTTCAAGATTGTTGGAAGGCCATTCCTGGTGACTACCTCTTGAAGCTCATCAAGAGAATGCCAAGAGTGTGCAAAGCAGTCATCAAAGCAAAAGGTGGCTACTTTGAATAACCTAGAATATAAGACATATTTTCAGTTGTTTCACACTTTTTTGTTAAGTATATAATTCCACATGTGATAATTCATAGTTTTGATGCCTTCAGTGTGAATGTACAATTTTCGTAGTCATGAAAATACAGAAAAATCTGTAAATGAGAAGGTGTGTCCAAACTTTTGGTCTGTACTGTATATATATATATATACCGTATATATATATATATATATATATACAGTGGGGCAAAAAAGTATTTAGTCAGTCAGCAATAGTGCAAGTTCCACCACTTAAAAAGATGAGAGGCGTCTGTAATTTACATCATAGTTAGACCTCAACTATGGGAGACAAACTGAGAAAAAAAAATCCAGAAAATCACATTGTCTGTTTTTTTATCATTTTATTTGCATATTATGGTGGAAAATAAGTATTTGGTCAGAAACAAAATTTCATCTCAATACTTTGTAATATATCCTTTGTTGGCAATGACAGAGGTCAAACGTTTTCTGTAAGTCTTCACAAGGTTGCCACACACTGTTGTTGGTATGTTGGCCCATTGCTCCATGCAGATCTCCTCTAGAGCAGTGATGTTTTTGGCTTTTCGCTTTGCAACACGGACTTTCAACTCCCTCCAAAGGTTTTCTATAGGGTTGAGATCTGGAGACTGGCTAGGCCACTCCAGGACCTTGAAATGCTTCTTACGAAGCCACTCCTTCGTTGCCCTGGCGGTGTGCTTTGGATCATTGTCATGTTGAAAGACCCAGCCACGTTTCATCTTCAATGCCCTTGCTGATGGAAGGAGGTTTGCACTCAAAATCTCACAATACATGGCCCCATTCATTCTTTCATGTACCCGGATCAGTCGTCCTGGCCCCTTTGCAGAGAAACAGCCCCAAAGCATGATGTTTCCACCACCATGCTTTACAGTAGGTATGGTGTTTGATGGATGCAACTCAGTATTCTTTTTCCTCCAAACACGACAAGTTGTGTTTCTACCAAACAGTTCCAGTTTGGTTTCATCAGACCATAGGACATTCTCCCAAAACTCCTCTGGATCATCCAAATGCTCTCTAGCAAACTTCAGACGGGCCCGGACATGTACTGGCTTAAGCAGTGGGACACGTCTGGCACTGCAGGATCTGAGTCCATGGTGGCGTAGTGTGTTACTTATGGTAGGCCTTGTTACATTGGTCCCAGCTCTCTGCAGTTCATTCACTAGGTCCCCCCGCGTGGTTCTGGGATTTTTGCTCACCGTTCTTGTGATGATTCTGACCCCACGGGGTGGGATTTTGCGTGGAGCCCCAGATCGAGGGAGATTATCAGTGGTCTTGTATGTCTTCCATTTTCTAATTATTGCTCCCACTGTTGATTTCTTCACTCCAAGCTGGTTGGCTATTGCAGATTCAGTCTTCCCAGCCTGGTGCAGGGCTACAATTTTGTTTCTGGTGTCCTTTGACAGCTCTTTGGTCTTCACCATAGTGGAGTTTGGAGTCAGACTGTTTGGGAGTGTGCACAGGTGTCTTTTTATACTGATAACAAGTTTAAACAGGTGCCATTACTACAGGTAATGAGTGGAGGAAAGAGGAGACTCTTAAAGAAGAAGTTACAGGTCTGTGAGAGACAGAAATCTTGATTGTTTGTTTCTGACCAAATACTTATTTTCCACCATAATATGCAAAAAAAAATTATAAAAAAACAGACAATGTGATTTTCTGGATTTTTTTTTCTCAGTTTGTCTCCCATAGTTGAGGTCTACCTATGATGTAAATTACAGACGCCTCTCATCTTTTTAAGTGGTGGAACTTGCACTATTGCTGACTGACTAAATACTTTTTTGCCCCACTGTATATAAAAAACATAGCAAACCTGCAGCAAAATACCGTACATTATAGCGTAACAGTATATATTTAGTAAGAATTCATCAGATCAGGAAGATTGAGTAGTTTACATTGGTTTTCTGTGTTTTTTTATGTATAAGTTGTACAATTTTCTACACTATTTTAGTGTTTTTTTGGAAAATAGATTGAAAAAGCAAAAAAATTTAAAAAGCAAAACATTTTATAAGAACAAATATGCTAGAAAATGTCCTAAATTAATGTGACAAAACCGACACATGCGAGTACATGCTTAGCCCTCCTTCACACAATAAAGTTTTCATTTTTTTTGCTCTCTTTAACTTTTAGTTTTTGGTATTCAATTCATCGATATATAAGTTTTTTTTTATTTATATTTCTTTATTTCTTCTGCCTTTTTAATTCACTTTTGATTTTGGATACATCCATACTGCGCTTTGTGAATGAAGCCTGAAAAATGTAAATTCTAGCGACTTTCGAGAGGAATGTTTCTTTAGTCATTTTTGTTTTTGAATTTTTACAATTTTGCTTTTTTACCAAACTTTTCTTTGCCTGTAAGTATTTTCTGAAAAAGTGAGTGTGATAAATGGAAACTAGATAAGAGATATGCTTTACTTTAAAAAAAATTTTTTAGTTATTTTTGCTTTTCTAAGATTTTTTTTTTATTTATTATGTGTCTTAAACAATGAATAATATATTTGTTGGAATTAGTTATTGAGTGTAATGCCAGATGTCTTTGTGTCTCATGGCGCTCTTATTGTGTCTTCAGCGGAAACGCCTTGCTTCAAACTATTTGAGTAACCCGTTCTTATCAGGGAAAGGTAAGTTGCCACCTGCTATGTATGTCCAGTTAAAAACAATGTGCAGTTGGCGTCACCATATTTCCAATTTTTTCTTCTTTTTAGATCATGTATCAGAGGGTAAAAAAATGGGACCATACAGTGGCTATGCCGTGACCATAGATTTCAGATTGTATCATTATCTGTTGTAAAAAAATACCACACCAGCACCTTCATATATTCCCAAAATTATGGTAGGAAAAACCTGTGGATCATGTAGACCACAGGGAATTTGCCCCTTTTGCCCTCCCCATACACCAACCTTGCTGATACAGTACCAACCAGGGTCTCCCATCATTATAGTCCCCTCCATCCCTTCACGGAAAGGGTCACCAACAGAGGAATCCAGCAAGCAGATTAGGAGGCCTTACATGCCATAAATGTCTTCTAAATGAGGTTCCACCACGTGTACCTATGTCTGCTTGGATAGCGAGGCTTGGTATGCACTTTTCATGGAATGGAAAGGTGGAAAAGTGGCAGCCCATCCTTTGCTCTGTCCATTCATTTCTATGGGAGCTTTGAAAATTTAGGGTGTAAAGACCCAGAGATTATGTTGTCCAAGGCCACGTGATGACCAAGTCTTATCATTGTCGTCTTGTTCAAGAGTGTTTCTTGGAGGACTCAGCATGGTTGGGCATCAAAAAGATGCTGAATGGGAACTGTGTACTTTTGGAGGTAATAATTAAACACTCCATGTTGGGTTCAATCACAAATTACATGTAATGCGACTACAAAAAATTAGCTGATCTTCAGGGAAAGCCACACTTCGAGCAAAAAAAAGGGGTTCTCGAAAGTGGAAGAATTCCTTTGAAGGGGTTGTCCGGCCTTAGGGACTTGTAAATCTTCACATCATATGCACTAAGGATTCTCCAGTGCTGGCGCTTGGCGTTGCGAGCACATGATCACAAGTTTGCGAATTGTATACTTTCGGTCACATTCCGAACAGAAGTGTCCGGCCTCACTCAATGCACTTAGATTCAACGAGGCCGCGCATGTCTAGTTGGTATGTGACCGCATGTATGCATATCACATGCTATTGGTACAAGTCTGCCGGTACCAAAGAATCCTCACAGGTCGCAGTGGGCGCGATGTCAGGATTCAAAAGTTTTGTAGCCTAAAGCCAGACAACCCATTTAACTCTAAATAATAGAATTGGGCAAAAAGATTTGTGTCCAGTCCAGTTCCCTGCGGCAGCAGGTCCAGGGCAGTCCTCACTTCGGCGGCCTGCCTTTTGGAAGCTTTTGCCATTTACTAAACCCTACAACATCATGACATGCCTAGTACTGCAATGTCGTGATTCCAGAGTAGCCCAGGATTTCGGCCACAGAAGTGAAGGCTGCCTTTTGTTGGATTGGACTCGAGGCCAAATGAGGGTAGAGTAAACCTTTTTGTTCAACCCTATTAAATATTTAACTCTCCCTACAAACTATTCTGATAAATGATTTCGATTTGTGTGGATGTTTTCCTGCACAAATATGGATTCTGTGGATTTATCAGGACCACCGGTAGTCTCCGAGCACCTTGTAGATCCTCCATCATCTCACCTTTTGGATGACAGATCTCATAACAGTTTTCCTAGCAAGCATAAAACAGGCTATTGGGTTTTATTAACTAATATCCCTGAGTTATTAGGAGCCTCATCTTAGGGCTGAGATCTAGGATTAATGTGCCTCGAGCTGTTTTCTATGAGCAAATTGATTAGTTGCTAATCAGAAAAGAGGATATCTTCAGGTAATTTATATTAGCAGTTGAATGTCATCAAAAGTCAACACCTCGTGTCTTGGGAGTAACGACCTTGCACAGTCATCTATGGCATTACTCATTTGAAAGGACCTCGTTAATGCACAATATGCCTAAAATTATAGCCCAAGCAGGGACCACAATGCCCATGAGACTGTATATTCAAGTCAGGAGACCCATGGTCAGTACAGGTAGTACCGAGACCATGAAAAACCAATGTGTAAATTCAGTCTAACAGTAACTCTTTTTAACCCCAGTTTTCGTGACTGGGGTAGGTTAAATTTGGCAGATTATAGCTCATTTGTCCTAGCAGTCGCTCATTTTCCTTGTCTCTAAACAACATACATTACCCAATCACAAATCTAGGATAGATGCATGATGACTCCTAAGGGTTCAATTACTGGGGCCACCATAAATCACGAGAATGTGAATCCCAACGTTCTCTATGTGAATTAAGCGTTAGTGAGCTTTTTTGACCTACTCCTGTAAAGGAATGTCCATAAGAGTGGTGGTCGCACATGCTCACATGGGAAATTTGGACCTCCTGTTTTCAGAATTGTTGGGGGTCTCGGCATTCTTACTTTTCTATGAAAAGTGGATATATGGGCATCAACAAAAATGTTGGCACACTTGAAATTATTCCAGAAAATGAAGTATTTCCCCCTGAAAATGATTGCAATCACACATGTTTTGTTATACACATGTTTATTTCCTTTGTGTATATTGGAACAACACAAAAAACTCAGGGAAAAAGAGGCAAATTTGACATAATTTAACACAAAAAAAAAACAAAATGGGCAGGACAAAATTGTTATTACCTTTCCAAGAATGTAGGTAAACAACTTTTTTCAGCATGTGATGCCGGTTCAAACTCACCTGTGGCAAGTAATAGATGTGAGCAATATGAAAATCACACCTGAAACTCAACTCATTCACTGCATTGTGTGTCTGTGTGTGACACACTAAGCATGGGGAACAGAAAGAGGAGAAGAGAATGGTCTGAGGACTTGAGAACCAAAATGGTTGAAAAAGATCAACTATCTCAAGGTTACAAGTTTATCTCCAGAGATCTTCGTGTTCTTTTGTCCATAGTGCGCAACATACCGTATATACTCGAGTATAGGCCAAGATTTTCAGCCCACTTTTTTGGGCTGAAAGTGACCCTCTCGGTTTATAATCGAGTCATTGTCAGCGGGGGGGTCGGCGGGGGAGCGTCGCGGTGACATACTCACCTGCTCCTGGCGCTGTCCCTGCATGTCACGTGGTCTCCAGGCAGCTCTTCCTGTGTTCAGCGGTCACGTGGTACCGCTCATTAAAGTAATGAATATGGACGCATAATCATTACTGTAATGAGCGGTACCACGTGACCGCTGAACACAGGAAGATGCCGCCGGCTCCCGGAGACCATTTGACAGTGAAATGCTGCCAGGGACCGCGCCGGGAGCAAGTGAGTATAACGGGGAGGGTGAGCATTGCGTGATATTCACCTTCCTCGTTCCACCGCTGCGCGCTGCTCTGTCTTCCATCCTCTGCACTGTTTAGGTCAGAGGGCACGATGATGCGATTAGTGGTGGAACGAGGAAGGTGACTATTGCAAGTGCTGGGGGTCTGAGCGAAGAGAGGTGAGTATGTGATTTTTTTTTATTTTAATCGCAGCAATAGCAAATGTGTGGGGCATCTTATTGGGCCACAATGTATGGAGCATCTTATGGGGCCACAATGAATGGAGCATCTTATGGGGCCACAATGTATGGAGCATCGTATGGGGCCACAATGTATGGAGCATCTCATGGGGCCAAAATGTATGGAGCATCTCATAGGGCCACAGTGTGTGGAGCATCTCATGGGGCCACAATGTATGGTGCATCTCATGGGGCCTCAATGTGTGGAGCATCTCATGGGGCCACAATGTATGGAGCATCTCTTGGGGCCACAATGTGTGGAGCATCTCTTGGGGCCACAATGTATGGAGCATCTCATGGGGCCACAATGTGTGGAGCATCTCTTGGGGCCACAATGTGTGGAGCATCTCTTGGGGCCACAATGTATGGAGCATCTCATGGGGCCACAATGTGTGGAGCATCTCATGGGGCCACAATGTATGGAGCATCTCATGGGGCCACAATGTGTGGAGCATCTCATGGGGCCACAATGTATGGAACATCTGATGGGGCCACAATGTGTGGAGCATCTCATGGGGCCACAATGTATGGAGCATCTCATGGGGCCACAATGTATGGTGCATCTCATGGGGCCTCAATGTGTGGAGCATCTCATGGGGCCACAATGTATGGAGCATCTCATGGGGCCACAATGTGTGGAGCATCTCATGGGGCCACAATGTATGGAGCATCTCATGGGGCCTCAATGTGTGGAGCATCTCTTGGGGCCACAATGTATGGAGCATCTCATGGGGCCACAATGTGTGGAGCATCTCATGGGGCCATAATGTGTGGAGCATCTCATGCGGTCATAATGTATAGAGCATCTTATGGGGCCATAATGTATAGAGCATCTTATGCGGCCATAATGTATGGAGCATCTTATGGGGCCATAATGTATGGAGCATCTTATGGGGCATAATGTGTGGAGTATCTCATGGGGCCACAATGTGTGGAGCATCTTATGGGGCCATCAACCTTTATGCAGCATTGTATGGGGCAAATGTTTCTATGGAGCATCTTATGGGTCCCATCATTAACTGTATGGAGCATTATATGGGGCTCCTGATTCAATATGGATATTCAAAAACACTTAAAGGGACACTGTCACCTGAATTTGGAGGGAACAATCTTCAGCCATGGAGGCGGGGTTTTTGGGTGTTTGATTCACCCTTTCCTTACCCGCTGGCTGCATGCTGGCTGCAATATTGGATTAAACTTCATTCTCTGTCCTCCGCAGTACATGCCTGCACAAGGCAAGATTGCCTTGCGCAGGCGTGTACTATGGAGGACAGAGAATGAACTTCAATCCAATATTGCAGCCAGCATGCAGCCAGTGGGTAAGGAAAGGGTGAATCAAACACCCAAAAACCCCGCCTCCATGGCTGAAGATTGTTCCCTCCAAATTCAGGTGACAGTGTCCCTTTAACCTACTGATGTCTCAATTAGTTTTACTTTTATTGGTATCTATTTTTATTTTTGACATTTACCAGTAGCTGCTGCATTTCCCACCCTAGGCTTACACTCGAGTCATTAAGTTTTCCCAGTTTTTTGTGGCAAAATTATGGGGGTCGGCTTATACTCGGGTCGGCTTATACTCGAGTATATACGGTAATCAAGAAGTTTACAACCCATGGCACTGTAGCTAATCTTCCTGGACGTGGACAGCAGAGAAAAATTGATGAATGGTTGCAACACAGGATAGTCTGAATAGTGGCTAATCAGCCCTAATCAAGTTCCAAAGAAATTCAATCTGTCCTGTGGGCTCAGGGTGCATCAGTGTCAGCGCGAACTATTGACATTTGAATGAAATGAAACGCTATGGCTGGAGATCCAGGAGGACCCCACAGAGATAAAAAAGTTAGTTTGCCAAAATGTATGTGAGTAAGCCAAAATCATTCTGGGAAAGCATCTTGTGGACAGATGAGACCACGATAGAGCTTTTTTGGGTAAACACATCATTCTACCGTTTACAGAAAACAAAATTAGGCCTACAAAGAGAAGAACACAGAACCAACAGTCAACTATGGTGGAGGTTCAAAGATATTTTGTTTTCGCTTCCTTGGGCATTGGGTGCCTTGACTGTGTGCAAGCCATCATGAAATCTGAAGATTACCAAAGGATTTTTGGTGGCATGTAGTGCCTAGTGTCAGAGAGCTGCACCTCACATGTAAAGCGCCATGGAATAAATGGCGCTATAATAATAAATAATAATAATCTTAGGTCATGGATCTTCCATCAGGATAATGACCCCAAACATAGTTCAAGAATCCCATTGGTCACTTGTGGAGACATCTTAAAATTGCTGTTGGGGAGAAGACGCCTTCAAATATGAGCTCTGGAGCAGTTTACAAAAAAGAGTGCTCCAAAATTCCAGGTGAGAGATGTAAGAAGCTTGTTTGTTGATGGTTATTGAAAGTGATTGATTGCAGTTATTTATTCCAAAAGGTGCAACCAAATATTAAGTTGAGGGTGCCAACAATTTTGACCTGCCCACTTTTGTCTGAAATGATGTCCAATTTGCCTTTTTTCTGTTTTTTTTCCGTTGTTCCAATACACACAAAGGAAATAAACATGCGTATAACACAACATGTGTAACTGCAATAATTTTCTGGGAAAAATACTTCATTTTCTGGAACAATTTCAAGGGTGCCAACACTTTCGGCCATGACTGTATGTTGTTTTTGTGTCACTTTAATGTGTGCTAATTATACATTAATTCCAAGTAAATTTCAGATTGTGCCCATAGAAATCAATTGCATTCAAATTTTGTCCAAGGCAACTGATTTTTATCCATTGCAACAAGCTGCATTAAAGTTAGGCCCATAGCAACTAGTTTCTTTTAAAGGTGTGTCCATAGCAACCAGTGATATTACATTTCGAGGGCAGGTTTCAAGATGACCCATCTGGATTGTATATACATTAGCACTTTATATAATATGGCCGACATCATTACCAACACCCCTTCGTAGAAAACAGTTTCCATGTTACAAAGGTAAAATTAATGGATAACTGTCCTACAATCCTATGGCAAAACCGGAAAATAGATGACGTAGAAGTTTATATTACTCACCAACCTTATTGATTAACAGTGAGATAGACCAAATGTAAGACAACCGTATGTCCGCAACTTGGCCCAGTTTTCTTTCCAGCAGTTACCACCCTTACGGTGATGACAAGCTCGTCTTCAGCTTCCTTCAGGAGTCTACAAACCGGTTACCTGCTGGGTAATGGACGTAAATAGTGCAGATCCAGTGGGCTCTCAATAATGAGGAATTTTATTTATTAATACTCATAAACAAACAGATAAAAATCACTCATCGAATAAAGGAAGTGACATATTGCAAAGACCCTGGGTTCCGCCTTCTCCTCAGGCTTCTTCTGGGGGCATCCAGTTTCCATATTACATTTGGACACATTAACGTTTACTATTTGGCATGGTCACATGAAAGACTAATCTCACAATAATTAATGCTTATTAGATTCACTTGTGTGTGCACACCCATTCTAATTTACATAATTTATTTTAATAAGTTTGACCACTAACCTATTTCTGCCCTTCTTTATGTGCTAGCAATTTCGGAGTCCTATTGGAAGGTATGTCGGCATGGCGCTTCTTTCATCACCACGTTAAACCATGTAACCCAATGGAAAATGTAACCATATTGTCATTAAAGTCTAATTACAGTCCCGATCCAAATGTAAGGAGTCTGGAGAGTGATTCACATTTTAGATAAACCATTGTGAAAATGATTAGTCATCCCTAATTAATACTCCAGATCTCCAATGGTAATGTACCGAGAGCAAAAAGTCAAGATTGAATATGACTGATTTAATCTAAGCCCTTAAATTGGTGTCATGGCCCAAATATTCCTCATTACTGCTTTAGACCAAGTTCAAATAAAACAGGTTGCACAAAAAGTACACTGGCATACAGTATATGACAAATCCCATTTCTAAAAGAGAAAGGTCCACAAAATTCTACTAGACAAAAGGCTTTGCAAGTATCAAGACATTTTCATCTGGGCTACTCGCCTTTTGTCCTGTCTAAAATATCTAAGGTTTGATTGTTTTCAGCAACTGCTCAATACACCATAATACGGACCAAAAATTATCCTAAAAAAATTCTTTACTCTGAAATATAGTGCAAACTCTCTCCAAATGGAGAAGGTCCTTGACATTGCTTGACTTTCATTATCCATAAGGCCCCTCAAAACCAGGTAAAGATTTTGTAACCAGGGGTAAAATCAACTTTCAGCTGAGCTTTCTTTAAAGGCTGGAGAAGTTGTGGCTGTCCCAGAAGGCAATAATTTCTAAAAGAGAAGGGACCACAAAATTCTGTTAGACAAAAGGCCCTGCAAGGATCAAGAAATCCTTGTCTGGGTTACTTGCCTTTTGTCCTGTCTAGAATATCTCAGGTTTGATTGTTTTCGGCAACTGCTCAATACACCATAGAAGGGCCCAAAAATTATCCTAGAAAAATTAAAATTATTTACTCTGAAATGTAATGCAAACTCTCTACAAATAGAGAAGGTCCTTGACATTGCTTGACCTTAATTGTCCATAAGGTCACTCAAAACCAGTGACTCCTCTCTTACAACCAAGATTTAGGTAAAGATTTTGTAAACAAGGGTAAAATCGACTTTCAGCTAAGCTTTCTTTAAAGCTGGCGAAGTTGTGGCTATCCCAGAAGGGCAAACCATATGATGGACGGTGGTGTGAGTAACCTAAAGACTACACATCCTACAAAATTATCAAAGGGAACATCTCACAAAAGCACCATATTGCCAAGCTACTTTTAAATCTCAGATCCAGATGGAAAGTTTATGAATTCATGGAATTTTTTTTGGCATGCGAAATAGTAAATAAATCATTTCACAGGGTCATTGATTCATGGGGACGCACGTATGTCTTTTCAAAAAAATGTTTCTTCATAATATCAGTTTATATTTTACGTTTCTATTTTGTGTTACATAATCTGGCATTAACTCAACAACTAATGTTTGACACTCATTAGCATTTCACACTCAAAGCAAAAAATTGAAATGAAAAATTTTCATTTATCCAAAATGTGACTTTACGTTAATCATGACACATCTGACACATCCTTCTTGGTGTTTGGAAAGCTTGACACTACTTGTTTTATTTCTACAGTCTTGCCATCTATTGTAGAAGGTTGATCTATAGATGAAAAAGTCTTGTATGGATTCTCATTGATTGTCCCTTAAGTTTCTTTAATATCCGATTTTTATTTCCTCTTTCAAAATTTGGGGACCATCTCATTTTCTTCCCAATTTTTAGGGACTAAACATGGATGACCGAAGAATATGGTCAATTTTTAATAGAAAGGTCATTGAGTGACTGCGACAAACATTAATTTGCAGGTCAATGTTATAACATTTTTGGCTTTCCTTTTTCAGGATGAGATCATTCATGACAAACATTGCTCAGCGTGCAAACGTGGTAATAATTTACAAACATGTGGAACGTGCCCAAGAGCTTACCATTTAGAATGCTTAGTTTCACCAGAGAAAATAGCACCCAAAGGAGTCTGGATGTGTCCAAAGTGCCAACAGAAGGTGAGAAGAACTCAAAATCAGTGTTCATGAAATTTTTCCTTTAGGGTACCCCAACCTTTTTGTTTCGCCCTATATATAACATCTCAAGTTTCAATGTTTAGGACAACACAAAATTGCCTGAAAATATTCAAGAAAATCAGATATGTGCAAGCACTTTTCAAACAGACAAGGTCTGTGACATTGTTTGACTTTTGCGAGCCAAAAGGCCACACGAGCATCTTTGATGAAGATTACAATTGTTTGCCCTGGGAACTGTTTGACTACCACGTCCCTTCAGGGTTCATCAATGAGGTTACTGCTCAAAGCGAAAGGATAAGTTTCACCTGTACAAAAATCCTTAGTTGTTCACTGGCATGTACTAACAGAACAGTTTTTCCAACCAATTCCATTGACATATATGAGTTGACTCTTCTGCCTTGACACAAGGTCAAAGTTTGCCAATTGTGAAGCTTCTTTTACCCTTTCAGGTAGCTTCATAACACCAACATTGGTCCTTACCATTGACAATAAAAATTTCTAATTATTGTTTTACTTTTTAGTCCAAGTTTTGGATTCAAAAAATGCAATTGTCTAACCTTAGCCCATTTTTTTCTTATTTTCTTGTAGGTATTAAAGAAGGAAACAGTGCCATGGAGCGGGGCCCTCACTATTGTTCAGTCTTACGTGACACATAAATCAGGTGGGGACCATTCTGTTATGGCTGAATTAAAAATTGGAGGCCCAACAGAGATGGATATTGTCAAGGTCGATTATATTCAGTGACTTTTACTAAGGAAGTAGTCTCAAATCTGAGGCTTCACGGCAAAACTACAAGATGAAGAGAAGTTTTGCATGAAAGGGTTCTAAGTTTTGTAATACGTTGAGAGCTACTGGTTGGAAAGCATAGATCTGAGACTAATATGGTCAATATCGACCTTTTGGATCATAATTTTTCCCAACCCATTACCCCAATACAGACAGATTTCACACCCACCTGATTCCTTTTTCTTGTTTTACAGTGAAAGAGGAGGAGAAGAGAAAACTATTGAAGAAAGGCAACGAATTAAAACATGAACAGAGACAGCTTGAAGATCAAGAGAGACTTCTAAACAACGCTATAAAGGTCAGTACTCATCTACAGATATATTACTCATCAAGATAGGACCACTTTTAGATTTTGAGGTAATAGACAGAAGTCCCTCATTTAAGACCCCCATTATTTAGCCACAGATGTTACAAATAACATTTTTATTCCTGGATGACCGGGCACGTCCTTTAATTACATGGAAAACCCGTTGATTTCAGTGAATATTTGGTAATTTTTTTCACCCATGGTGGTGCTACAGAAAAATTGAATGGGTGCTGCCAGGTTCCATCAGAGATTACAAGTGATCACTGGAAATTTTTTTATATCCTTTAATATATATTATTACATATTTATATAATAAAAGTTGAGGAAGTAATTAAGATGTGTCTTTTATCTGCTATACTAAGTTTGGCCAACCACAGTGTCTATGGTCCTCAACGTTGCTCACTTATTGGTGCTTCTTCAAAATAGCTTGAACAGCACATATTGAGCCACCCAATCTGTGTAGAAATGTTTGCCTGGGAGATACTTGACTGATGCATTGTAACTACCTTGTGCCTTGTTGCTCTGCTCAGTCTTCCCATGGTGTATGGTGGACTTGTGGAATTTCCTGAGGAAGGAGTCATGTGTACTCCGAAACGCGTAGAATAAACCACTGTTCAACTATACAATTGGTCTGTCTTTGGATGTGCTGTCAGCGCGGCTCACAACCCACAAATCCTCCTATTCAGCGATTCCCCATGATGTATGATCTATGACTTGAAACCGTCTTCCACAACCTCACCTTTGTGGCAGAATTTGGCTGTTCCTCAACTAGTTTTAAGCCTCCTACACATTTGTTTCAGTTAATAACCATGTTTCAACCTACATACGAAAATGATCATCATGATCACCAGTTGTGTATAATTGATTGCTCATAAGCTTGACTATAATATGACAAAACCGTGCAAGTACAGCTAGAAGAACTGATGAGAGATTAATTTTGGATAATTTGGGCTGTATTATCTTTTTTCATAGCATAAAGATTGAAATATAATTTCAAAAGCAAGTGTCAAAGATAAAAAGCGGATAACAACTATTTTACTTTTTTTTTTTTTCCAAATTTTTCTCTCTTTTTTTCCACCTCTATCAGGCTGGACTGGGATTGATGTTATGCTATTGATTTTTTTTAGGTCTAGTATTGATACTTTTTTATGGCTGATGAAAATTAATCATGCAATAAAAAAAAAAAAATTTGACTTCTGAAGAAAGAAGTAGATGGAGTCTGTTCTATTACCAGACCCATGGATACAGTGTAATATTTACTGGAGCGAGGCCAATGGGGGATTTATTTTCCCACCCATCCACGGTTGTGTTATCTATTCATGCAAAGTGCCAGTTTTCAATATAACCATCATATTTTATTCTTTCCCCATGTGACAGAAATGCTTAGAACTAAAGAATAGCTTACTGGCCCAGCAGAGAGGAACTCAGTCATCTTTGGAACGTCTGAAAACTCTCATTAGACTGATTCAGAGTGAACAGATGCTTCAGGTTACCATGACGACCACCGCCACCGCTTCATTGCTGACGGTCCCCTGGATCAAACCTTCATCTGCCACCCCTACCATTCACAAAGGCCTACAGCAGTCACAGAGTAACAATTGACACGGGCAGATGGAACAATAACTTTTAAGCAAATTTCACCAAGAAGGAAGAAGGAACAGTCTGTTTTTGCGTGTTTTTTTTATCTACAAGTACACAAGCAGCATCGATGTACAAAAAAACAAAAAAAACTCGCAATGGACAAACATGGCGGCAATGGCAGTGATTTCCGCGACACGTGCTGACATCTTCAAAGAGGTTTTTTTTTCACTTAATTTTTACTATGGCCTTAAAAAAAAAGAAAAAAAAAAAAGAATAAAAACGTTTTAAAAAAGGCCAAATTTCCGACCATGAAGACGGCCAATAGGCCTAAAAATTATCCTTTCATTTATCGGCTAGAGAATCGAAATATTGTATAGTTAGAGTGCAGAAGGGAATCATAACTCTATTTTGGGGAAAAAGTGAATGAATCAGGAAAAAAACAACCTTAACATTTTTTTCGGATAATTTTTGGTCTATTTCTTACCCTTTTCAATTCAAATCTGCCGCACATATTCAGGTTTATTTTTTGACGGGGCTATCGGAAAGGATGTTAGTAAATACTCAGAGCCTTCAAACAAATGCTGATTTTCTTAATTTATTTATTTTTTTGTATTTTTTTTTTTCTTCCTCCAAGTATTATTACCGTCAAGGTCCGCAGCTATATTTAAGGTTATAAAACAAATTGTATAAACTTAGCATTTCTAGTGGGACATTGAAGTATTTTCATGCTTATGCTTGTGTATATGCGTGCCGAACTATTGAACAAAAAGTACAACTGTACAACGCCTCCATTTTTTCGCAGGTTCTTTGTACTTAGTTTGCTATCAATGTATTTTCTCATTGAGATTTTCTCATTTTTTTATTTTTTTTCCCAAAAAAAAGGTGATAAAGTGGGTAACTCAGTTAATTTACACTTTGGTTAAAAAAAAAATAATAATAAAAAAATAACAATAATTTTTTTTATAAATTTTTTTTTTTTTAGCCAGTACAGACAATATGCCAAAAAACTTAACCTTTTTGTACTGCATTTTTATTGTAAAATATTTAATGTGAAAGGAACAATATGCTTTTTTTATTTTATGCTTGCAGAAGTATCTGCTATATGGTACAGGAAAAAAAAACTGCCTCAAGTGGAGTTTCTCATATCTGATATATCATGTTTTTTTATTTTTTTTAACTTATGATTTTTTTTAAGTTGGTTTATGCAGGGGATGAAATTAGCATTGGATACATCACCAATTTTTTAAGTAAATATGTTTCTAAAGGTGCTATTGTCATAAAATTCTCATCAGATGTCAGTAACAACCAATTCAATCGCCACAAGCAAGAAAATCACACCATTGAAGTCCATAAATTGAGTTATGTGTAATAATGAAAAATCTCACAGGGAAAAAGTATAGAACATGCTTACTGAAATGTATTTAATACTTCATTCAAAAGCCTTTGTTGGTGATGACAGTTTCAAGATGCCTTCTCTGTGGAGAAACTAGTCGCAGGCATTGCTCAGGTGTGATTTTGGCCCATTCTTCCACATAAACACTCTTCAAATCCTGTAGGTCCCATGGGCTCCTTCTATGATCTCTGAGCTTTAGTTCCTTCTATAAATTTTCTATTGGATTCAGAAAAATATTTAGAATTGAGAGTCCTCAGTGGTTGATACCTTTTAATGGCTAACTGAAAAGATGGTAACAAATTGCAAGCTTTCGAGACTATACAGGTCTCTTCATCAGGCAAAGACTAAAAGAAATTCTGAAGAATCACATATTTATTGGATTCAGGTCAGGGTGATCGGCTCAGACATTCTAGCAGCTTTATTTTCTGTTGAGAATTTCCTTGGCTGTGTGTTATGGATCATGGTCTTGCTGAAATGTCTACACTCGTTTAATTTTCATCATCCTGGTGGATGTCAGCAGATTTTTATCATGAATGTCTTGGTATATTTGTCAATCCATCCTTCCTTCAATTTTATGAAGCTTCCAGTGCCGTATGCTGAAAAACGACCCCACACCATAATGTTCCCACCTCTATACTTCACTGTTGGTATGGTGTTTTAGGGGTGATATGCAGTGCCTTTTGGCCTCCAAACATGGTGTGTATTATGGCATCCAAATAGTACAATTTTGGTATCATCTGAACCAAACTTTATTCTCCCAGTGTTTCACAGGCTTGTCCAAATGTTGAGAAAACTTAAAACGCTCTTGAACTTGCTTTTTGTTGTTCAGCAGTGGAGTCTTGCATGGTGAGCATACATACCGGCCATGGAGGTTGAGTGTATTTCTTATAGTTTTCTTTGAAACAATTGTACTTACTGATTCCAGGTCTTTCTGTAGCTCTCCACAAGTGGTCTTTGGCTCTTGGACAACTCTTCTGATAGTTCTTTTCACTCCTCTGTCTGAAATCTTGCAGGGAGCACATGGCTGTGGCTGGTTTATGGTGAAATAATGTTCTTTCCACTTCTGGATTATGGCCCGATCAGAACTTTCAGTAGTTTAAAAGTGCTTCTATAACCAATGCCATCAGTATGTTTTGCAACAATAAGGTTGTGAAGGTTTTGAGACAGCTCACTGATTTTATCCATCATGTGATGTTTCTTGTGTGGCACCTTGGTAACTTGACACCTTTTTTAGGCCCATCAGTTGAACCAGGTGATATTATTTTTCACTAAGTGTCAGGATTGCTTTGTAATTACTAATAGATTTCAGCCTGTGTCAGGACTTCCGTGGCTTTTTGCACCTCTTTCTTCATGTGTTCAATTCTTTTTCCCTGTGTCATTTCCCATTATTACACACAATTTACAGATATCTATGGTGTGATTTCTTTGTCTGTGTAGATTGGATGGGTTATTACCCACATCTGGTGAGAATTTCATGTCGATAGCACCTTTAGGAAGATATTACTTAGAAAATTGATGACGTGTTCAATGCTTTTTTTCACCCGCTCTACATGGAGAAATGGGCTCAGGGGAGACATTTTTTTAAAACTCAGCTTCTAAGTAAATTACAATTTCATTAGCTAGTCTTCCTGATACCACAGTGGTCAACATAGCCAAAGTGGTTGCTCCTGTATTAGAAAAACTTGTCTGCTTGCTCCCAAAACAGTGACACCACGTGTCACATGTGGTATTGCAGCTTATCCGTATTTGTTTCAATGAGGCTGAGCTGCAGGACCAAACACAATCTGTGGCCGTGGGTGGCGCTGTTAATGGAAAAAAGTTATATTCTGGTCAACTTTTTATAACTTTTGGGGGTCTAGAATACACACAAACCAATGTTTCTTTATCAACTTGAAATTTGATGTGGTGTATGATACCTTATTTTATATATCAACAGCACCTACAATTTTTCCATTTATTTTATTTACCCAAGCTATGGTAACTTTACTCGAAAAGTTGGCCGTTACTTACCAGTGTTAGAAGTTGGGTTTTTTTTTATTTATTTTTTTATTTTATATTATGTGGTTTATAATGTGGTATGTACATTTGTACTATGGTTCTTTGCTCATTTCAACGTGTAAATTTTTTAAATTATATTATTTTTTTTATGGATTTTGAGATACATGCTTCAACATAGGCTGCTTATATCATATCACACTAATCTCATATTGAGAGGATTTTTGCATTATAAAAAAAAACCTACATAAAACCAGGCAGCTCCGCTGTACATCTGTATATCACTCGGTTGTGAATGTCTTACGGAAAAAAAAAAAGGGGGTTGACCACCATTCTCACAACTCCGGGAGAAACTGTGCAGTACTATACAAATCTATTTTAATACACTTAACCATGGGTTGACCAAGATTTTCTATTCTTTTACTGATGAACAAAAATAAAAAACAAACTTGACTTTAAAAAAAAAAACATTAAAAAAAAAAACACAAGTTGCTATATATTGGTTGTTTTATGCCGATTTCCGCATTCAGATACGGCTTGCAATGTAGTTTTTTAGGTTTAAAGGGGTTTTTTTAAGTTATTTTTCTTCTTGAATACAATTGACGACGTGCCGATAGGGAAAAAAAAAATAAAAACAAAAATAATATGTGAGCGGATGTACGGAGAAAATGTATGGGACTGTTAAAAGTAGTATTATTTATTTTGTTTTAATTTAAAGGGACAGTCCATTTAGTGTGCATAGAAAAAAAAAATAAAATAAAAAGTGTTCGTCCTAAATATTCCGATGTAGTTTTACTTCTCTATGATGCATTAAAACTTGATTGACAATTTAATGGTGTTTGTGATTATATAATTTCATGCAATGGTCCATTATACCTCTATGTACCAGAGAGAAAAATTGCAGTGCTATACAGAGGCAGAACACAACATCGTGCGAAGCATAGCTCTGCCATTATGTGGCCCAACACATGCATTAGCGCATTCATTTCAATAACAAAAATGTGTAATCCTTCATTTCCCCTCTGGAGGCACTGCAGGGAAATCACACACTTCTTGTCTGGTTCATAAAAAGATTAGCGACGATCGTTAAGATTTTCAGCAGGGACATCCAGTTAACAGCTTAGGATCAGTAGACCCCTTTAACAAAAAATATTTTGGTCAACCCCTTCATGTTGGGTGTCAGTGGGGTGCATCAACAAGAAGCTGCTATGGAAGTATGCACTAGGTATAGCAAAGACTACTTATCCCATGGGGTAATTTGTTTGCCATCTTTTTTTTTATTTTTGTGACCAGCAATGTTTTCGGGCTTGTCATTTCTAGATGGATAGTGGTGGTGTAGGTCATACTTGTGGTGGTGGGACTTAAGGTGGTGGAAGAAGGTGCAAGTCCTATGATCCTAATGCTTTGGACCCTCTGTCAAGTCAATAGTGAATAGCCCCTCTACTGTACCACCGAGTTGTGATATGTGTCTGAGGGTCTAACCTATAGGGGTTTCTAGATTGCCAGCGGTTTCACCAGGCCGGGGTAAAAGAAATCGATTTTGACCTTTAGGGTACTTAGGACACTTAGTGGAGCTTTAAAAGGAAACATTTTTTATCTTAAGCGTGCTTAGAATACTTGGATGAGTCTTAATAGAAATCCATTTTGATTGTTAGGGTACTTAGGCTACATACAGAAGTATTAAATACTATCAATTTTGACATTTAGGGTGCTTAGGATACTTGGTGCAATTTTAAAATGAATAAACTTTGATCTTAAGGGATTTGACAAAGTCACTGGTAAAGTACAGCAATGTGAAACCCCAGAGTATTTTCCTCCAGCACACAAAGTGTTGTGAAGATTAAGCTAAGTTTCATAAATGGTCTGGCTTTTATGCGGACATCCATAGAGTGGGTGGGAGGATGTCCACCTTATCTCCACCTGCAGAGTTGGCACCACATTGTGCTGACAGGACCTGTGTGATGTCAGAGTTTTGTGTTCAATCACATGGGGGAGGAGTAACATGATCTGGGGCTTAAATAGCTGGGCTCCAGAGGCAGTCTTTGTTCAGCAGGAATGGAGGGAGGATCTCCAGTGGTTTGTGTCCTGAGGAGGAAAGACTGAACATGTGTTGCTGCAGAGCTGGGTACTACTCGCAAACGTATGTACTCTGTTACAGAATTTTGTTTTCCAGTTTTTGCTGTGTTTACTTTCCCCTTCTTGTTGGTTTACACTGCCATATAAAAAAACCAACAGAAGATTTAAAAAGACAGTGTTCCTGTTTTCTACCTTCGTGTACCGCCAAGTGTACCACAGGGTACTTAGGATACTTGGGTGAGTCTTAATAGGAATCAATGTTGTTTGTTAGGGTACTTAGGCTACTTACAGGAGACTTAAATAATATCATTTTTGACCTTCAGGGTGCTTAGGATACTTAGGGCAGTTTTCAAATGAATCAAATTTGATCCTAAGGGTTAAGGGTACTTAGGATACTTGGCTGAGTTTTAATAGAAATGCTATTTTGAGGAACTGCACCAGGGTATATGCATACCATGAATGAAAATAATCATGGCTATGGAGGACAGTGAGCTAGATGTTAAGTTATGATAATGGTATGGTCCAAAAGTTTTCCACATGCTTAGGTTGTAGAAAGTAAACGGTATAAAAAATGTTGCCAAGAGGTGTAAAGCTTCTAACAATAGGATTTAGCCGCACTTTGATGTCAGCTACAAGCAATGCACACATCCATTCCCTTTTTTCAGGGGTAGTGTTTCGGGGGAGACATTCCCTTCCCTAATTTTTTTTTTTTTTGGCAGGACCAGCAAAGACCAAAGGATGAAAAAAAAAGACAGCTGTGAGCGAGTCGATGCCCGGCCGAGCAAACATTGTGCGTATTCATTAAAATAATCTCTATAAAACCAAAGCCTTTTTTTTTTATAATGAAAATCCAGAAAACATTTGTAACGTTAACCTTAAAAAAAAAAAAAAATCTGCACTCGGCTAAGAGACAGCAGCCAATTACATCGCCCGGCAGGGGGCCTCAATAATTAATGTGGATTCATGAAGATGTAGACTTACGCTGGGCTTTAATCTCTCAAAATATTTTCAATTTTTTTTTTCTATGCTCAGGAGGGGTCACTTTCTTTTTAATAGTCTCGGATCTAACATTCTGGTTACAGTGAGGAACTTCAAAATTAATTGTAGAAAAGCTTTATTATACGAACGGGAGAGGGAAAAAATTTTGGCGCTGCTGATTTTATTGCTTTGACCCTTAATGAACTTTTTATCATTGTTTCGGGAGAAGGGTTTTATTAAAAAAAAAAAAATTCCCGGTTGCTTTCAAAGTGGAATCAATCTTAAAAGAAAAAAAATAATAAAAAAAAACACAATCGGCTCATTGGGATTCACTCTGAAAACTGAATTTCAAAAGGACCAATTTTCTGCCCTGTTTATCATTCAATTTCCAGGCTTTGCGGCAGACTGTTGTATAATTTTTAGGCTAGGGCATGTGCTGTGATGCCAGATGAAAGAGTGGTGCGTGGCGTAGGACGTGACTTTCATTCTAGGCCATGTAGAATCTCACTGTATAGAATCTCGGGGTCTCGCCGTATGGTGTTCCATCTTAAGTTCTGCCATCTATCAGACCTGAAAGAGATGAGGTTTACGTAGATTCGAAGATTAAAATTGGCTCGGGCTACAGTAGACATGGAACTAGCCTAGACCCTTAAAATGTACCATCTATTCAGGGGTTCAGGAGATCTCCCCTCTTTCTGTGAGAGTGGGCAAGGATGACTTAAAAAACACATTGATCGCTTATCCATAGAGTAGGCGGTCTATTTGTGATCCGTGGAAATCTGGCTTATTACTAATGTCTGTAAAGCGCTGCGGAATATGTTAGCGCTATATAAAAATAACGATTATTATTATTAAAACTGTGTCACATATTAGATCAAAATTGATTCTTTGAAAAACTCCCCAAGTATTCTAAGTACCCTAAATATCAAAACTGATCCTTTTTAAAAACTCTCCTAAGTACCCTAAAGATCGAAATCAATTAATTTTTAAGTCTCCCAAAAGTATCCTCAGTGCTTTAAAGGGCAAAATTGATATATTTTAACACTCCTGTAAGTATGATAAGTATACTTAAAATCAAAATGGATTCCTATTAAGACTCACCGAGTCACCTAAGTACCCTTGGGATCAAAATGGATTCATTTTAAAACCCCACTAAGTATCTTAACTTCTTAAACAAGCTAAATTGATGCTTTTAGAGACTCTCCAATGTGTCCTACGTAGCCTAAAGATCTAAATTGATTCCTTTTAAAACTCTTCCAAGTATCCTAACTTCCCTAACAATCAAAATCGATACCTTGTAAGATTTCCATACGCATCCTAAGTATCCTAACAATCAAAATGTATTCATTTTACAACTTCCCTGAGTATCCTTAATACCCTAAACATAAAAATTGATTCATTTTAGAGCTACCCTAAGTATCCTAAGTACCCTAAGTATCCTAAGTACCCTAAAGGTCAATTTTTGTAAAACTTCCCAAGTTTTTTTTTAAAGATAAAAATGAAAGGTGCTGCAGACCAGACTATTTTAGGTCAATGCAAAGAACCTGCTAAATAATATTTTTCTGCTGTTTGGTGGGATACCAGAGATGTCACACCCACCACAATCACACATCTTTTAATGCTGGGAGTTGTGGTACATGATTATCTATATGCAAATACCCTTAACAGAAAACAAATGGGACCACTCACACAATGAACCATGAAAGTGATCAGAGAAGGCATCTTAATAGGAAAATATTAGTCAGATCTTCTGGGATTTTTATATTTTAGGGGACTAGAAGGTCCAGCGTATTCTACGATCTAAGATGAGAACACAGATGGGGTTGAAATTAAACTTGGGCTCTCAGAGGAATCAGGATTGTGTCTCCTCTTTGTTTAAACTCAGAATACAAATGTTTCCTTCGATGACCCATAAATTCCAGAAGGTCTTTTCTTGACCTGCAGGCATTTGTGATGGAGGTCCCATCTGCTGCCGGACACCAAATACATAGCCACTGTGGGAACGTTCATGGCCTATATGGCGCCATATGTCATGCATACTATCAGTTGCGTGCAGATACCGACCTTATAACAGTTCTTATTATTTTTCAAGGTCAAACATCTAATATCTATGATGGGATTAACACCTGCGGGCATTCATTTGCCAAGTTCTGTAGGTCGATAGGTAACCTATGTAGTACCCTCAGTAGATACCCTCCTTTATATAAGTTTAGTCACAGAGGGCTCGTTTGACACCCCCAACTCAATAAACTTATACAGAGCCAAGACAAGACCCCATTACCGAATGCAGACTCCAGACCAGAACCTATAGACTATTAAAACCTCTATACTAATACAGACTCCTAAATATGTGTAAATACAGTCACAAGACCCGAAATAAATGCTGACCTCAGACCAGACCTCATAAGTTAATATAGACCTTGGGAATGGCCCTCTAAGCAAATATAGACCCCAGTCCAGACCCCTTATCTTAATCCAGACCAGATACCCCACCCAATACAGACTCCCGACAGGACTCCCTAAACAAATACAGACTTCAGGCAGAGGTCTCAATAAATCCAGGTCCCAGACAAAACACCTAAATAAAATCAAACCTAATATAGACCCTAAACCAGGCCCCGTAACCTAATACCCACTCTAGACCCACAAAACTAGTTAAGCCTCCATATAAGACCAACTAAATAAATACAGATTTTGCAACAAACCTTATACATACATCAGACCAGACCGCCTAACCTGATGCAGATACCAGAACCCAGACCCTCTATAATAATACAGACCACAGACTAGACCCTGTATACTAATATAGACCCCAGACCCTCTATATTAATACAGACCCCAGACCAGACCGCCTATACTAATATAGACCCCAAACCAGACCCTCTATACTAATACAGACCCCTGATCAGACCCTCTATATTAATACAGAACCCAAACCAGACCCTCTATACTAATACAGACCCCAGACCAGACCCTCTATACTAATACAGACCCCAGATCAGACACTCTATACTAATACAGACCCCAAACCAGACCCTCTATACTAATACAGACCCCTGATCAGACCCTCTATATTAATACAGACCCCAAACCAGACCCTCTATACTAATACAGACCCAAGACCAGACCCTCTATACTAATACAGACCCCAGATCAGACCCTCTATACTAATACAGACCCCAGACCAGGCCCTCTATACTAATACAGACTCCAGCCAGACCAGACCCTCTATACTAATACAGACCCCAGACCAGACCTTCTATACTAGTACAGACCCCAGGTCAGACCCTCTATACTAATACAGACCCCCAGACCGTCTATACTAATACAGACCCCAGATCAGACTCTCTATATTAATACAGAACACAGACCAGACCCTCAATACTAATACAGACCCCAGAGCAGAACCTCCATACTAATACAGACTCCAGCCAGACCAGACCTTCTATATTAATACAGACCCCAAACCAGACCCTCTATACTAATACAGACCCCAGACCAGACCCTCTATATTAATACAGACCCCAGATCAGACCCTCTATATTAATACAGACTCCAGCCAGACCAGACCCTCTATACTAATACAGACCCCAGACCAGACCTTCTATACTAGTACAGACCCCAGGTCAGACCCTCTATACTAATACAGACCCCCAGACCGTCTATACTAATACAGACCCCAGACCAGAACCTCCATACTAATACAGACCCCAGACCAGACCCTCTATACTAATACAGACCCCAGACCAGAACCTCCATACTAATAGACCCCAGTCCAGATCCTCTAAATTAATACAGATCCCAGACCAGACCCTCTAAACTAAAGCAGACCCCAGACCAGACCTACTATACTAATACAGACCCCTTAAATAAATACAGACCTTGGAAAAAAACCTTATATAGACCGCAGACCAGGCCCCTTAACCTGATGCAGATACCAGACCCACTATATTAACGCAGCCTTCAGACTGGACCCCCTAAATAAATGCAGACCTTAGATCAAGTCTAAGACCCCAGACCAGACCCGCTAATCTCATGCAGACATCAGACCCACTATACTAATGAACACTCCAGACCAGACCCCCTAAATATATACAGACACTAGACCAATTCCCTAAAATCAAATCCTGGATTACCCCCCTAAGTAATTACAGACCTCAGCCTAGGCTAATATCCTCAGTCCTCTCCTTTCTGGAGCATCGTCCAAACAATTTCCTGCCTTCTGCCATCGGAATGTTGAGGAACCTGAAGCTAAGAGAACTGCGTGAATGAGTAGAGGAGACTATTTAGGCACCTGGAAGACTTGCCTGCTCTTCCGGGAGACTATTTAGGCACCTGGAATATTTGCCTGCTCATCCAGGAGACTATTTGGGCACCTGGAAAATTTGCCTGCTCTTCCGGGAGACTATTTAGGCACCTCGAAGACTTGCCTGCTCTTCCGGGAGACTATTTAGGCACCTAGAAGACTTGCCTTCTCTTCTGGGAGACTATTTAGGCACCTAGAAGACTTGCCTGCTCTTCTGGGAGACTATTTAGGCACCTGGAAGACTTGTCTGCTCTTCCGGGAGACTATTTTGGCACCTGGAAGACTTGCCTGCTCTTCCGGGAGACTATTTAGGCACCTGGAAGACTTGCCTGCTCTTCCGGGAGACTATTTAGGCACCTGGAAGACTTGCCTGCTCTTACGGGAGACTAGGCACCTGGAAGACTTGCCTGCTCTTCCGGGAGACTATTTAGGCACCTGGAAGACTTGCTGGCTCCTCCGGGAGACTATTTAGGCAGCTGGAAGACTTGCCTGCTCTTCCAGGAGACTATTTGGGCACCTGGAAAACTTGCCTGCTCTTCCGGGAGACTATTTAGGCACCTGGAAGACTTGCCGGATCTTCCGGGAGACTATTTAGGCATCTGGAAGACTTGCCTGCTCTTCCAGGAGACTATTTGGGCACATGGAAGACTTGCCGGCTCTTCCGGGAGACTATTTAGGCATCTGGAAGACTTGCCTGCTCTTCCAGGAGACTATTTGGGCACCTGGAAGACTTGACTGCTCTTCCGGGAGACTGGGAGGTCTCACTTTCTTCATTGAAGCCTCTCAGATATTTTGGGATATTCCATAAGATTTGGAAAGTATGATACAACTCGATATACAGTAAACTCTTGAAGAATTCTGAAAGATTTAATTAACAGATCTTCCAAGAGATGATCTTTTCATCGTGTAATTTGTGCACATACAACACCATTAAAAACCGATACATCCGTTATAACAAGTAAGTGACGATAAGAGGTTTCTTAATTGCTTAGTTGTCTTATGCATGATAGACTTACATACCCCGAGTGAGCATCAAAGTCTCCCTGCAAATTACTTCATCATTTTGGCAACTATATCATTAAAATGACTGTCAAAATCCCACACAAAGAATTATGTAACCATAGATACCAATATCACAGAATCTAATAATGCAAAAAGCCCGATCTATGGAATCCACTCTCTACAGTAAGGGATGAGATTAAAATAAACACGGCTGCTTTCTTCCATAAACAGCGCCACTCTTGTCAGTAGGGAAAATGTGGTATTGCAACTCAGCTCCATTTACTAGATTGAAACTGAGCTGCAAATCCAACCACAGTCTATAAACAATAGTTGCGCTGCTTCTAATGGAAGTAGCCATTTTTATACTTCTTCATATTCCTTTACATTTTGTATACTATCCCTTTAATTTCATTCATAATTATCAATGTGGGGATTTACCACTGTATAAAATAGGTAGATTCATAGCTAGGCTTTCCTTAAAAATTCAGTTTGGTGTCCTAGCTTTGAGATTTTAATACCTTGGCTTATTGATGTTCTTGCTCCACTATCCTCTTATCATTTCATCCTTTCTATTACGGTATTCACTACAATGGTGGTGGCATACCACAATAGGCTTGAATCTAGAGCTTTGATATTTTATGTGCAGTTTCCTTATGACAAGAACCAGTGTGGATAGTTTAAAGCTATTTTAAAACTCTTCTTAGAATTCTAAGTACCCTTAGTACCCTAAAGATAAAAAATGGTTCTTACTATTTATACTAAGTACACTAAGTACCCAAAAAAATCAAATCTGATTCTGTTTAAAACTCCCATAAGTATCCAAGTTACCCTAACAATCAAAATCTATTCCTTTTAAGTATTCTAAACATCAAAATCGGTTCCTATTAAGACTCTTCTAAGTACCCTAATGACCCATAACTGATTCTGTTTAAGACTCTTCAAAGTGTCCTAGTTTCCCTAACAATCAAAACAGATTGCATTTAAAACATTCTTAAGTATCATAAGTACATTGAGGATGAAAATTGATTCAATTAAGACTCACCTAAATATTTAAAGCACTGACAAGGTTAATACCGATACCTTTTAAAACTCTGCTACGTATGCTAAGAACCCAAGACATCAAAACTGATTACTTTTATGACTCCCGTAAGTATCCTAGAGTTGCCTAAATATCAGAATAGATTCATTTTTTAAGACTCTTCTAAGTCTCCTAACAATCAAAGACTCCTGTACACGCAAAGATCAAAACCGATTTCTTTTAAAGGGAAACTGTCACCTGAATTTGGCGGGACCGGTTTTAGGTCATATGGGCGGAGTTTTCGGGTGCTTGATTCACCCTTTCCTTACCCGCTGGCTGCATGCTGGCCGCAATATTGGATTGAAGTTCATTCTCTGTCCTCCGTAGTACACGCCTGCGCAAGGCAATGTTGCCTTGCGCACGTGCAGTATGCTTTGCCCAACTGCGAGCAAAGCCAAAAAGCATTAGTGCGCATGCGCCGGCGCACTATGTCCCGGAACACAGCAAAATAGTTCCCGGACATAGTGCGCCGGCACATGCGCACTAATGCTTTTCGGCTTTGCCCGCAGTTAGGCAAAGCATACTGCTCATGCACAAGGCAAGATTGCCTTGCGCAGGCGTGTACTACGGAGGACAGAGAATGAACTTCAATCCAATATTGCGGTCAGCATGCAGCCAGCGGGTAAGGAAAGGGTGAATCAAACTCCTGAAAACTCCGCCCATATGACCGAAAACGGGTCCCGACAAATTCAGGTGACAGGTTCCCTTTAAGACTCCACCTAAATATTTTAGGTATAGTAATTGTCAAAATGAATTCCTTTTAAGGCTATGTGCACACGTTTCGGATTTTGATGCAGATCCGCAGCATTTTTGGACGCGCGGAATTGCATCAAATCCGTAGTATAGTGCACAAGAAATGTTAGTCAATGTGAAACTGACATTTGGTGTGCACATGCTGCGGGGAAAAATGCATTGGATTTACAGTATTTTATTTTGCACAGCATGTCAATTATTTTTGCGGATCTGCAGCGTTTCTGCACCCATTGACGTCCATTGTGTCAGTCAAATCCGCAGCAAAACCGTAGGTTTAAAAAAGATCTGCGGTTTTGCTGCGGATGTGCCTGCGAGAAACGCTGCAGATCGGGAGGGGGAAGAGTGTGTGGGCGGAGACTATGTGTGTGGGCGGAGGCTGTGTGTGTGCGGAGATGTGCGGGTGTCTCTGTGTGTGTATGTAGGTCTGCGGGGGTCAGCGGTTTGTGTGTGTGAGTGTAGGCAGGCATCGTCCGATGGGACTACTAGTCCCATCTGGCTATGCCTGCTACAGTGACAGCTAGCAGAATGATGGGACAGCAGTAGTCCCATCATCCGGCTACTGTGTTCAAGTATAAAAAAACAAACACATACACATATAGACATACAGTACATACAGTACATACAACATACAGTACATACTCACCATACATCTAGCCCCCGACTCCCTCCTCCCTCGATCACCTGTAAAAAAAAAACCCAAAAAACAACAACAGTATACTCCCTGATCCGATGTAATCCATTTAATAATGAGTGTCTCACGACGATCTACCGAGGAGAGCTGTCACATCGGCAGATGCGGCCGCTCTCCAGGGGATTTGGTGATACAGTGACAGGAGGTAATCCTCCGCACTGTATCACTCTGCTGTCAGAGGTCGCTGTCACTTGCAGCACCGCTGCATGGGAAAATTCTCACACAGCGTTGCCGTAAAGTGAGAGCCTGAACTCAGGTAACCTCTTCAGTGATGCACTGTAGGAGCCATTGTCTCCTGTCTGTGCATCGCAAGAGGCCTATAGAGCAGTCACATCTCCTGATGTGACTGCTCTATAGGGGAGATCGTCGTGGGACACTCGTTATTAAAAGGACTGCATCAGAACAAGGAGTATTTGTGTTGGTTTATTATTTTATTATTTTTTGCAGGAGATCGAGGGCATAGCATGGATTGGCAGAACAATAAAGATGGCAAAACTGTGTTGTGTTTTATTTAATTAAAATACTTTATTCTGGCTGTGTGTTTATTTAACACTTTCACAACTATACGATAAGTAATGGATAGGTATCTTATTGATGTATCTCCATTACTAAGCAGGCTTGATGTCACCTTACATTTCAAAGGTGGCATCAACCCCAACTGTTACCCCATATGCCACCGCTATAGGGCAGTGGGGTGAGAGGCTAAGTGATGCGCCATTTCTGGGGCGGCTGTGTGTTGGTGTTTGTAGCCGGGGGAGCCAATATCCATGGCCCCTTCCTAGGCTATGAATATCAGCCCGCAGCTGTCTGCATAGCCTTTTCTGGCTATTAATTATAGGGGGACCCCATGTCCTTTTTTTCTTGGGGTGGTCTCCCTATTTTAATAGCCAGTAAAGGCTAAATATACAGCTGCGGGCTGAGATTCATAGCCTGGGAAGATCCATGGGTATTAACACCTTCCCAGGCTATAAACATTGGCCCCTAGTCGCTGGCTTTCCCTCTCTGTCACAGAAAATTGCGCGGGAGCCAATGCCATTTTTTTTTTAATTAAACAGATATTGCGTTTAAGGCCGGGGACACAATTGCGAGAAACTCGCACGAGTCTCGCACCTCAATACCCGGCACTGCCGCCAGCGCTCGGGACCGGAGTGTGCGGCTGCATGTATTTCTATGTAGCTGAACGCTCCGGTCCCATGTGCCAGCTAAAGTGCCAGGTATTGATGCAAGAGACTCGTGCGAGTTTCTCGCAAGTGTAACTCCGGCCTAACGCAGATTTTGTGTGTGTATGTGTCTTTATTTAACTCTTTATGTACCATTTTATTATGTTTATTACTAAACATCAGGCTTGGTATTATCTATCCATCTATCCATCTATCTATCGATATATCTATCTATCTATCTATAGATCTATTTATCTATCTATTATCTACTGTATCTATTATCTATCTATTGTATATCTAATTATCTATCTATCTGTTAGCTATCATTTATCTATTATCTATCAATTATCTATTATCTATCTATTATCTATCATTTATCTATTACCAATCAATTATCTATCTATCTATTATCTATCTATCTATAGATCTATCTATTATCTATCTATCTATAGATCTATCTATCCATCTATCTTTCTGTGTGTGTAAACATTATTCTTCAATGGAGTATGTAAATGAAGAGGTTGGACAAGAAATGACATCACAATTCTTTTTTTTGTTAAATAATAGATCTTTATTTAGCTTTCAAAAACGCACACAAATCCGCATGAAAACAAAACGCATGAAAATCCGCATAAAAAAATGCATCAAATCCGCCCGGATTTTTACCTGCGTTTTCTGAAAAGAGATGTAGAATCTGAAAAATCCACAGGCAAATCTGCAAAGTGTGCACATATGCTAAGGCTTCCCAAAGTAACGTAAGAAACAAAACAGATTTTTTTAAATACTCTCCTAAGCATCCTTAGTACCCTAACAATTCAACTCTATTTCTTTTAAGACTACCTAAAGTATCTTATGTACTCTAATGATCAAAGTCAATTGCTTTTAAGACACCCAAAAGTATCCTAAGTAATGTAGCTAACAAAATTGATTCATTTTAAGACTCCCTAAGTATACTAAATACCCTAAAGATCAAAATCACTTCCTTTTAGGACTCCCAAAATTATCCAAATTATCATAACAAGCAAATTGTATTCCTTTTAAGACTCATCTAGATATTCCAAGTACCCCGAAAGAAGAGCTAAATTGCTTCATTTTTTAAGACTCCCCTAAGTTTGCTAAATACTGTAAATATCAAAATTGATCCTTTTAAAAAAAAATCTCCTAAGTATTCTAAGTATTGTAACAATCAAAAGCAAATCTTTTTGACTCTACAAAGTATCCTAAGTACCCTAATGATCAAAACCATTTTTTTAAGATTCTCCTAAGAATCCTAAGCAACCTAACAGTCAAAATCGACTTCTTTCAAGACTATCCAAAGTATCCTAAGTACCCTAGTCATCAAAATAATTTCCTTTCAAGACTCCTTTAAGTATCCTAAGTAACTCAGAGATCAATATGTATTCTTTGTTTTTTAAGACTCCCCTAAGTTTCCTAAGTACCCTAAAGCTCCAAATCAAATTTTCATATGATTCACCTAAATACCCTAACGATCAAAATTAAATCATTTTAAGACTTCCCTAAAGTATCCAAAGTTCCAAAATTGTTTTAATAATCTTTAAATAATTAATACTTAAAACTCTGCTTTTCTCTAACGAGCAGAGTTGTCTTTAGACTTCTTCATTTCGTAGAGCCCAGGCGTGACTGGATACGAGGAGCACTTTTGTCAAAAACATCGGCGATTCTTTTTATTTTATTTTTTTTATATAATTGCAGAACTGGACCTGGACACGATTACGTCAAGACTCATGTTGATATTTTGGATTTGACATCCTCCATCATCCATGTGACAGCCAGTCCCTCTATGTTCAGATTTATCTCCTGCTGTCTTTGCAGGTTTTGTTTAGTGAAGGATAATTAACGTTAACTATCCTATAATTAGGGCTTAATGGATTCTTTTGGGCCATTTCTCCGCAGGTTTTGATTGATGCAGTTAAAACAATATTGAGCGATGAGTGGGCATTAGGACGCCAACAAAGAACACAATTTAATGTTTAGAAATTTAGAGCGCCCCCCAAAGCTGGCATTTCTGGCTGAACATTTTTTTTTCCAGTTTCCCCTGTCCATATGGAGGACAATAACAAAGAACCTCATCGTAACCCACAGTGGTTTTTCATTTGGAATTGCTTATTTTCTCCAAAAGCGCCTCCAGAGGCAGAAACCCTTAATATCTCACATGGAGAACCTTGGACCGGTTGAGCAGGTTGAATGTAGCACGGACCGGTGGCGCTGGTGCAGCAGGGCAATCTAGTTGGAACAGTGGTGGCAGATGAAGCAGATCTGGAATAATGACAACTGGAATAGCTGAACTTTAAGAGCGGCAGCAGATTTGACACAGTGATGTAGCAGAGTGGACTCAGTAATAAGGAGCCGGTGTAGCAGAGGTTAGTTTGTAATGAAAGATCACCTTGAGGAATGGGATCCTTGAAGCCTCATGTCCGGATGATCAGTTCTAATGTAGTACGGACTGGTAGCACCGGCGCAGCAAGACAATCTAGTTGGAACAACGGTGGCAGATGTAAGCAATGCGGAAATAATGACAACTGGCATAACTGAACTTTGTGAATGGCAGCAGAGTTAGCACAGCGATGTAGCAGTGTTGACACAACAATGAGGGATCGGTGTAGGATAGCTGAGTTTGTAACGGAGACTCAAAGCAGCAGAGATGGCACAGCAATGTAGCATAAATGACTCAGAAGGGAAGAAAGGGTTTTTGACAGCTCATTTTACCATGAAGGCTCAATGTAGCAGAGTTGGAACAGTAGGGCTTAATGTAGCAGGGCTAAAACCATGTTATAGCAGAGTTGTACAGGGTAACTTGATGTAGTAGTGATGGAACTATGTTATAGCAGAGTTGTACAGTTGAGCCTGATTTAGCAATGCTAGAAGCACGGAATACCAGAGTTGTACAGTGGAGGTTGATATAGCAGTGCTGGAAGCACGGAATAGCAGAGTTGTACAGTGGAGGTTGATATAGCAGTGCTGGAAGCACGGAATAGCAGAGTTGTACAGTGGAGGTTGATATAGCAGTGCTGGAAGCACGGAATAGCAGAGTTGTACAGTGGAGGTTGATTTAGCAATGCTAGAAGCACGGAATAGCAGAGTTGTACAGTGGAGGTTGATATAGCAGTGGTGGAAGCATGGAATAGCAGAGTTGTACAGTGGAGGTTGATATAGCAGTGGTGGAAGCATGAAATTATTCAAAGATGAAGGTCCGCCAGCCTGTTACTCAACCATTTGAGCTAGTAGGGCCGACAATGGTTAAAACCAGTAGCCTCCATTCACCAAAGCTTTTTGAGAATACCTCTCTACTTCTGGATTTTTTTAGTTGTCCAAAAACAAAAATCTAGGTTTGAGAAAGCCGGGGCATGAGGAACTTCGATGGCTACCTTCCCCTCGACCCTTGAAAGGGACACCCATATGAGCAAAACACCCAGAAAGGGAGTCAAATGAATACATAGAACAACAAGCATTCTCCAGACTGAAGTGGCTGATAACAGAGAACAATGGGTTGTATTGAAAATTAATTGAATTTTTTATCACATTTTAGCAGAAAGTTTTGTTAATGGGGGCTGGCTAATTCCCCTAAACCATCACCGCCCATGATTCCCTCCTAGGTAGTAATGGATTATACCATGTAAAAATATTTGCCTTTGTAGAAGACATTGGGAAGCGCTGCTGCTTTCTTCTTTCTTCTTTCATCTCCCATCCAATCTATTGTCTTTGATGTGTTTTCCCGGAGAAAATCAAGAATGGCATAAAACAGTGAGTCTATGAGACAAAAAAAAAACCTCTGTAGACTTCACTGCGCCGTGAACCTGCAACGAGGGGCGACGGTTAATAATTCACTGAGGACTTTCCAAAATGAAGGAAACAGCTTCACAATATTATAAATATGTCTCATTAATCTAGGTGTCACCTTCAGTTATCCTGAAACTAATAGAGAATCTAGAAATAGTAAGGTAAATTAATTCAGTGTGGAGTAACTGCATGAAATATCTGTACAAGGAAAAATCTTGTTTTATGAATTTGACAAATAATAAAACTCCGATTACATATTGCCACCACTAGAGGGAGCTCACTGACTGAGGCTGTGTATAAATGTGTATGCAGTGAGCTCCCTCTAGTGGAGGATGATAGCTGTTATTATGATGAGATGTACAAACTTTTTTGATTAGAGGGCCATATAAGAGACCCCCTTCCCCCACTTCACCTTTTGATACAACAGTAAAGTATTATTTACACCAAATTCTGGTGCTGTGTGAGTCCAGTCGGCCACAGAATTGTCACATAGTGACAAGGGACTGTGGGCACTTACCTGTTTCCTCTAACTAGGGGCGCCCTAGGCTATCCCTGTTCCCTGGGGTACCCCAGATGGTGGAGATGCCAGGGTCCCGTACCTTGGTATGCTCCTATATTACCCTTATCTGCTCCCTCCACCACCCAGGGAGGTGTGAGACCGAAGTGTATAGGCAAACACTAGCCACACAGACAGAGGTAAACAGACAAGGCTAAAATAAAACTACAATCATACAAATACACACTCAAAATAACAAAGTGGGAAACTGGAAGAATAGGAAGGGAGAAACCAAATAGGAGAGGATAAGGATAAACATGCAAACCAACTAAACGCAGCAATCTTCAAAAAAACTCTCCAACAGCCTATTCCAAACACTGAACTACCTCCCTCAACTCCAAACCAGGTAGTGCTAACTATCACTGGCAAGGTCAGAAGCGAAGAGAAGGGATCTTATACCTGCTGGGAGTAACAAACTCAGAACAGCTGATGCAACCCAAGACAGGGAACTCCAGGGGTCCAACTAAGCAGTTTAACTCTTGCAGCACCAGAGTAAAGAAAGCCGGAACTGCTAATAGGATGGTGAGTCCATTCTAACTTCTGCAGGTGTATGTGTCACCAGATGCTGAGATCGCCTGTCCCCACTCTGTTGCAGTATTTCCGTGACAAGAATAGAGGTCAAGGTGCAAAACCAGAAACAGTAGCAAGAAGTCGCAAATTAGTGTATGACTGATGAGTCCGCCAGCAGTTGTTGGGTTTGTGCACCATGTACCCCACAAGAATGGAGGCTGCAGGTTGGTTGCGTCACCCATCAGACCTGTCAAAGCGAATCAGCGAGCCAGTTAGGAATCCATTAGTGTGAGAAGCGGCAAAACAGCTGGGTACACACGTGTCTGCAGAGGAGACAAGCAAACAGCGGGAGTCACCTGGCGTACCGACTGTATCATTAACTAAGACGGTAAGGACATTATTATGTGATAAGCTATAATGACGGTTCTAGGACCACCCAGCCAAATCTCCTTAGTGTACACTGAAGAGAGATTTGTTTTCTAGTTCAGTTATTAACCCCTTAGTGACCGAGCCAAATTTTTGAAATCTGACCAGTGTCACTTTATGTGGTAATAACTCTGCAACGCTTCAACAAATCCCAGTGATTTTGAGATTGTTTTTTCGTGACACATTATACTTTATGATAATGGTAAATTTTGTTCAACATTTTTTGTGTTTATTTATAAAAAATATCAAAAATGTGAGAAAAATGTTAAAAAATTAGCAATTTTCTAAATTTGAATGATTATCCCTTTAATCCAGATAGTCATACCACAGCAAACCATTAATAAATAACATTTCCCACATGTCGGCTTTACATCAGGACCATTTGTAAAATGTTCTTTTATTTTGTCAGCATTTTAGGAGGTTTAAAAATGTAGCAGCAATTTTTCATTTTTTCAAAGAAATTTACAAAATTTATTTTTTTAGGGACTTATCCATGTTTGAAGTGACTTTAGGGGTCCCATATATTGGGAAACCCACAAACGTGATACCATTTTAAAAACAGCACCCCTAAACATATTGAAAACTGCTGTCAGGTCGTTTATTAACCTTTCAGGTGCTTTACAGGACTTAATGCAAAGTGGTATGACAGAAATGAAAATGTGTATTTTTACCACCTAAATGTTGCTAACTTCTAAACAAATTACTACAGCCGTCAGACTCTAAGGCCGCTATTTGGTCATGAATTGCCATGGCAAACATCAGGACAACAAAATCATGATCTGAGGGCACCAATTGTGACAAAGAAGAAGCCCCCACACTCTGTTAACCATTTATAATGATGTAGTCACTACTGACAGCAGCATCTAAGGGGTTAAACAGATTTAGATGGTGCAAATACTGATCGTGGCTGATACAGCAAGTTGTCAGCTATAGTGTACAGCCGACAGCTGCTGGATTGTCACCTGTATGGGGAGGCTATTCTCTTATATCTCAGGTCAGTTAAAAGACGTATTGGCGGTCATTAAGGGGTTAAACCAGTCTGCTGAAAAGTCAATCAAAGAGTAGAAAGCACCCGGGCTACCGACTGTATGATTAACTAAGACACTAAGGACTGTATTACCGTATGTAAGAAACTCTACACAGGCGGGGAACCTGGCGCACACTAAAGAGAGACTTGTTATCAAGTCTAGTTCTAGATCAGTTACTGAACATGTCTGTAAAGGACTCAAGAAAACAGCAGGAAGCATGTGGTGTACCGACAATATAATTAACTACGACAATAAAGACGGCTTTATGTAAGAAACTCTACACAGGCGGGGAACCTGGCGCACACTAAGAAGAGACTTGTTATCAAGTCCAGTTCTAGATCAGTTATTGAACATGTCTGCAAAGGACTCAAGAAAACAGCAGGAAGCACCCGGTTTACCGACAGTATAGTTAATTACGACGATAAAGACTGTTTTATGTAAGAAACTCTACACAGGCAGGGAACCTGGCGCACACTAAAAGAGACTTGTTATCAAGTCCAGTTCTAGATCAGTTACTGAACATGTCTGCAAAGGACTCAAGAAAACAGCAGGAAGCACCCGGTGAACCGACAGTATAATTAACTATGGTGATAAAGACTGTTTTATGTAAGAAACTCTACACAGGCGGGGAACCTGGCGCACACTAAGAACAGACATGTTATCAAGTCCAGTTGTAGATCAGTTATTGAACATGTCTGCAAAGGACTCAAGAAAACAGCAGGAAGCATGTGGTGTACCGACAGTATGATTAACCAAGACCCTAAAGACTGTTTTATGCAAGAAACTCTACACAGGCGGGGAACCTGGCGCACACTAAGAACAGACATGTTATCAAGTCCAGTTCTAGATCAGTTATTGAACACATCTACAGAGAAGTCAAGAAAACAGCAAGAAGCATCACAATCTACATTCTTCTAAAATAAAATGTACTTCAAACCCCCATTTTCTTCTTTTAGATGTGAAATTTCAGATTTCACTCAGCTTCTTTCTCCTTTGGGCTCTGCTATCATCCCTGGTACATCAGCACAGCATCTCCATCAGTATACACTCCGGAGATTGAATTTGGATCCCCTGTATTATAATCACTCCCATCAAAGTTTTTAGCCTCTGAATATTTTGCAGTCATCATATTATATAACACTGTGTACTTACTGTGTTACTGTATACAGCACAAGTAATCAGACAACCGCAGCTTCAAGTCCCCTAAGGGGACTAACAAGCGCAGTAAAAAGTAACAAAAAAGAAAAAAAAAAAGGGAAAAAAAAGCATAAAAGTTAAAATCACCCCATTTTGCTCCATTAAAAATAAATATATTTAAAAAAAAAAATTAAAAATACACATATGGCATTGCCAAGTTAAGAAAAGTCCGATCTGTAAAAATATAAAAATAATTAACCTGATTGGTAAATAACGTAAAGGAAAAAAAATTCAAGAACGTCCCAATTACATTTTTTTTTGGTTGCTTCAGTTCCAAAAAAAATGCTGTAACAAGCGATCAGAAGTTCAAATCTATCTTAATATGGTATCAGTAATAAACGTCGTCTTATACCGCCATAAATAGTCAATGTCAGAATTGTGGGTTTTTTTCACAATTTTTCACCATTTGGAATTTTTTGGGTAGAAAAGTGAAATTGATCCTGTCTTGAAGGGGTTAATTCTTCTGTTTTCCACTACTTAAAACAATGTTTTTTATTACTATAACATTACATGATTAAATACTGACAAGCTAAATATTTCTGAGCTCCATGTAGAAGCAGGAAGTCTCTTTCCCCTGCATGAGTCATCATTAGAACTACAATCCTATAAAACTATAGCTGTATTTTTGAGGCCTAAATGTTGTGTCTTTTTTAATAAAAAAAAATATGGAATAAAAATAAAGTTTTTTAAGGCCTCTGATCTTTTGGAATAAAAAATATATATATACAACCTGCAAAGATCACATTTTTCTAGTTTGGCATTCTAGGCATAATAACATACCTAATGGAACATAAAAAAAAAAAAGTTGCAGTAGCTATTATTTCTCATTTTCTGCTTAAAAAGTCATCATTCCCTCATGCAGCCGGAGGTAAATCCTCCCAGCAGGAAGAGATTTAACACTATTACTACGGGAAATGTGGAGAAACGAGAAGGATTCTCAATGTCACTGCAGAAATGGCGCCACCTTTCCAAAAAGTGGAGGAGCCACTGCTCGTTATCGAAACATTCCAAGCCGTTGATAGAAATGAAGGAGATATTGGAAGACTCGTCTCCTGTAATCACCTTCTCGATGGCTTCAGAGATGATCTGAAAATTGTCGTTTGATGTAGGGAAGATGATTTTTGAGGGGGTCGGTGGAGGAGAAACGCCGGCTCGCAATTATCGTTTGTAAAGAGAAACTGTTATCAGAGACTCTGCGGGGGACGACGGTACGGCTCCTCTCTCCCTCACAGCATTGCAAACAACATGAATCTTCAGTGTAAAACTTTCCTGAATAATGTATGAGAGTTGATTCCATCCCATCGATAACCTCAACAATGCTGGAGGGAACTTCTTGAAAGGATCTTGATTCCTTTAAGTCATTTTTTAAATTTTTTTTTCATAAACGAGGGCTTGTTACAGAACCTTAAAGTCAGTCTTGGTTGGTTTGATGAGCTCAATTTTTTGAATATCAAGAAGCCAAAAGCAAAAATTTCACTCAACATCCCACTTGTTTCGCCAGAAACACTCAAGTATAATTTTGTCCTACTTTTATTTTGTGGGATTTTCTGCCTGTTACTAACAAACAAGAGGTTTGTATAAAGCCTGCAGAGAACACAGAGGTTAATTTACTGACATTTTCCACTTTTGCCTACTGGGGATCAGCTGAAGGGTCAGGATTTACAAAATATTTTTGTGTTACTCCTGACAAAGCAAAGGGGGGAGGCTCCTGCTGCAGTCAGCTGCCTAACAGCCACACAAAGGAAATAGTGAAGGGAAAGTGGGATGTCGCTGATGTCCTGGAACAAAGAGGGAAATTTTCTTTATAAATTCCTGAATGATATGTGAGAGTTGATTCAATCCCATCAATAACCCCACCAATGCTGGAGGGAACTTCTTGAAAGGATCTTGATTCCTTTAAGTTATTTTTTTTAAACCTTAAAGTCAGTCTTGGTTGGTTTGATGAGCTGAACTTTTTCAATATCCTTATAAGTAAGAAGTCAAAAGCAATAATGTATGTTATGATCCAGGCCGGGGTTTGTTTTTTGCTATTCTCTCCATGGTCTGGTTATGCGGGGGTTAACCCTCTCTGCCTTTTTCTGGTTTCTGTGTGGCTATTTCAGTCTGCTGTGGCCTGCAGACCATTGTCAGTGATAGTTAATGCTTCCAGGCTAGAGCAGCTGACCCCTTGATACTGTGTCTTGTCCTCTGCCCATGTACTCTGTTCCCGTGACCTCCCGTTCCTGCCTCCCCGCTTGTCTTAGTGCTCGCTCCTTGTTCTTAGACCTTTTGGTATCTGACCCGGCTTGTCTTCTGACCTGTTTTACTGCCTCTCGTCTTGGTTATATCTGCTCCCGTCTGGCTGTGACTTCTGGCTTGTATTTGACCACGTGCATTGCTGTGACCTCTGCTACTTCTTGTCCTGACAGTTTCTGACTCGGCTCATCTGACCACTCTTTCGTCACCAGGTGGCGCTTCTGCTGCTCCTTGGTGGTGTTACACCAGCATCCCCTGGTGGAGGTTGCGCTATACTGCACTGCAGCAGCATTACAATGTAACCGTAGATCCCTCGTGTTTCGACAGAAACACTAGAGTATAATTTTGCCCTACTTTTAGTCATTGCTGTGGAATTTTTTTTACCTATTCTTGATATAAACAAACATTCTTGTATGACTCCTGCAGACAACACAGATTAAACTGCTGACATTTTCCACTTTTGCCTCCTGGGTATCAACTGAAGGAGCAGGAATTACAAAATCCTTTTGTGCTACTCCAGACAGAGCTGAGGGGGGGAGGCTCCTGCTGCAGCCAGTTGTCTACCAGGAGATTGATGATGTCCTGGAAGTTCAGAGGGAACAAGTCTTTATGAATTTCTCTTGTTGTTAAAATAAATATATAAGAATGAACAAAAAACCTTTTAAGTGACAAATTATTTAAAAAAAAGAGTTATGAAAACCCAGACCAGAAAAATAAGTCAAATGTATAAGTAGAAGGCTTCCATAAATTAAGATTACTCTTCATGTAGACAAAATAGTAGCAACATTCCATATTATAGAGCGATACTTAAAAAATATGGAAATGTACAGAGTTTGCTAGGTTCCAAGACCCCTGATGAAGCGTGATGCGAAACGCATGTCAGATGAATTTCGTCTAGGTGAGCGTTTACTATTACCACTGTCTATATCCTTTACGTTATTAATAATTCCACCTTTTTCCTTGTTTTGTATCTCACCAAACTCTGTAAATCTCCACCACGTCCCTAATGACAATGAATCCTTATATCCTTGAAGGAATTCTGCCAATGTGGCTCCGCGTTGCCTCAGATCATTAGTGTCGTCACTGAGCCAAGAATCATGGTGTCCATTTTCGCTCAGAACATCGACAGAAAAGAAAGTTCATATAAACATCACATGGAAAGAAGTTGGCATCAGTCGGCAATAATTTCCTTCAGTCCAATAATCAGTGTACTGGAAAGGTTAAACGCACGAAAGGGACAGATAATACAACGAGGCACTTGTATTTCTTCTTGTTTTCCCATTTTCGGTCACTACCTTCCATAAAATCAGAACACTTATCTCCTGCTGCTATTAATAATTTTATGGTCTGGCTTGAAAAAGACTACTAATTGAGAATTTTATGTTTAACCCTATCACCTGCAACTGTGCCCCTACTAATGTATTGACATGAGGTTATAGGTCACTGTCTGCGATAAGGTTGAAACACTCATGTCCTGCTGCTGTCAGCGTTTCCATGTTCAGATTGATAATAGAGAAGTATATTTACGCCTACATTATCGTACTGTCCTTATTATCAGCAGCCATATCCATACTAACGTAATGATCTGAATCATGGGTCACTGTCTGAGATAAAGTCAGGCCGCTCATGTCCTGCTGTTGTCAACGTTTCCATGTTCAGATTGATATTAGAGAATTCTATTCACACCTACATTATGGTACTGTCCTTAATATCAGCAGCCATATCCCTACTAATGTACTGACATGAGGTTATAGGTCACTGTCTGCAATAAGGTTGGGACACTCATGTCCTGCAGCTGACAACATTTCCATGTTCAGATTGATAATAAAGAAGTATATTCACGCCTACATTATGGTACTTATTATCAGCTGCTATGTCCCTACTAATGTAATGACATGAGTTTATGGGTCACTGTCAGAGCTAAAGTCAGGACACTCATGGCCTGCTGCTGAAAACATTTCAATGTTAAAATTGATTAGAGGGAATTTTGTTCATGCCTAGATTGTGTTACTGTCCTTATTATCAGCAACCATGTCCCTACTAATGTATTGACATGAATTCATGGGTCACTGTCTGAGATAAAGTCAGGACACTCATGTCCTGCTGCTGTTAATGTTTCCATGTTCAGATTGATATTAGAGAACTCTATTCCCGTCTACTTTATGGTACTGTCCTTATGATCAGCAGCCATATCCCTACTAACGTAATGACCTGAATTCATGGGTCACTGTCTGAGATAAAGTCAGGACACTTATGTCCTGCTGCTGTCAACATTTCCATGTTCAAATTGATCAGAGAGAATTTTGTTCATGCCTACATTGTTACTGTCCTTATTACCAGCATCCATGTCCCTAGTAATGTAATGACATGAATTCATAGGTCACTGTCTGAGATAAAGACAGGACACTCATGTCCTGCTGCTGTCGTTTCCATGTTCAGATTGATATTAGAGAATTCTATTCCCTCCTATTTTATGGTACTGTCCTTATTATCAGCAGCCATATGCCTACTAATGTACTGACATGAGTTTACAGGTCACTGTCTGCGATAAGGTTGGAACACTCATGTCCTGCTGCTGTCAACATTTCCATGTTCAGATTGATTAGAAGGAATTTTGTTCATGCCTACATTGTGGTGTTGTCCTTATCATCAGCAGCCATATCCCTACTAATGTAATGACATGAATTCATGGGTCACTGTCTGCAATAAAGTCAGGACACTCATGTCCTGCTGCTATCAATGTTTCCATGTTCAGATTGATATTAGAGAATTCTATTCACGCCTAAATTATGGTACTGTCCTTACATTCAGCAGCCATATCCTTACTAATGTAGTGACCTAATATCATGGGTCACTGTCTATGATAAAGTCAGGCCACTCATGTCCTGCTGCTATCAACGTTTCCATGTTCAGATTGATATTAGAGAATTCTATTTACACCTAACGACATGAATTGGTTGTAGATCTGTAAGCTCCTCCGAGCTTCTTCTAGTTGCCTTTAAGAAACTTTCGCTCAGAAAAAAAAAAAAACGCAAAAAAAATTAGACGAAAACATTTTGACCTCCAATAATGGCCGATTGGAGACCGAGGAGAGGAAACGTGGCCCATTTTCCGCTCACCACTTCTTCAGCTCCTTTCTTTATTGACCTAAAATTTGCATAAACCATAAAGTCGAAAGTAATTGAAACCATTGTTTGCCGAGTGCAGCGAGCACAGATCTGCCAGGAATTGGCTGGATATACATATTAACTCCGCAGTTTACCATTAATCACAAAAGCTCGGGAGGCGGAAGTTTAACAATCCGTCATAGAAAGGGTCGAATAAAGCAAATAAGGAAATGGAAGGTGCGGGTTTAGCTCCATCTCGGAGCCGTTAGACGGCAAATTCTTCCTCTGCAGTGAAAATCGTGACATTCAGCGCGGAGTTAATAAATATCACATGGCTTTAGGCAAATATCACATGGCTTTAGGCTTTAGGTTTCTTTTTTTGAGTTTTTTACTGACACCTAGTGGACCAATGGGGTATTACAATCGAAAAAATGAAAACTATATGTTTAACCCCTTAGCGACCGTCGATACGCCTTTTAACGGCGGCCGCTAAGGGTACTTAAACCACAGCGCCGTTAATTAACGGCGCTGTGGAAAAAGTGTATAGCGCCCCCCACAGGCCGATTTTCTCCGGGGTCTCGGCTGCCGAGGGTAGCCGAGACCCCAGAGAACATGATTCGGGGGGTTTTTAACCCTCCCCGCATTTGCGATCGCCGGTAATTAACCGTTTACCGGCGATCGCAAAAAAAAAAAAAAAAAAAAGCGATCTCTTTTTAATTTCTCTGTCCTCCGATGTGATCGCACATCGGAGGACAGAGAAAAGGGGTCCCAGGTGGCCCCCCAATACTCACCTAGCTCCCCCGATGCTCCTCGTGTCTCCCGGTGGGCGCCGCCATCTTCAAAATGGCGGGCGCATGCGCAGTGCGCCCGCCGGCCGGCACCGGGAGAATCTTTGGGGTCTCGGCTGCCTGGGGTAGCCGAGACCCCAAAGAGCATGATCGGGGGTCGGTTTTAGCGACCCCTGTTTTGCGATCGCCGGTAATTAACTTTACCGGCGACCGCAAAAAAAAAAAAAAAAAAAAAAAAGTAAAGTGTAATTCTCTGTCCTCTGATGTGATCGCACATCAGAGGACAGAGAAATAGGGGGATTCGGGGACCCTAGCATACTCACCTAGGTCCCTGGATCCTCTTGCTGCTCCTCCTGGCCGCCGGCAGAAGAACATGGCGGACGCATGCCCAGTGCGCCCGCCATCTGTCTCCATCTGCCGGCCGGCAGGAGAACAGCAGTTAGGGCTAAAATTAGGGTTAGGGTTAGGGGTAGGGTTAGGGTTAGGTTAGGGGTAGGGTTAGGGGTAGGGTTAGGGGTAGGGTTAGGGGTAGGGTTAGGGTTAGGTTAGGGGTAGGGTTAGGGGTAGGTTAGGGGTAGGGTTAGGGGTAGGGTTAGGGGTAGGGTTAGGGTTAGGGTTAGGTTAGGGGTAGGGTTAGGGGTAGGGTTAGGGGTAGGGTTAGGGGTAGGGTTAGGGCTAGGGTTAGGTTAGGGGTAGGGTTACGGCTAGGGTTAGGTTAGGGGTAGGGTTAGGTTAGGGGTAGGGTTACGGCTAGGGTTAGGTTAGGGGTAGGGTTAGGGGTAGGGTTGGGGCTAAATTTAGGGTTAGGGTTGGGGCTAAATTTAGGGTTAGGGTTGGGGCTAAATTTAGGGTTATGCTTCTTTCACACTTACGTCGGTACGGGGCCGTCGCAATGCGTCGGCCCGACATACCGACGCACGTTGTGAAAATTGTGCACAACGTGGGCAGCAGCTGTAGTTTTTCAACGCATCCGCTGCCCAATCTATGTCCTGGGGAGGAGGGGGCGGAGTTACGGCCACGCATGCGCGGTCAGAAATGGCGGATGCGACGTACAAAAAAACGTTTCATTGAACGTTTTTTTGTGCCGACGCTCCGCCAAAACACAACTGATCCAGTGCACGACGGACGCGACATGTGGCCATCCGTCACGATCCGTCGGCAATACTATGGGCAAAAAACGCATCCTGCGGGCACATTTGCAGGATCCGTTTCTTGTCCAAAACGACGGATTGCGACGGAATGCCAAACAACGCAAGTGTGAAAGTAGCCTTAGGGCTAGGGTTAGGGTTGGGGCTAAAGTTAGGGCTAGGGTTGGGGCTAAAGTTAGGGTTAGAGCTGGGATTAGGTTTAGGGTTTGGATTAGGGTTGGTATTAGGGTTAGGGTTGGCATTAGGGTTACGCTTGGGATTAGGGTTAGGTTTGGGATTAGGGTTAAGGTTAGGGTTGTGATTAGGGGTGTATTGGGATTAGGGTTAGGGTTGAGATTAGGATTAGGGGTGTGTTGGATTTAGGGTTTTGATTAGGGTTATGGTTAGGGTTGACATTAGGGTTGTTTTGGGGTAAGGGTTGTGATTATGGTTAGGGTTAGTGATTAGGATTATGGATCAGGTTGGGATTAGGGTTAGGGGTTGGAGCTAGAATTGGGGGGTTTCCACTGTTTAGGTACATCAGGGGGTCTCCAAACACGACAGCCAATTTTGCGCTCAAAAAGTCAAATGGTGCTCCCTCCCTTCTGAGCTCTGCCGTGCGCCCAAACAGTGGGTTACCCCCACATATGGGGCATCAGCGTACTCGGGATAAATTGGACAACAACTTCTGGGGTCCAATTTCTCTTGTTACCCTTGTGAAAATAAAAACTTGGGGGCTACAAAATCTTTTTTGTGAAAAAAAAAAATATTTTTTATTTTCACGACTCTGCATTCTAAACTTCTGTGAAGCACTTGGGCATTCAAAGTTCTCACCACACATCTAGATAAGTTCCTTGGGGGGTCTAGTTTCCAAAATGGGGTCACTTGTGGGGGGTTACTACAGTTTAGGTATATCAGGGGCTCTGCAATCGCAACATAATGCCCACAGACCATTCTATCAAAGTCTGCATTCCAAAAAGGCGCTCCTTCCCTTCCGAGCTCTGCCGTGCGCCCAAACAGTGGTTTACCCCCACATATGGCACATCAGCGTACTCGGGATAAATTGGACAACAACTATTGCAGTCCAATTTCTCCTGTTACCCTTGTGAAAATAAAAACTTGGGGGCTACAAAATCTTTTTTGTGAAAAAAAAAATATTTTTTATTTTCACGACTCTGCATTCTAAACTTCTGTGAAGCACTTGGGCATTCAAAGTTCTCACCACACATCTAGATAAGTTTCTTGGGGGGTCTAGTTTCCAAAATGGGGTCACTTGTGGAGGGTTTCTACTGGTTAGGTACATCAGGGGCTCTGCAAATGCAACATAATACCCGCAGACCATTCTATCAAAGTCTGCATTCCAAAACGGCGCTCCTTCCTTCCGAGCTCTGCCGTGCGCCCAAACAGTGGTTTACCCCCACATATGGGGTACCAGCATACTCAAGACAAATTGGACAACAACTTTTGGGGTCCAATTTCTCTTGTTACCCTTGTAAAAATAAAAACTTGGGGGCTACAATATCTTTTTTGTGGAAAAAAAAAATATTTTTTATTTTCACGGCTCTGCATTATAAACTTCTGTGAAGCACTTGGGCATTCAAGGTTCTCATCACACATCTAGATAAGTTCCATGGGGGGTCTAGTTTCCAAAATGGGGTCACTTGTGGGGGATTTCTACTGTTTAGGCACATCAGGGGCTCTCCAAACGCGACATGGCGTCCGATCTCAATTCCAGCCAATTCTACATTGAAAAAGTAAAACGGCACTCCTTCTCTTCCAAGCTCTGCGGTGCGCCCTAGCAGTGGTTTACCCCCACATATTGGGTATCAGCGTACTCAGGAGAAATTGCACAACAACTTTTGTGGTCTAATTTCTCCTGTTACCCTTGTGAAAATAAAAATTTGTGGGCAAAAAGATCATTTTTGTAGAAAAAATGCGATTTTTTTTTTTTCACGGCTCTACGTTATAAACTTCTGTGAAGCACTTGGGGGTTCAAAGTGCTCGCCACACATCTAGATAAGTTCCTTAAGGGGTCTAGTTTCCAAAATGGTGTCACTTGTGGGGGGTTTCCACTGTTTAGGCACATCAGGGGCTCTCTAAACGTGACATGGCGTCCGATCTCAATTCCAGCCAATTCTGCATTGAAAAAGTCAAACGGCGCTCCTTCACTTCTAAGTTCTGCGGTGCGCCCTAACAGTGGTTTACCCCCACATATGGGGTATTGGCGTATTCAGGAGAAATTGCATAACAAAATTTATGGTTACATTTCTGTTTTTACACTTGTGAAAATAAAAAAAAATGGTTCTGAATTAAGATGTTTGCAAAAAAAAGTTAAATGTTAATTTTTTCCTTCCACATTGTTTCAGTTCCTGTGAAGCACGTAAAGGGTTAATAAACTTCTTGAATGTGGTTTTGAGAACCTTGAGGGGTGTAGTTTTTAGAATGGTGTCACACTTCATTATTTTCTATCATATAGACCCCTCAAAATGACTTCAAATGTGATGTGGTCCCTAAAAAAAAATGGTGTTGTAAAAATGAGAAATTGCTGGTCAACTTTTAACCCTTATAACTCCCTAACAAAAAAAAATTTTGTTTCCAAAATTGTGCTGATGTAAAGTAGACATGTGGGAAATGTTATTTATTAACTATTTTTCGTGACATATCTCTCTGATTTAAGGGCATAAAAATACAAAGTTTGAAAATTGCAAAATTTTAAAAATTTTCGCCATATTTCCGTTTTTTTCATAAATAATCGCAAGTAATATCGAAGAAATGTTACCACTAACATGAAGTACAATATGTCACGAAAAAACAATCTCAGAATCAGCGGGATCCGTTGAAGCGTTCCAGAGTTATAACCTCATAAAGTGACAGTGGTCAGAATTGCAAAAATTGGCTCGGTCATTAAGTACCAAATTGGCTCTGTCACTAAGGGGTTAAAAACTAGGAATAAATAAAATCAAATAACAATAATAAATACATAAAAAAATTCCTGGGTGCTCACAAATTTTTTTTGATTTTCACTTTATATAAAAAAAAAAAAATTAAAAAAAAATTATATATATATATTTATATATATTTGTAAAAGTTAAAGCATGTAAAGATGGAGTGCCAAATTTTTTTAATTTTTTTTTTTTTTTTTTTTTTTATAACTGGACCCTCCAATATATAATATTAGTACCTCGGGACCTTTTAGGTCTGGATTTCTGGACTATTGGATGTCGGATTAAAGCACAGGACGTGGAGGCAGCTGACTTTGCAAAATTCTGGTCCTCTACTGTAAAGATGAACTGTGCTTCTGCTATGTGTAAAAGGATACAACAGTAGCAAACCCTCAGCTGTGAGAAGGATGAAGTCCGGCATTTTTTCAGCCTTTGATACTAAATAGGAATTCTTCTGTCCACTGACAACAAGCAGAGATCTTTAAAATGGAGAGGCATCGAAGAACATAGGGACATAGATCAGCTGCCAGAAAACATGCGGAATACAGGGACACGAACTATGACGTATACATAAAGTGATCCGCCGATTGATTCCTTAGTTATCTTAGGTTTATGGTTGGCTTAAAAAAAACAAACAAAAAAAAAAACTTTGCTATAAAAAAATGTTCTTTAATGAAATCTACAACAAAATGAAACAACTGGATCTTAATCCAAATTTTTATTAATTCTGGTGCAGTACTGCCTTCAGCCTGCAGATGTCACTGTAACAATCAATCTCAGATTTTATAGTTAGAATTTTTTTTCCGTACAAATCACTGAAACCATAAATAATGTCATTTTCCAAAATTTGATAGTTTCAAAAAAATATATATATATTAAGCATATTTCAGACCTATGTAAGCTGCCTCCTGTGGAAACAAAAAAGATAAAGATATGCAATTACATTTTTTTTTACTGTACTTTGCCTTTAAATAAAATATTTATATAAAAGAACCTAGAACAGAATATTAAAAATAAACATGAATCCGGTGACCTTTGTGACCTTTTGTAACATTTTTATGAGAAATCAAGTTTGAAAAATTCTGTGAAAGAAAAACTAAAACTTTAATTTTTTTTTTCTTTAGAATTGTGTCCATTATGGAAAGTTATAGAAGTTTGAAAATTATTAGGGAATTTTTATTCATTCCTGTAAAAAAAAAAAAAAAAAAAAAAAAAAGAATTTAATGTGACTGGCTTCCAAGTTTCTGCTTTTCCCCATTGATATCAGAAAGTTCTAAGATGCTGGCAATGACTGTGTCAGCACTCGCCTCCTCCTCTGCGGAGCTGACGCTTTCATTGCCATCATCCAAATAAAAATTTTTTGATATTCATACTGCTGAGGGCAGGCAAATAGACTGGAGTGTTTTTTTTTGTTTTGTTTTTTACAGAAATAAAGAAAAGTCACCTAATAAAGCAATTTGTAAAGTTTTATAACTTTCTATACTGGACAAAATTATAAAATAAAACAAGAAAAAAAAAAAGTTTCTTAAAAGCAAGGTTTAGGGTAAAGTTTCTCCAGGGAACGTTCTGGCGTCGAAGATTTTTGAATAATATTCAATTATCAGTTCTGTAAATGTATTGACGGGAACCAGAGCGTTTATGGATGGAGCGCCCTCTTGTGGCCACACTAAATTCACCCCAAATACACAGGCCAGATTGGATGCCGTCATCTTGTTGGAAAGACTTTCTGTAGAAACCTGTCAATAAAAGAGATGAAGGTCAGTCCAAATTTGTCTAATAGAATCTAAGCAAGACAATATAAGCCACAAATTTTTTAATTTTTTTTAATAGGAAAATGCTGCAGAAAAAAAAAAAAAATCAATTGGCATCACTCAATGCCAAGAGGCTGCTGATAAAGCAAAAGCAAATGAAATTTTTAAGATTTATGAAAAAAAATGGGGTCCCAACCTCTCATGAAATGGGCAAAAATGAGATTGGACATATTAAAATTGTGAAAAATATATTATTAAATTGGCAAAATGTTGCCTAACCCCCCAAAAAATAAAGACAAGGCACTCAATGCCAAGCAGCAGCTGATAAAGCAAACAGGAATTTTTAGCTCATGAAAAATTAAAGATCTTCCCTCATATTTAGATTCCATGACTAGCTGTTATTTTTAGCGAGAGGGAAATTGCAGGATAATTGGTGGGATATACGGTATATTTATTTTCCGTGCCCATAATAGATTCCGCTATAATAATGCAGTTCCGCCCGCGTGATTATAAATCTAATGACTTTAATGTGTCACATGGGGAATTGCGAATATCATTTTTTCTAATTGAGTAATCAGATTTATGCGCACATCGCAACAAACATTTGTAGATTTACGTTCCTGCACTCGGGATGGCGAGCGGCGGCGATCGCGAAGGATTAATGTGCTGCGCGCTCCGGCCATAACCCAACGCTCTGCTGGTTAATTACCGGGAAGGTTATGTAGTAACTCCGCACACCTCATTACCGCCTCAAGTACCGGCCTCTTGACAAGTGCGCAGAGGTGAAGTATCAACGGCTGAGAAAATGTCACTCGCTGCGAAAACAAGGGCTTCAATTCTGGAAATCCCCTTTAAGGGAGTAGTCCTATGATAAACTTTAAATGTGTATAAGACATTCCTTGTTAGTGCTCTCCCCCTGGACCTCCCCTCAAAAAAAATGAGGATTTTGAACACAAGACTCCTCCTATATTTATTCCCTAAGAAGGTGTTCTGATCTGGAAACCCCCTTTAAGAGAGTATCCCTATCATAGACTTTACAGGCGTATAATTTTTAGACTTTATTATGCTTCTATTCTCGAAACCCCCTTTAAGAGAGTAGTTCTATCAGACATTAGAGGCGTATAATTTTTAGATTTTATTGTGCTTCCATTCTGGAAATCCCCTTTAAGAGAGTAGCTCTATCATAGACATTAGAGGAGTATAATTTTTAGACTTTATTGTGCTTCTATTCTGCAAACCCCCTTTGAGGGAGTAGTCCTATCATAAGCTTTAAAGGTGTATAATTTTTAGACTTATTTTGATTCTATTCTGGAAACCCCTTTTAATGGAGTAGTCCTATCATAGACTTTAGAGGCATATAATTTTTAGACTTTATTGTGCTTCTATTCTGGAAAACCACTTTAAGAGATTAGTCCTATCATAAAATTTAAAGGTGTATAATTTTTAGACTTTATTGTTCTATTCCAGAAACCCCCTTTAAAGGGAGAAGTCCTATCATAGACTTTAGAGGCATATAATTTTTTAGACTTTATTGTGCTTCTATTCTGGAAAACCCCTTTAAGAGATTAGTCCTATCATAAACTTTAAAGGTGTATAATTTTTAGATTTTATTGTGCTTTTATTCTGGAAACCCCTTTTAATGGAGTAGTTCTATTATAGACTTTAGAGGTGTATAATTTTTAGACTGTATTGTTCTTCTATTCTGGAAACTCACTTTAAGGGAGAAGTCTTATCATAGACTTTAGAGGAGTATAATTTTTAGACTATTGTGCTTCTATTCTGGAAACCCCCTTTACAGAGTAGCCCTATCAGACTTTAGAGGCATATAATTTTTAGATTTTATTGTGCTTCTATTCTGGAAACCCCTTTAAGAGAGTAGCCCTATCATAAACTTTAAAGGTGTATAATTTTTAGATTTTATTGTGCTTCTATTCTGGAAACCCCCTTTAAGGGAGAAGTCCTATCATAGACTTTAGAGGCGTATAGTTTTTAGACTTTATTGTGCTTCTATTCCGGAAACCCCCTTTAAGAGAGTAATCCTATCATAGACTTTAGAGGCATATTATTTTTAGATTTTGCTGTGCTTCTACTCTGGAAACCCCCTTTTTAAAGGAAATTGTCCTACCGTAGACTTTAGAAACATTTTTTTAGGTTTTGTTGTGACCCATGTAATACCCCATTTCTCCTGCGGGAGTGCTGTTGGGAAATTGAAGGCTTGCCGCTGCTGTTTTATTGACTCTCAGCAGTGGGACATTTTGAAATCAGCTTTATTAGAAGCAGAAGACGAGGTGCCACATATAAAAATGGTAATAATTTGACCCTCCCCTCAGTATAGTGACAGGTTTGCACCCAGAACACAAGGTCCTGGCGTCTTTTTCCTTCCTCCACGGCACAGACTGATATGTTGGGTTCCCGCTTAGTCACTGCCCAGAAGCTGCGAGGCGCTCACCATATTTAGGAAGCACGTGAGATATTTGAGGACGGCGTAGTTGTGCTCTGGGAGATGGTGGACGATCTGTTTGCACCTGTTGACGCGCAGGATGCTCTCCACGCCTAGAAGGGAAACCGGCTGCAGGTTACATGAGTCCGAAGAGGGTTTCTGCCAACAGTTTGCATCACCGCTGCAGCCAATCACTGAGCTCAGCAGCTCTGCTGTGTATATAGCACAAGCTTCTGAGCTCAGTGATTGGCTGCATGGGTGATGTGAAATATTGATGTGACGCTCAACGCTGCAGGCAATCACTGAGCTAAGCAGCTATGCCGACTTGATTTGCTGAGCTGAATGATTTGCGGCAGCGGTTATGCAAAATTGTCAATAACATGTCACAGCTGCAGCCAATCATTGAGCTCAGCAGCTCTGCTTATGTAGATAAGATGAGTTGCTGATCTCTGATTGGCTACAGTGGTGATTTGAACTGTCAATGTGATGTCACCACTGCTGTCAATCACTGAATGAAGCAGCCTGCTTTGCGGATGTAGATAGCATGAGCACCTGAGCTCAGTGATTGACTGCAGTAACAATGTGAACTGTCAGCGTGCTGTTTACTGCTGCAGCCAATCACTGTGCCAATGTAGATAGCACAGATTGATGAGCTCACTAATTGGCTGCAGCTATGATGTGAACTGTTGATAAGATGGCACCACTGCAGCCAATCACTTTGCTTAGCAACTCTGCCAAAGTAGATAGCAGTAGCTGAACTCATGATTGACTGCAGTGGTGATGTGAATTGTCAAATTGAACGGTTAACATAACGTCACCACTGCAGCCAATCACTAAAATCAGCAGCTTTGCCAATGTAGATAGCATGAACTGCTGAATACAGTGATTGGCTGCAGTGGTGATGTGAATTGTTAAATTGATATCACCACTGAAGCCAATCATTGAGCTTAGCAGCTCTGCTGATGTAGATAGAGCTCAATGGCACGTACTGTCATTGGCTGCAGTTGTAATGTGAACTGTCAATGTGATATCAGCGCTGCTGTCAATCACTGAGCTGAGCAGCTGTGCTGATGTGGATAGTATAAGATGCTGAGCTCAGCGATTGGCTGCGGTGATTATGTGAACTGTCAATGTGACATCAATATTGGAGCCAAGCGCTAAACTCAGAGGTCTTTCCAATGTAGATAGCATGAACAGCTGAGCTCAGCGATTGGCAGCAGTGGTAATGTGAAGTATCAACGTGACATCACCACTGCAGCCAATCACTGAACTGAACAGCTCTGCTGATGTCGATAGCAGGAGACGCTAAACGCTGTGATTTCCTGCAGGGGTGAAGTGAACTGACAAAGTGATGTTAAAAAAAAAATACATGAAAAAGTATGAAAAAAATGGAGGAGGGGATAGGAGGGGGATGCAGCTGCAGCTTTTCATTCTATTAGACTGTATGCTAGGAGAGGGGAGGAGGAGCAGCTTGTTGGACCCTGCGGAGGGTGAGCTGTGGGGTCCCTCCATGTACTCACTGGTGATTTCGAGGATAGCCCGGTAAGAGCCGAAGGTCAGCAGTGGTTCTGGGAGTTCCCGCAGGAAGGTCTTCAGGATACTGGCAGGGACATGCTCGTCTCCATATTCATCGAAATTCACTGGTTTCCCTGTGGACGTACATGAACATACGGATGGTTCCACATATTTAGCCACGGATCACACAACAGAAACGCTGAACGAGGAGCAGGAAACTATCCAGGATGAGAAATAACAAACTCGAGAAAAAGTCAGCGGCAGTGCGGGCTCACCGGCTGTGTAAATCATAACGTGGCTACAGGGAGAGGCCAGCATGTGTCTGCACTCCGAGAGCCAGCAACAGTCCAATACGCCTGCTATACACCTTTACTTACACTGTAGCTGAGGTGTATGATGAGGTTCTGCAGCAGCTGAGGTGTATTATGAGGTTCTGCAGCAGCTGAGGTGTATTATGGGGTTCTGCAGCAGCTGAGGTGTATTATGAGGTTCTGCAGCAGCTGAGGTGTATTATGGGGTTCTGCAGCAGCTGAGGTGTATTATGGGGTTCTGCAACAGCTGAGGTGTATTATGAGGTTCTGCAGCAGCTGAGGTGTATTATGAGGTTCTGCAGCAGCTGAGGTGCATTATGGGGTTCTGCAGCAGCTGAGGTGTATTATGGGGTTCTGCAACAGCTGAGGTGTATTATGAGGTTCTGCAGCAGCTGAGGTGTATTATGGGGTTCTGCAGCAGCTGAGGTGTATTATGGGGTTCTGCAACAGCTGAGGTGCATTATGAGGTTCTGCAGCAGCTGAGGTGTATTATGAGCTTCTGCAGCAGCTGAGGTGCATTATGGGGTTCTGCAGCAGCTGAGGTGCATTATGGGTTTCTGCAGCAGCTGAGGTGTATTATGGGGTTCTGCAGCAGCTGAGGTGTATTATGGGGTTCTGCAACAGCTGAGGTGTATTATGAGGTTCTGCAGCAGCTGAGGTGTATTATGGGGTTCTGCAGCAGCTGAGGTGTATTATGGGGTTCTGCAACAGCTGAGGTGTATTATGAGGTTCTGCAGCAGCTGAGGTGTATTATGAGGTTCTGCAGCAGCTGAGGTGCATTATGGGGTTCTGCAGCAGCTGAGGTGTATTATGGGGTTCTGCAGCAGCTGAGGTGTATTATGGGGTTCTGCAGCAGCTGAGGTGTATTATGGGGTTCTGCAGCAGCTGAGGTGTATTATGGGGTTCTGCAGCAGCTGAGGTGTATTATGGGGTTCTGCAACAGCTGAGGTGTATTATGAGGTTCTGTAGCAGCTGAGGTGTATTATGGGGTTCTGCAGCAGCTGAGGTGTATTATGGGGTTCTGCAACAGCTGAGGTGCATTATGAGGTTCTACAGCAGCTGAGGTGTATTATGAGCTTCTGCAGCAGCTGAGGTGCATTATGGGGTTCTGCAGCAGCTGAGGTGCATTATGGGTTTCTGCAGCAGCTGAGGTGTATTATGGGGTTCTGCAGCAGCTGAGGTGTATTATGGGGTTCTGCAACAGCTGAGGTGTATTATGAGGTTCTGCAGCAGCTGAGGTGTATTATGGGGTTCTGCAGCAGCTGAGGTGTATTATGGGGTTCTGCAACAGCTGAGGTGTATTATGAGGTTCTGCAGCAGCTGAGGTGTATTATGAGGTTCTGCAGCAGCTGAGGTGCATTATGGGGTTCTGCAGCAGCTGAGGTGTATTATGGGGTTCTGCAGCAGCTGAGGTGTATTATGGGGTTCTGCAGCAGCTGAGGTGTATTATGGGGTTCTGCAGCAGCTGAGGTGTATTATGGGGTTCTGCAGCAGCTGAGGTGTATTATGGGGTTCTGCAACAGCTGAGGTGTATTATGAGGTTCTGCAGCAGCTGAGGTGTATTATGGGGTTCTGCAGCAGCTGAGGTGTATTATGGGGTTCTGCAACAGCTGAGGTGCATTATGAGGTTCTGCAGCAGCTGAGGTGTATTATGAGCTTCTGCAGCAGCTGAGGTGCATTATGGGGTTCTGCAGCAGCTGAGGTGCATTATGGGTTTCTGCAGCAGCTGAGGTGTATTATGGGGTTCTGCAGCAGCTGAGGTGTATTATGGGGTTCTGCAACAGCTGAGGTGTATTATGAGGTTCTGCAGCAGCTGAGGTGTATTATGGGGTTCTGCAGCAGCTGAGGTGTATTATGGGGTTCTGCAACAGCTGAGGTGTATTATGGGGTTCTGCAGCAGCTGAGGTGTATTATGAGGTTCTGCAGCAGCTGAGGTGCATTATGGGGTTCTGCAGCAGCTGAGGTGTATTATGGGGTTCTGCAGCAGCTGAGGTGTATTATGGGGTTCTGCAGCAGCTGAGGTGTATTATGGGGTTCTGCAGCAGCTGAGGTGTATTATGGGGTTCTGCAGCAGCTGAGGTGTATTATGGGGTTCTGCAACAGCTGAGGTGTATTATGAGGTTCTGCAGCAGCTGAGGTGTATTATGGGGTTCTGCAGCAGCTGAGGTGTATTATGGGGTTCTGCAACAGCTGAGGTGCATTATGAGGTTCTGCAGCAGCTGAGGTGTATTATGAGCTTCTGCAGCAGCTGAGGTGCATTATGGGGTTCTGCAGCAGCTGAGGTGCATTATGGGTTTCTGCAGCAGCTGAGGTGTATTATGGGGTTCTGCAGCAGCTGAGGTGTATTATGGGGTTCTGCAACAGCTGAGGTGTATTATGAGGTTCTGCAGCAGCTGAGGTGTATTATGGGGTTCTGCAGCAGCTGAGGTGTATTATGGGGTTCTGCAACAGCTGAGGTGTATTATGGGGTTCTGCAGCAGCTGAGGTGTATTATGAGGTTCTGCAGCAGCTGAGGTGCATTATGGGGTTCTGCAGCAGCTGAGGTGTATTATGGGGTTCTGCAGCAGCTGAGGTGTATTATGGGGTTCTGCAGCAGCTGAGGTGTATTATGGGGTTCTGCAGCAGCTGAGGTGTATTAAATCCTCGTGTTCTCTCCCTCTACTAACCTACCTTTGCCTGACATTGCCATCTCCGTGTGCGGTTCCACCATTACTCCAAAGCAACATGCCCGCTGCCTTGGGGTCATCCTTGATTCTGACCTTTCATTCACCCCCTACATCCGATCACTGGCTCGCTCTTCTTACCTGCATCTCAAAAACATTTCTAGAATTCGCCCTTTTCTTACTTTCGACTCTGCAAAAACTCTGACTGTTTCACTTATTCATTCTCGTCTGGACTATTGTAACTCTCTACTAATCGGCCTCCCTCTTACCAAACTCTCCCCGCTCCAATCTGTCCTGAATGCTGCAGCCAGGATCATATTCCTCACCAACCGTTACACCGATGCCTCTACCCTGTGCCAGTCATTACACTGGCTACCCATCCACTCCAGAATCCAGTACAAAACTACTACCCTCATCCACAAAGCACTCCATGGCTCAGCACCACCCTATATCTCCTCCCTGGTATCAGTCTACCACCCTACCCGTGCCCTCCGCTCCGCTGATGACCTCAGGTTAGCATCCTCAATAATCAGAACCTCCCACTCCCGTCTCCAAGACTTTACACGTGCTGCGCCGATTCTTTGGATTGCACTACCTAGGTTAATACGATTAATCCCCAATCCCCACAGTTTTAAGCGTACCCTAAAAACTCATTTGTTCAGACTGGCCTACCGCCTCAATGCATTAACCTAACGATCCCTGTGTGGCCTATTTATAATAAAAAAAAAAATGAATGTTCTCATTCACTTTATGCAGTATTAGCCCTCTGTGTCTGTACTGCTACATACTTAGGCAGATAACTGGTTCATGCAGCTTTACATGAACACCCGAGCCTTACACTATGGCCGGTCCGAATAACTAAAGCAATTGTTACCATCCACCTCTCGTGTCTCCCCTTTTCCTCATAGTTTGTAGCTTGCGAGCAGCAGGGCCCTCACTCCTCCTGGTATCTGTTTTGAACTGTATTTCTGTTATGCTGTAAGGTCTATTGTCTGTACAAGTCCCCTCTATAATTTGTAAAGCGCTGCGGAATATGTTGGCGCTATATAAATAAAAATTATTATTATTATTATTATTATTATTATGGGGTTCTGCAGCAGCTGAGGTGTATTATGGGGTTCTGCAGCAGCTGAGGTGTATTATGAGGTTCTGCAGCAGCTGAGGTGTATTATGGGGTTCTGCAACAGCTGAGGTGTATTATGAGGTTCTGCAGCAGCTGAGGTGCATTATGGGGTTCTGCAGCAGCTGAAGTGTATTATGGGGTTCTGCAGCAGCTGAGGTGCATTATGGGGTTCTGCAGCAGCTGAAGGGTATTATGATGTTCTGCAGCAGCTGAGGTGTATTATGATGTTCTGCAGCAGCTGAGGTGCATTATGGGGTTCTGCAGCAGCTGAGGTGTATTATGAGGTTCTGCAGCAGCTAAGTATTATGGGGTTCTGCAGCAGCTGAGGTGTATTATGATGTTCTGCAGCAGCTGAGGTGTATTATGGGGTTCTGCAGCAGCTGTGGTGTATTATGATGTTCTGCAGCAGCTGAGGTGTATTATGGGGTTCTGCAGCAGCTGTGGTGTATTATGAGGTTCTGCAGCAGCTAAGTGTATTATGGGGTTCTGCAGCAGCTGAGGTGTATTATGATGTTCTGCAGCAGCTGAGGTGTATTATGATGTTCTGCAGCAGCTGAGGTGCATTATGGGGTTCTGCAGCAGCTGAGGTGTATTATGAGGTTCTGCAGCAGCTAAGTATTATGGGGTTCTGCAGCAGCTGAGGTGTATTATGGGGTTCTGCAGCAGCTGAGGTGTATTATGAGGTTCTGCAGCAGCTGAGGTGTATTGTGAGGTTCTGCAACAGCTGAGGTGTATTATGAGGTTCTGCAGCAGCTGAGGTGCATTATGGGGTTCTGCAGCAGCTGAAGTGTATTATGGGGTTCTGCAGCAGCTGAGGTGCATTATGGGGTTCTGCAGCAGCTGAAGGGTATTATGATGTTCTGCAGCAGCTGAGGTGTATTATGATGTTCTGCAGCAGCTGAGGTGCATTATGGGGTTCTGCAGCAGCTGAGGTGTATTATGAGGTTCTGCAGCAGCTAAGTATTATGGGGTTCTGCAGCAGCTGAGGTGTATTATGATGTTCTGCAGCAGCTGAGGTGTATTATGGGGTTCTGCAGCAGCTGTGGTGTATTATGATGTTCTGCAGCAGCTGAGGTGTATTATGGGGTTCTGCAGCAGCTGTGGTGTATTATGAGGTTCTGCAGCAGCTAAGTGTATTATGGGGTTCTGCAGCAGCTGAGGTGTATTATGATGTTCTGCAGCAGCTGAGGTGTATTATGATGTTCTGCAGCAGCTGAGGTGTATTATGAGGTTCTGCAGCAGCTAAGTATTATGGGGTTCTGCAGCAGCTGAGGTGTATTATGATGTTCTGCAGCAGCTGTGGTGTATTATGAGGTTCTGCAGCAGCTAAGTGTATTATGGGGTTCTGCAGCAGCTGAGGTGCATTATGATGTTCTGCAGCAGCTGAGGTGCATTATGATGTTCTGCAGCAGTTATTATTATTATTATTATTATTTATTATTATAGCGCCATTTATTCCATGGCGCTTTACATGTGAGGAGGGGTATACATAATAAAAACAAGTACAATAATCTTGAACAATACAAGTCACAACTGGTACAGGAGGAGAGAGGACCCTGCCCGCGACAGTTGAGGTGCATTATGAGGTTCTGCAGCAGCTGAGGTGTATTATGGGGTTCTGACATTTCTCCGGCCATTACAGGATAGAAGGGGCCGGTGTCAGGACGGAGGACGATCCATTATCCCCCGATCCGCCCGTGCGGTGGGTGCAGATGGGTGTAGGGGTCCGAGCTGTATTCCGCAGCCTCTACATAATATTTAATGACTGATGTGTCCTCCACCGGCCTCAGCCTCCCTGTAATCCGGCCTCCCTCCCTGGCAGCCTCCATACATCTCCCGCTAACGTGACACGGAGATTACAGATGGCTTTATGATTAACTAATTAAATGAGCGTCAGCAGCAGATAGAGTCAGTGCCACCGCCGCCTCGCTCCGCCGCTCGCAGATCCCTGGTGGGAACTCACCCAGATTATACAGCTTCTGGATGTCTCTGATGATGTGAGCGGAAACTGATCTTCGAAAGATTCCTTCTGTCCGCAGCCCTGGAAGGTGGGAACAAGGACATTTGTGGGGTTATTCACATATAAAGAGGCGGTGGGGGGGTGGGGTGGGGGAGAGTATGTCACAGTACAGGGATAATGCACCTAGAGATGTGACAGTACAGGGATAATGCACACAGTGATGCCACAGTACAGGGATAATGCACAGAGGTGTCACAGTACAGGGATAATGCACCTAGAGATGTGACAGTACAGGGATAATGCACACAGTGATGCCACAGTACAGGGATTATGCACAGAGGTGTCACAGTACAGGGATAATGCACCTAGAGATGTGACAGTACAGGGATAATGCACACAGTGATGTCACAGTACAGGGATAATGCACAGAGGTGTCACAGTACAGGGATAATGCACCTAGAGATGTGACAGTACAGGGATAATGCACACAGTGATGCCACAGTACAGGGATAATGCACACAGTGATGCCACAGTACAGGGATAATGCACAGAGGTGTCACAGTACAGGGATAATGCACCTAGAGATGTGACAGTACAGGGATAATGCACACAGTGATGTCACAGTACAGGGATAATGCACACAGTGATGTCACAGTACAGGGATAATGCACACAGTGACGTCACAGTACAGGGATAATGCACACTGTGACGTCACAGTGCAGGGATAATGCACACTGTGACGTCACAGTGCAGGGATAATGCACACAGTGACGTCACAGTACAGGGATAATGGACACAGTGACGTCACAGTACAGGGATAATGCACACAGTGATGTCACAGTACAGGGAAAATGCACACAGTGATGTCACAGTACAGGGAAAATGCACACAGATGTCACAGTACAAGGATAATACACACAGTGATGACAGTACAAGGATAATACACAGGGATGTCACTGTGCAGGGATAATACACACAGTGATGTCACAGTACAGGGATAATGCACAGTGATGTCACAGTACAGGGATAATGCACACAGTGATGTCACAGTACAGGGATAATGCACACAGTGATGTCACAGTACAGGGATAATACACAGTGATGACACAGTACAGGGATAATACACAGTGATGACACAGTACAGGGATAATACACACAGTGATGTCACAGTACAGGGATAATACACAGTGATGCACACAGTGATGTCACAGTACAGGGATAATACACACAGTGATGTCACAGTACAGGGATAATACACAGTGATGTCACAGTACAGGGATAATACACACAGTGATGTCACAGTACAGGGATAATGCACACAGTGATATCACAGTACAGGGAAAATGCACACAGATGTCACAGTACAAGGATAATACACACAGTGATGACACAGTACAAGGATAATACACACAGGGATGTCACTGTGCAGGGATAATACACACAGTGATGTCACAGTACAGGGATAATACACAGTGATGACACAGTACAGGGATAATGCACACAGTGATGTCACAGTACAGGGATAATGCACACAGTGATGTCACAGTACAGGGATAATGCACACAGTGATGTCACAGTACAGGGATAATGCACACAGTGATGACACAGTACAAGGATAATACACACAGTGATATCACAGTACAGGGACAATAAACACAGTGATGTCACAGTCTAGGGATAATGCACACAGTGATGTCACAGTACAGGAATAATGCACACAGTGATGTCACAGTACAGGAATAATGCACAGTGATGTCACAGTACAGGGATACTAAACACAGTGATGTCAGTACAGTGATAATGCACAGTGATAATGCACACAGAGGTGTCACAGTACAGTGATAATGCACACAGTGATGTCACAGTACAGGGATAATGCACACAGTGATGTCACAGTACAGGAATAATGCACACAGTGATGTTACAGTACAGGGATAATGCACACAGTGATGTCACAGTACAGGAATAATGCACACAGTGATGTCACAGTACAGGGATAATGCACACAATGATGTCACAGTACAGGGATAATGCACACAGTGATGTCACAGTAAAAGGATAATGCACACAGTGATGTCATAGTGTAGGGATACCATATCCAAAGACTCACACAGGAGGGGCATACACACATGGGGGTGACATACCATCGGTGCACTTTGTTAGGTTAGGGGCCCTTTGTGATCCTAAGTGCAGTTTCACACAATGATTTTGCTGGTAAGAGCTTGAGCTAATAAACGTCGCAGCTCCCGATTACCGGTGGGTCGTTATTGAGAAATTATTAGGTGCTTTATGATTGAGCCACAGGGTAAGAGGGGCCCTTATACAGTGTTTGCCCAGGGGCCCCTAGTTTCTGTGTCCTCCACTGCAAACAGGCACCAAATCCACACGTTCCAGGTCGCCCGGACTATGGTCGTGTTAAACATACAGATCTCTCTACATCTAGACCCCTAAGTATTGTCCATTTGTCAGCGCTACCCAAGAACCTACCAGAAGTGGACGCAAGCCTCCGACCACTAACGACGACCGCTACCACCAGCATTCACAAGTCCAGGAGGAATAACAGAGGGACACTCCCAAATTTAAATTTATTGGGCAATACAAGTTTTGGTAAAACAGACAGGTGGAGGAGGTGTCAGCTCCTCTTTACATGAGGCATAGTGAATAATCATAGGGTGTGAAGAGTTATGCAAATAGTTAATACAATGGATTTAATTAGCTTACTATCTCTTCTCATTCTAATTAACAGAAAAAGGCAGTTTCTTAACAGACAGGGCGAGGGTCCCGCAATTAGACACAGGGGAGGGTGTGAATACTTTTTATAGCACCACGACTGAAAGAATTTGCCCTAGGTTTTGGAGATCTGTTATGGCCTGAACTATTATCTAATCTGCTCATATTGGGAAGGGTCATTAAGTCGTCACTGGTACGGCCATTAATGCCGCCATTTGCATACGTTTTAATGGGAATTTACAAAGTGTTTATTCAATTAAGTGGCATAAAAATGCAAATTGCTCAACTAAAACGCAAACCGGGATAATGAAAGTGGCGATACGAGGATTTCCATCCCAGAACGTAATGTACAGTAGATATCCATTGCTTAAAGGGGTTGGGTAAGAATAAAAACATGTGGCTGCTTTCCTCTGCAGCGCCACTCTTGTTCATGGCTGTGTCCGGTATTGCAGCTCAGCCCAATTCAAGTGAGTAAATGCACGCTGCACATCGCAGACCTCAGAGAGGAGGATTAGTCTTCCCAACCAGAAAGGATAACAGTAATGTACTAATTTAAAGGAGACCTGTCACTCATCATAAATATGTATTTTTTTAATCTGTTGAGAATGCCGCTGTTCTCCTGAATTCAGCGATGTTTTTCTTTTGCCCCTGCGCCTCTCCGTTCCTGAGATATGGCCTCTTTTCCTCTGCATTTAAATCTAGTCTTGTTACAAAGTAGGCGTGTCTTCCTGAGGGTCACAACCACACCCACTTGCTAAGAATACTAGACTTATATAACAGGAAAGAAGTGACCATATCTCTGGAACAGAGAGGCGCAGAAAAAAAAGAAAAACATCGCTGGATTCGGGAGAACAGCGGCATTTACACCAGGGAGAAAGCAAGAGTGCATCTGTCAAGTGAGAGGATATCATTTATACCTTTTTTCTTTTTAAACTCTTTATTAATATCATGTTTTTTTCTACCACATTGTTTTTTCTTCATTTAAGTATATTTTAGGGCTTTTTAATATTCCTGAAAGTCTTCATCTGGGGCTGTGATGGGAGGTTGCCTGTACTTAATTGCTTACACTGATTGTTTTCACTGCACATTATACCTACAGCAACCACTAGAGGGAGCTACTAATAAGTTCAGTGAATTATATCGCTCTCGGGGGTTAGGGGGTGTTATGTTTCGCCTTGCAGGGATCCAGCTAACATAGGTATGCAAATTAGCTCCCCTCCAGAAGGAAGAAAAGGGTTTCTCTACTGGACCGTCTTTCCAGGCACCTGAAAAAGGCGATATAATGGCGAAACGTCGATGAATTGCAAATGCCTGTACTCACTTGGGTCTGATGAGCTACGTGGAGGTATCATACTGGTAGTGACTAAATAAAATGGAATATATCTCACCTTTCGTTTTCAAGTAGGAGATTGTCTGCTTCATTACTGGCGGGATCAGATCTCCTTTATTTTTGTTTTTAAGGCTGGAAACGAAAAAAAGAAAAAAGAACAAGAGCTGAAAAAAATAAATAAATCAGATTTCGATTGGACGTTGTTATCTTAAAGGAGCAGTAAGTAAAGGTGGATATTATTCTACAAGAAAAAAAAAAAGGTGGTCCAGTATTAATATTTTACAAGAGACCTTCCTTAAACAATAAAATTATGGCTTCTTACTGCCGCCACTAGAGGGAGCTCATTTAAAAAAAAAAAAAAAAAAAAAAAAATCACATTCAATTCAAACTCCCCCTAGTGGCAGCTGCTGGAAAAAAAATGCTGTAAAAGCTGTAGAAAAAGGGATGATTTTCCCTGGGATCACAACCAGTCACAAGTGCGAAAATTTGCAAGTATTAACCCTTTAACAACCAGAACCTGCTACCACGTTTATGTCCATGACCGGAATTCCCCTTTAAGGATCCCTTTAAGAAGCTGGAGTTCCCCCGTTCTTGTAATATATACACAATAAAATATATTTTCGCGCAATATGGTAATCAGTGAAGTGAGTTATCACTATATGGCGGGCAGCAAAGTCAGAAACGGCTCCTGATTCTGTGTTTGTCTCGCAGATAATTACCTTGGTGCGGCGCGGTTTTGTTATCGCGGCGATTGTGACAAATTCCGAGCAGTTCTTAGAAGTCAATTTGCTTCTTGTTAATTAATTCTGTTGGTTTTGTACGAAAAAATAAAAATAAATTTAAAAAAAATTAAAAAAAAATCAGCTCTTTGCTTTGGGCCTGTTCTGAGATTTCACTACAGTAACGAGTCTGTAGATTATGTATGTGAAGATTATGTATGTGAAAGAGGGAAGCGGCTCAGTGAGTAAAGGTTCATTAATGGTGAGGGCGATGGAGCCGCCATGTGTGCATCCACCTTCCCGCATTAATAACTGCGCCGTAATGATCGGCTTAGTGTTGCTGACCGCGCCATCGGAGCGCGCAAATTAATGCCGACCCCAAATGGTTCAATAACCTGCAGCTCATCTCCGGGAAGAGGAACGGGGACGGAGCAGAGGGCGACTCCGGGGTCTGAGGAAGTCAGGATCAGCAACACATTACCGGGGGAATCGGGGGAAAAGAACACAATGATGGAGTGTAAAAAGAAACAAAACACACACACATAACACACACTATACACAAATACACATAAATACACACAATAACACACTATACACATAACACACACTACACACATAACACACACTATACACAAATACACACAATAACACACTATACACATAACACACACTACACACATAACACACACTATACACAAATACATATAAATACACACAATAACACACTATACACATAACACACACTATACACAAATACACACAATAACACACTACACACATAACACACACTATACACAAATACACATAAATACACACAATAACACACTATACACATAAATACACACAATAACACACTATACACAAATACACACAATACACATAAATACACACAATAACACACTATACACATAACACACACTACACACATAACACACACTATACACACAATACACATAAATACACACAATAACACACTATACACATAAATACACACATAACTACACACAACACACATTATACACATAAATACACACAATAACATACTATACACATAAATACACACAATAACACACTATACACATAACACACACTATACACAAATACACATAAATGCACACATAACACACATTATACACATAAATACACAGCATACAGTATTCAGGCACAATTCTGTCTCTGAGCTCCTTGGCCAGTTCCTTTGGCCTCATGATCCTCATTTTGTCTGACATGCACTGTGAGCTGTGAGATCTTATATAGACAGGTGTGCGCTGCTCCAAATCAAGTCCTATCAGTTTAATTACACACAGCTGGCCTCCAATGAAGGAGTAGAACCATCTCAAGGAGGATCACAAGGAAATGGACGGCACGTGACTTAAATATGAGTGTCTGAGCAAAGGGGCTGAATACCTATGACCATGTGATATTTCAGTTTTTCTTTTTTAACAAATTTGCAAAAATTTCTACATTTCTGTTTTTTTCAGTCAAGATGGGGTGCAGAGTGTACATTAATGAGAAAAAAATGAACCTTTTTGAGTTTAACCAAATGGCTGCAATGAAACAAAGATTGAAAAATGTAAAGGGGTCTGAATACTTTTGGATTGCCCCCAAGGGCGTAGGGGCACTCGGTGCCGGGCCCTTCGGTTCTCGTCGGGGATGTCACGGTGGCTGACCCGGTCCGTGGCCCTAGGGACGTCTGTTGTAAATTGGGGGAAAGGTCTTTAAAGTAATAATGTTCGTGACGCCACCTGTGGTGTTCGGTCAGGGTGACCGACGCTGCTTAGGGGTCCGCTGGGGTGATGTTATGGCAGCTAGATGGTATACCTTCCCACAGGTGAAGTATGTCCCCAGGGCTCCCGGTGTGTAGATGGTGGATGATGTGAGGCGCAGTGAAGAACAAGGACACAAGGTTGCAGTCTCTTTACCTTTACTGAAGGCTTCAGCGTCCTCAGTCCAGAGCACCAGATCAGAGGGTAGGCAGAGTCCGGCCGGTCTGAAGGCAAATCCAGAGTCCCCTTGTCCAGGTAGAAATCAGTAGCAATCCTCTAGCGCCTGGATGTTGTAGTACCTTACTGCTGTGCTTCTCATAAGGTCCTCACAGATGTTGTTGGTGTTCTAGATGTTATGTATCTCTCTCTGTCCCCCAGATGGATAGGAACTTTTTACAGGGACTCTAGCACGCCCCGGCCCCCACAAGTTGCCACTGTGCCTCCTGGGTATAAGGTCGGGCAGGTAACGTGGAATTATCTGTCCTGCCGGTCTCTGGAGCAAGGCATGGAGACGATGACTCCCTCGGTGTTCCGGCCACCAGCTTCTGCGCCTCAGAAGGAGGCAGCCTTTACAGGGCAGAACTCCTTCTGGTATCCTCTCCTTGTGCTATGACTTCGTTTCTCACCCTATACAATACAATTCTCTTTGTGTCCTTCCTTAGGATGCTGCCGCATCGGTAGGCAGTCGCAGCTCCGTGGCCTTCTGTCTAGGCCTCTGCCAGGATCCCACCCCTGTCAGGGACCCTCTGTCGACAACCGCCAGATGTTCCTCCTTTCCTCTGTGTGCCTGACAGGTGCTGCCTGGGTGAAGCACAGCCAGCTTCTGACTCTCTTCCTATCCAGACCACCAGTTTTACCTAATTGTGAAGAGTGCCCTAATAAATAGGAGCATGGCTCCCCCTGGTGGGCTGGAGTGTGAAGTGTGTTGAATGGTTTGTGATACCTGGTAAAGAGATCTCCTTTATTGCCTTCAGACGTAACATCACTCCCCCTGGTGGAAGAATGACATTACTGCAACAACCAGGACCCTGGGGCACTGCACTTTCTCTACCTGCTGTATGTACAGAAGAAGCTAACTGCTGACTATAGAGTTAATCTACTAGATGGAAACTGTCGACATGTTGACTTGTGTATTCATGTCTAAGGCCGGAGTCACACACAGCGAGATACGGCCGAGTCTCGCAGGTGAAAACCCAGCTCTAGCACCGGCATTCCGGAGTGGCGCGTGCGGCTCCATGTATTGCTGTGCGGCTCCATGTATTGCTGAGCGGCTCCATGTATTGCTGAGCGGCTACATGTATTGCTGCGGGGCTCCATATATTGCTGTGTGGCTCCATGTATTGCTGTGCGGCTCCATGTATTGCTGCGCGGCTCCATGTATTGCTGCGCGGCTCCATGTATTGCTGAGCGGCTCCATGTATTGCTGCGCGGCTCCATGTATTGCTGCGCGGCTTCATGTATTGCTGCGCGGCTACATGTATTGCTGTGCGGCTCCATGTATTGCTGAGCGGCTCCATGTATTGCTGAGCGGCTCCATGTATTGCTGCGCGGCTCCATGTATTGCTGAGCGGCTCCATGTATTGCTGGGCGGCTCCATGTATTGCTGCGCGACTCCATGTATTGCTGCGTGGCTCCATGTATTGCTGGGCGGCTCCATGTATTGCTGCGCGACTCCATGTATTGCTGCGCGGCTCCATGTATTGCTGGGCGGCTCCATGTATTGCTGCACGGCTCCATGTATTGCTGAGCGGCTCCATGTATTGCTGTGCGGCTCCATGTATTGCTGAGCGGCTCCATGTATTGCTGAGCGGCTCCATGTATTGCTGCGCGGCTCCATGTATTGCTGAGCGGCTCCATGTATTGCTGGGCGGCTCCATATATTGCTGCGCGACTCCATGTATTGCTGCGCGGCTCCATGTATTGCTGAGCGGCTCCATGTATTGCTGCGCGGCTCCATGTATTGCTGAGCGGCTCCATGTATTGCTGGGCGGCTCCATGTATTGTTGCGCGGCTCCATGTATTGCTGAGCGGCTCCATGTATTGCTGCGCGGCTCCATGTATTGCTGAGCAGCTCCATGTATTGCTGCGCGGCTCCATGTATTGCTGAGCGGCTCCATGTATTGCTGGGCGGCTCCATGTATTGCTGCGCGGCTCCATGTATTGCTGAGCGGCTCCATGTATTGCTGGGCGGCTCCATGTATTGCTATGCGGCTGCTCGCTCCGCTCCGGAGTGCCGGTGCCAGAGCTCGGTTTTCACCTGCGAGACTCGGCTGTATCTCGCTGTGTGTGATCCCGGCCTGATGGTCACCACTTGCTCCTTAGAGATCGGAGTTAGTGGTGGCAGCTCGGAGGCAAGAATACAACATTTAGTTTATGAACATGAAGCGCTAATGTCGATACCGATAATATTCCGTGAGATTGACGAAACCATTTTCCTCTCCCGTCCTCGGAGCGAAAGGCCGTGAAGTCTGCGCACATGTCATGTTATGTGGCAATGAATTTCCGTTCCCTCAGAGATCGCTGCAGAGGTGAAACGTTCCTTCCTGGTCTAACAAGTCCGGGGAATGTGGAAAACTAATAATGGCAGGTCGGAGACGTCTGTAGTTGACCCTTGGTGGAGTAAGATCAAGACGTGCGGCACTTCTATCATTAGGGCGTCAGGTTCGACCACGGCGAACCTGGTAAAGGATACTGCGACGCCTCTGCAATCAACATGCACAGCTAGAGGTTGTATGAGAACAGCGCCCCCCTGTCTATGGTCATGTCTGGTATCACACCTCAGTCCATGTCTTCCTCCAGAACAGCGCCCCTCCTGTCTATGGTCATGTCTGGTATCACACCTCAGTCCATGTCTTCCTCCAGAACAGTGCCCCCCCCCCCCCCCGTCTATGGCCATGTCTGGTATTACACCTCAGTCGATGTCTTCCTCCAGAACAGCGCCCCCCTGTCTATGGTCATGTCTGGTATCACACCTCAGTCCATGTCTTCCTCCAGAACAGCGCCCCCCTGTCTATGGTCATGTCTGGTATTACACCTCAGTCCTTGTCTTCCTCCAGAACAGCGCCCCCCGTCTATGGTCATGTCTGGTATTACACCTCGCTCCATGTCTTCCTCCAGAACAGCGCCCCCCCGTCTATGGTCATGTCTGGTATCACGCCTCAGTCCTTGTCTTCCTCCAGAACAGCGCCCCCCCTGTCTATGGTCATGTCTGGTATCACACCTCAGTCCTTGTCTTCCTCCAGAACAGCGCCCCCCCGTCTATGGTCATGTCTGCTATCACACCTCAGTCCATGTCTTCCTCCAGAACAGCACCCCCCCCCCCCCTGTCTATGGCCATGTCCGGTATTACACCTCAGTCCATGTCTTCCTCCAGAACAGCGCCCCCCCCCCTGTCTATGGCCATGTCTGGTATTACACCTCAGTCCATGTCTTCCTCCAGAACAGCGCCCCCCTGTCTATGGTCATGTCTGGTATTACACCTCAGTCCATGTCTTCCTCCAGAACAGCGCCCCCCTGTCTATGGCCATGTCTGGTATTACACCTCAGTCCATGTCTTCCTCCAGAACAGCGCCCCCCCCCCCCTGTCTATGGCCATGTCTGGTATTACACCTCAGTCCATGTCTTCTTCCAGAACAGCGCCCCCCTGTCTATGGTCATGTCTGCTATCACACCTCAGTCCATGTCTTCCTCCAGAACAGCGCCCCCCCCCCCTGTCTATGGCCATGTCTGGTATTACACCTCAGTCCATGTCTTCCTCCAGAACAGCGCCCCCCCCTGTCTATGGTCATGTCTGCTATCACACCTCAGTCCATGTCTTCCTCCAGAACAGCGCCCCTCTTGTCTATGGTCATGTCTGGTATTACACCTCAGTCCATGTCTTCCTCCAGAACAGCGCCCCCCTGTCTATGGTCATGTCTGGTATTACACCTCAGTCCATGTCTTCCTCCAGAACAGCGCCCCCCTGTCTATGGTCATGTCTGGTATTACACCTCAGTCCATGTCTTCCTCCAGAACAGCGCCCCCCGTCTATGGTCATGTCTGGTATTAAACCTCGGTCCATGTCTTCCTCCAGAACAGCGCCCCCCCCCCCTGTCTATGGTCATGTCTGGTATTACACCTCAGTCCATGTCTTCCTCCAGAACAGCGCCCCCCTGTCTATGGTCATGTCTGGTATTACACCTCAGTCCATGTCTTCTTCCAGAACAGCGCCCCCCTGTCTATGGTCATGTCTGCTATCACACCTCAGTCCATGTCTTCCTCCAGAACAGCGCCCCCCCCCCCCCTGTCTATGGCCATGTCTGGTATTACACCTCAGTCCATGTCTTCCTCCAGAACAGCGCCCCCCCCTGTCTATGGTCATGTCTGCTATCACACCTCAGTCCATGTCTTCCTCCAGAACAGCGCCCCTCTTGTCTATGGTCATGTCTGGTATTACACCTCAGTCCATGTCTTCCTCCAGAACAGCGCCCCCCGTCTATGGTCATGTCTGGTATTAAACCTCGGTCCATGTCTTCCTCCAGAACAGCGCCCCCCTGTCTATGGTCATGTCTGGTATTACACCTCAGTCCATGTCTTCCTCCAGAACAGCGCCCCCCGTCTATGGTCATGTCTGGTATTAAACCTCAGTCCATGTCTTCCTCCAGAACAGCGCCCCCCCTGTCTATGGTCATGTCTGCTATCACACCTCAGTCCATGTCTTCCTCCAGAACAGCGCCCCTCTTGTCTATGGTCATGTCTGGTATTACACCTCAGTCCATGTCTTCCTCCAGAACAGCGCCCCCCTGTCTATGGTCATGTCTGGTATTACACCTCAGTCCATGTCTTCCTCCAGAACAGCGCCCCTCCTGTCTATGGTCATGTCTGGTATTAAACCTCGGTCCATGTCTTCCTCCAGAACAGCGCCCCTCCTGTCTATGGTCATGTCTGGTATTACACCTCAGTCCATGTCTTCTTCCAGAACAGCGCCCCCCCTGTCTATGGTCATGTCTGGTATCACACCTCAGTCCATGTCTTCCTCCAGAACAGCGCCCCCCTGTCTATGGCCATGTCTGGTGTTACACCTCAGTCCATGTCTTCCTCCAGAACAGCGCCCCCCCCCCTGTCTATGGCCATGTCCGGTATTACACCTCAGTCCATGTCTTCCTCCAGAACAGCGCCCCCCTGTCTATGGTCATGTCTGGTATTACACCTCAGTCCATGTCTTCTTCCAGAACAGCGCCCCCCTGTCTATGGTCATGTCTGGTATTACACCTCAGTCCATGTCTTCCTCCAGAACAGCACCCCCCTGTCTATGGTCATGTCTGCTATCACACCTCAGTCCATGTCTTCCTCCAGAACAGCGCCCCCCTGTCTATGGTCATGTCTGGTATCACACCTCAGTCCATGTCTTCCTCCAGAACAGCGCCCCCCTATCTATGGTCATGTCTGGTATTACACCTCAGTCCATGTCTTCTTCCAGAACAGCGCCCCCCCTGTCTATGGTCATGTCTGGTATCACACCTCAGTCCATGTCTTCTTCCAGAACAGCGCCCCCCCTGTCTATGGTCATGTCTGGTATCACACCTCAGTCCATGTCTTCCTCCAGAACAGCGCCCCCCTGTCTATGGTCATGTCTGGTATCACACCTCAGTCCATGTCTTCTTCCAGAACAGCGCCCCTCCTGTCTATGGTCATGTCTGGTATCACGCCTCGGTCCATGTCTTCCTCCAGAACAGCGCCCCCCTGTCTATGGTCATCTCTGGTATTACACCTCAGTCCATGTCTTCTTCCAGAACAGCGCCCCCCCTGTCTATGGCCATGTCTGGTATTACACCTCAGTCCATGTCTTCCTCCAGAACAGCGCCCCTCCTGTCTATGGTCATGTCTGGTATTACACCTCAGTCCATGTCTTCCTCCAGAACAGCGCCCCCCCGTCTATGGTCATGTCTGGTATCACACCTCGGTCCATGTCTTCCTCCAGAACAGCGCCCTCCTGTCTATGGCCATGTCTGGTATTACACCTCAGTCCATGTCTTCCTCCAGAACAGCGCCCCCCCTGTCTATGGTCATGTCTGGTATCACACCTCAGTCCATGTCTTCTTCCAGAACAGCGCCCCCCTGTCTATGGCCATGTCTGGTATCACACCTCAGTCCATGTCTTCTTCCAGAACAGCGCCCCCCCGTCTATGGTCATGTCTGTTATCACACCTCAGTCCATGTCTTCCTCCAGAACAGCGCCCCCCTGTCTATGGTCATGTCTGGTATTACACCTCAGTCCATGTCTTCCTCCAGAACAGCGCCCCCCCGTCTATGGTCATGTCTGGTATCACACCTCAGTCCATGTCTTCCTCCAGAACAGCGCCCCCCCGTCTATGGTCATGTCTGGTATTACACCTCAGTCCATGTCTTCTTCCAGAACAGCGCCCCTCCTGTCTATGGTCATGTCCGGTATTACACCTCAGTCCTTGTCTTCCTCCAGAACAGCGCCCCCCCGTCTATGGTCATGTCTGGTATCACACCTCAGTCCTTGTCTTCCTCCAGAACAGCGCCCCCCTGTCTATGGTCATGTCTGGTATCACACCTCAGTCCTTGTCTTCCTCCAGAACAGCGCCCCCCCGTCTATGGTCATGTCTGGTATCACACCTCAGTCCATGTCTTCCTCCAGAACAGCGCCCCTCCTGTCTATGGTCATGTCTGCTATCACACCTCAGTCCATGTCTTCCTCCAGAACAGCGCCCCCCCTGTCTATGGCCATGTCTGGTATTACACCTCAGTCCATGTCTTCTTCCAGAACAGCGCCCCCCCTGTCTATGGCCATGTCTGGTATTACACCTCAGTCCATGTCTTCCTCCAGAACAGCGCCCCCCTGTCTATGGTCATGTCTGCTATCACACGTCAGTCCATGTCTTTCTCCAGAACAGCGCCCCCCTGTCTATGGTCATGTCTGGTATCACACCTCAGTCCATGTCTTCCTCCAGAACAGCGCCCCTCTTGTCTATGGTCATGTCTGGTATTACACCTCGGTCCATGTCTTCCTCCAGAACAGCGCCCCCCTGTCAATGGTCATGTCTGGTATTACACCTCAGTCCATGTCTTCCTCCAGAACAGCGCCCCCCTGTCTATGGTCATGTCTGGTGTTACAACTCAGTCCATGTCTTCCTCCAGAACAGCGCCCCCCCTGTCTATGGTCATGTCTGGTATTACACCTCAGTCCATGTCTTCTTCCAGAACAGCGCCCCCCCTGTCTATGGTCATGTCTGGTATCACACCTCAGTCCTTGTCTTTCTCCAGAACAGCGCCCCCCCTGTCTATGGTCATGTCTGGTATTACACCTCAGTCCATGTCTTCCTCCAGAACAGCGCCCCCCGTCTATGGTCATGTCTGGTATTACACCTCAGTCCATGTCTTCCTCCAGAACAGCGCCCCCCTGTCTATGGTCATGTCTGGTATTACACCTCAGTCCATGTCTTCCTCCAGAACAGCGCCCCCCTGTCTATGGTCATGTCTGGTATTACACCTCAGTCCATGTCTTCTTCCAGAACAGCGCCCCCCGTCTATGGTCATGTCTGGTATTACACCTCAGTCCATGTCTTCCTCCAGAACAGCGCCCCTCCTGTCTATGGTCATGTCTGGTATTACACCTCAGTCCATGTCTTCTTCCAGAACAGCGCCCTCCTGTCTATGGTCATGTCTGGTATTACACCTCAGTCCATGTCTTCCTCCAGAACAGCGCCCCCCCGTCTATGGTCATGTCTGGTATCACACCTCAGTCCATGTCTTCTTCCAGAACAGCGCCCCTCCTGTCTATGGTCATGTCTGGTATCACACCTCAGTCCATGTCTTCTTCCAGAACAGCGCCCCTCCTGTCTATGGTCATGTCTGGTATCACACCTCAGTCCATGTCTTTCTCCAGAACAGCGCCCCCCTGTCTATGGTCATGTCTGGTATTACACCTCAGTCCATGTCTTTCTCCAGAACAGCGCCCCCCCCGTCTATGGTCATGTCTGTTATCACACCTCGCTCCATGTCTTCCTCCAGAACAGCGCCCCCCTGTCTATGGCCATGTCTGGTATTACACCTCGCTCCATGTCTTCCTCCAGAACAGCGCCCCTCCTGTCTATGGTCATGTCTGGTATTACACCTCAGTCCATGTCTTCCTCCAGAACAGCGCCCTCCTGTCTATGGCCATGTCTGGTATTACACCTCGCTCCATGTCTTCCTCCAGAACAGCGCCCCTCCTGTCTATGGTCATGTCTGGTATCACACCTCAGTCCATGTCTTCCTCCAGAACAGCGCCCCCCTGTCTATGGCCATGTCCGGTATTACACCTCAGTCCATGTCTTCCTCCAGAACAGCGCCCCCCTGTCTATGGCCATGTCTGGTATTACACCTCGGTCCATGTCTTCCTCCAGAACAGCGCCCCCCTGTCTATGGTCATGTCTGGTATTACACCTCAGTCCATGTCTTCCTCCAGAACAGCGCCCCCCCGTCTATGGTCATGTCTGGTATTACACCTCAGTCCTTGTCTTCCTCCAGAACAGCGCCCCCCTGTCTATGGCCATGTCTGGTATTACACCTCAGTCCATGTCTTCCTCCAGAACAGCGCCCCCCTGTCTATGGCCATGTCTGGTATTACACCTCAGTCCATGTCTTCCTCCAGAACAGCGCCCCCCTGTCTATGGTCATGTCTGGTATTACACCTCAGTCCTTGTCTTCCTCCAGAACAGCGCCCCCCTGTCTATGGCCATGTCTGGTATTACACCTCAGTCCATGTCTTCCTCCAGAACAGCGCCCCCCCGTCTATGGTCATGTCTGGTATTACACCTCAGTCCATGTCTTCCTCCAGAACAGCGCCCCCCTGTCTATGGTCATGTCTGGTATTACACCTCAGTCCATGTCTTCCTCCAGAACAGCACCCCCCCCCCTGTCTATGGTCATGTCTGCTATCACACCTCAGTCCATGTCTTCCTCCAGAACAGCGCCCCCCCGTCTATGGTCATGTCTGGTATTACACCTCAGTCCATGTCTTCCTCCAGAACAGCGCCCCCCGTCTATGGTCATGTCTGGTATTACACCTCAGTCCATGTCTTCCTCCAGAACAGCGCCCCCCCGTCTATGGTCATGTCTGGTATTACACCTCAGTCCATGTCTTCCTCCAGAACAGCGCCCCTCTGTCTATGGTCATGTCTGGTATCACACCTCAGTCCATGTCTTCCTCCAGAACAGCGCCCCCCCGTCTATGGTCATGTCTGGTATTACACCTCAGTCCATGTCTTCCTCCAGAACAGCGCCCCCCTGTCTATGGTCATGTCTGGTATTACACCTCAGTCCATGTCTTCCTCCAGAACAGCGCCCCCCTGTCTATGGTCATGTCTGGTATCACGCCTCGGTCCATGTCTTCCTCCAGAACAGCGCCCCCCCGTCTATGGTCATGTCTGGTATTACACCTCAGTCCATGTCTTCCTCCAGAACAGCGCCCCCCCGTCTATGGTCATGTCTGGTATTACACCTCAGTCCATGTCTTCCTCCAGAACAGCGCCCCCCTGTCTATGGTCATGTCTGGTATTACACCTCAGTCCATGTCTTCCTCCAGAACAGCACCCCCCCCCCCCTGTCTATGGTCATGTCTGGTATTACACCTCAGTCCATGTCTTCCTCCAGAACAGCGCCCCCCCGTCTATGGTCATGTCTGGTATTACACCTCAGTCCATGTCTTCCTCCAGAACAGCGCCCCCCCGTCTATGGTCATGTCTGGTATTACACCTCGGTCCATGTCTTCCTCCAGAACAGCGCCCCCCCGTCTATGGTCATGTCTGGTATTACACCTCGGTCCATGTCTTCCTCCAGAACAGCGCCCCCCCGTCTATGTTCATGTCTGGTATTACACCTCAGTCCATGTCTTCCTCCAGAACAGCGCCCCTCCTGTCTATGGTCATGTCTGCTATCACACCTCAGTCCATGTCTTCCTCCAGAACAGCGCCCCCCCGTCTATGGTCATGTCTGGTATTACACCTCAGTCCATGTCTTCCTCCAGAACAGCGCCCCTCCTGTCTATGGTCATGTCTGGTATTACACCTCGGTCCATGTCTTCCTCCAGAACAGCGCCCCTCCTGTCTATGGTCATGTCTGCTATCACACCTCAGTCCTTGTCTTCCTCCAGAACAGCGCCCCCCTGTCTATGGTCATGTCTGGTATCACGCCTCGGTCCATGTCTTCCTCCAGAACAGCGCCCCCCAGTCTATGGTCATGTCTGGTATTACACCTCAGTCCATGTCTTCCTCCAGAACAGCGCCCCCCGTCTATGGTCATGTCTGGTATTACACCTCAGTCCATGTCTTCCTCCAGAACAGCGCCCCCCCGTCTATGGTCATGTCTGGTATCACACCTCAGTCCTTGTCTTCCTCCAGAACAGCGCCCCCCAGTCTATGGTCATGTCTGGTATTACACCTCAGTCCATGTCTTCCTCCAGAACAGCGCCCCCCTGTCTATGGTCATGTCTGGTATCACACCTCAGTCCTTGTCTTCCTCCAGAACAGCGCCCCCCTGTCTATGGTCATGTCTGGTATCACGCCTCGGTCCATGTCTTCCTCCAGAACAGCGCCCCCCAGTCTATGGTCATGTCTGGTATTACACCTCAGTCCATGTCTTCCTCCAGAACAGCGCCCCCCGTCTATGGTCATGTCTGGTATTACACCTCAGTCCATGTCTTCCTCCAGAACAGCGCCCCCCCGTCTATGGTCATGTCTGGTATCACACCTCAGTCCTTGTCTTCCTCCAGAACAGCGCCCCCCTGTCTATGGTCATGTCTGGTATCACGCCTCGGTCCATGTCTTCCTCCAGAACAGCGCCCCCCTGTCTATGGTCATGTCTGGTATCACGCCTCAGTCCATGTCTTCCTCCAGAACAGCGCCCCCCAGTCTATGGTCATGTCTGGTATTACACCTCAGTCCATGTCTTCCTCCAGAACAGCGCCCCCCGTCTATGGTCATGTCTGGTATTACACCTCAGTCCATGTCTTCCTCCAGAACAGCGCCCCCCCGTCTATGGTCATGTCTGGTATCACACCTCAGTCCTTGTCTTCCTCCAGAACAGCGCCCCCCTGTCTATGGTCATGTCTGGTATCACGCCTCGGTCCATGTCTTCCTCCAGAACAGCGCCCCCCTGTCTATGGTCATGTCTGGTATCACGCCTCGGTCCATGTCTTTCTCCAGAACAGCGCCCCCCTGTCTATAGGCTCCTTCTGCTATTGCAGCTCAGCTCCCACTTAATCCCAGAAGTGCGTACCTTTGTATGTGAGCCACTTCTGGTATGGCAGCGTAGCCCGCTGTGTCTGGGCTGTGTCTGGTAGAACGGCGCCTCCCTTTAATATAGGCTGTGTTTGGTATTGCAGCACAGTTTTTCCAACTTCCACAAAACACTGTCTCTGCCAACTAAAGGCTGTGTATTGCAGAATACAGATATTTATTTTCCATGTGCCATGTTCCTCCATTATCTAGCAGTACAACGGGCGCCTCTCACTCTGAAGGACCCGACCCTCCATGCATTATGTGGTCAAACCTTCATTGAATTGGCCAGCAAGTAATACCAAATATTCCCACAAGAGGGCGCTGCAAACAATGTATGGTTAGATAACAATTAATCGTGTTGATTTCACAGGATTCTGATCAGCCAATCATCAGGTTGGGATCGAGATATGGATACAGAAAAAAATGTCTCCTAATAATACTACAACCCCCATCATATCACTAGAAGTAGTCCACTGCATGTGGTATCTGTATATCATGGAAAATAAACCTGACATATGCGCTCAGGAAACATGATAAATGGAAATGGAAGAAGCTCATTGTTTTATTATCCTGGGATATCAGGGGGTTATTTATCTTCTCTATGGAAGAGTTTTCAGCAGTTTCATTATCAGCACAGGCAGGATCATGTATTACTGTATACAGAGATGTTATCAGTCATTATACAGGAGGAGGAGGTGAGCTGTGATATCACCTATTGTGAATGGTGGATCCTGTGTTATCTACTGTATATAGAGGTGTTATCAGTCATTGTACAGGAGGAGGAGGCGAGCTGTGACATCTATTGTGAATGATGGATCCTGTGTTATCTACTGTATATAGAGGTGTTATCAGTCATTGTACAGGAGGAGGTGAGCTGTGACATCACCTATTGTGAATGGTGGATCCTGTGTTACATACTGTATATAAAGGTGTTATCAGTCATTGTACAGGAGGAGGAGGTGAGCTGTGACATCTATTGTGAATGATGGATCCTGTGTTATCTACTGTATATAGAGGTGTTATCAGTCATTGTACAGGAGGAGGAGGCGAGCTGTGACATCTATTGTGAATGATGGATCCTGTGTTATCTACTGTATATAGAGGTGTTATCAGTCATTGTACAGGAGGGGGAGGTGAGCTGTGACATCACCTATTGTGAATGGTGGATCCTGTGTTATCTACTGTATATAGAGGTGTTATCAGTCATTGTACAGGAGGGGGAGGTGAGCTGTGACATCACCTATTGTGAATGGTGGATCCTGTGTTATCTACTGTATATAGAGGTGTTATCAGTCATTGTACAGGAGGAGGAGGAGGTGAGCTGTGACATCACTTATTGTGAATGGTGGATCCTGTGTTACCTACTGTATATAAAGGTGTTATCAGTTATTGTACAGGAGGAGGTGAGCTGTGACATCCCCTATTGTGAATGGTGGATCCTGTGTTATCTACTGTATATAGAGGTGCTATCAGTCATTGTACAGGAGGGGGAGGTGAGCTGTGACATCACCTATTGTGAATGGTGGATCCTGTGTTATCTACTGTATATAGAGGTGTTATCAGTCATTGTACAGGAGGGGGAGGTGAGCTGTGACATCACCTATTGTGAATGGTGGATCCTGTGTTATCTACTGTATATAGAGGTGTTATCAGTCATTGTACAGGAGGAGGAGGAGGTGAGCTGTGACATCACCTATTGTGAATGGTGGATCCTGTGTTATCTACTGTATATAGAGGTGTTATCAGTCATTGTACAGGAGGAGGAGGTGAGCTGTGACATCACCTATTGTGAATGGTGGATCCTGTGTTATCTACTGTATATAGAGGTGTTATCAGTCATTGTACAGGAGGAGGAGGTGAGCTGTGACATCACCTATTGTGAATGGTGGATCCTCTATTATCTACTGTATATAGAGGTGTTATCAGTCATTGTACAGGAGGAGGAGGTGAGCTGTGACATCACCTATTGTGAATGGTGGGTCCTGTGTTATCTACTGTATATAGAGGTGTTATCAGTCATTGTACAGGAGGAGGTGAGCTGTGACATCACCTATTGTGAATGGTGGATCCTGTGTTATCTACTGTATATAGAGGTGTTATCAGTCATTGTAAAGGAGGGGGAGGTGAGCTGTGACATCACCTATTGTGAATGGTGGATCCTGTGTTATCTACTGTATATAGAGGTGTTATCAGTCATTGTACAGGAGGAGGAGGTGAGCTGTGATATCACCTATTGTGAATGGTGGATCCTGTGTTATCTACTGTATATAGAGGTGTTATCAGTCATTGTACAGGAGGGGGAGGTGAGCTGTGACATCACCTATTGTGAATGGTGGATCCTGTGTTATCTACTGTATATAGAGGTGTTATCAGTCATTGTACAGGAGGAGGAGAAGGTGAGCTGTGACATCACCTATTGTGAATGGTGGATCCTGTGTTATCTACTGTATATAGAGGTGTTATCAGTCCTTGTACAGGAGCGGGAGGTGAGCTGTGACATCACCTATTGTGAATGGTGGATCCTGTGTTATCTACTGTATATAGAGGTGTTATCAGTCATTGTACAGGAGGAGGAGGTGAGCTGTGACATCACCTATTGTGAATGGTGGATCCTGTGTTATCTACTGTATATAGAGGTGTTATCAGTCATTGTACAGGAGGAGGAGGTGAGCTGTGACATCACCTATTGTGAATGGTGGATCCTGTGTTATCTACTGTATATAGAGGTGTTATCAGTCATTGTACAGGAGGAGGAGGTGAGCTGTGACATCACCTATTGTGAATGGTGGATCCTGTGTTATCTACTGTATATAGAGGTGTTATCAGTCATTATACAGGAGGAGGAGGTGAGCTGTGACATCATCTATTGTGAATGGTGGGTCCTGTGTTATCTACTGTATATAGAGGTGTTATCAGTCATTGTACAGGAGGAGGAGGAGGTGAGCTGTGACATCACCTATTGTGAATGGTGGATCCTGTGTTATCTACTGTATATAGAGGTGTTATCAGTCATTGTACAGGAGGGGGAGGTGAGCTGTGACATCACCTATTGTGAATGGTGGATCCTGTGTTATCTACTGTATATAGAGGTGTTATCAGTCATTGTACAGGAGGAGGAGGTGAGCTGTGATATCACCTATTGTGAATGGTGGATCCTGTGTTATCTACTGTATATAGAGGTGTTATCAGTCATTGTACAGGAGGAGGAGGAGGTGAGCTGTGACATCACCTATTGTGAATGGTGGATCCTGTGTTATCTACTTTATATAGAGGTGTTATCAGTCATTGTACAGGAGGAGGAGGTGAGCTGTGACATCACCTATTGTGAATGGTGGATCCTGTGTTATCTACTGTATATAGAGGTGTTATCAGTCATTGTACAGGAGGAGGAGGTGAGCTGTGACATCACCTATTGTGAATGGTGGATCCTGTGTTATCTACTGTATATAGAGGTGTTATCAGTCATTGTACAGGAGGAGGAGGAGGAGAGCTGTGACATCACCTATTGTGAATGGTGGACCCTGTGATATATACTGTATATAGAGGTGTTATCAGTCATTGTACAGGAGGAGGAGGTGAGCTGTGACATCACCTATTGTGAATGGTGGATCCTGTGTTATCTACTGTATATAGAGGTGTTATCAGTCATTGTACAGGAGGAGGAGGAGGTGAGCTGTGACATCACCTATTGTGAATGGTGGATCCTGTGTTATCTACTGTATATAGAGGTGTTATCAGTCATTGTACAGGAGGAGGAGGAGGTGAGCTGTGACATCACCTATTGTGAATGGTGGATCCTGTGTTATCTACTGTATATAGAGGTGTTATCAGTCATTGTACAGGAGGGGGAGGTGAGCTGTGACATCACCTATTGTGAATGGTGGATCCTGTGTTATCTACTGTATATAGAGGTGTTATCAGTCATTGTACAGGAGGAGGAGGTGAGCTGTGACATCACCTATTGTGAATGGTGGATCCTGTGTTATCTACTGTATATAGAGGTGTTATCAGTCATTGTACAGGAGGAGGAGGAGGAGAGCTGTGACATCACCTATTGTGAATGGTGGACCCTGTGATATATACTGTATATAGAGGTGTTATCAGTCATTGTACAGGAGGAGGAGTTGAGCTGTGACATCACCTATTGTGAATGGTGGATCCTGTGTTATCTACTGTATATAGAGGTGTTATCAGTCATTGTACAGGAGGAGGAGGTGAGCTGTGACATCACCTATTGTGAATGGTGGATCCTGTGTTATCTGCTGTATATAGAGGTGTTATCAGTCATTGTACAGGAGGAGGAGGAGGTGAGCTGTGACATCAGATATTGTGAATGGTGGGTCCTGTGTTATCTACTGTATATAGAGGTGTTATCAGTCATTGTACAGGAGGAGGAGGAGGTGAGCTGTGACATCACCTATTGTGAATGGTGGATCCTGTGTTATCTACTGTATATAGAGGTGTTATCAGTCATTGTACAGGAGGGGGAGGTGAGCTGTGACATCACCTATTGTGAATGGTGGATCCTGTGTTATCTACTGTATATAGAGGTGTTATCAGTCATTGTACAGGAGGAGGAGGTGAGCTGTGATATCACCTATTGTGAATGGTGGATCCTGTGTTATCTACTGTATATAGAGGTGTTATCAGTCATTGTACAGGAGGGGGAGGTGAGCTGTGACATCACCTATTGTGAATGGTGGATCCTGTGTTATCTACTGTATATAGAGGTGTTATCAGTCATTGTACAGGAGGAGGAGGTGAGCTGTGACATCACCTATTGTGAATGGTGGATCCTGTGTTATCTACTGTATATAGAGGTGTTATCAGTCATTGTACAGGAGGAGGAGGAGGTGAGCTGTGACATCACCTATTGTGAATGGTGGATCCTGTGTTATCTACTGTATATAGAGGTGTTATCAGTCATTGTACAGGAGGAGGAGGAGGTGAGCTGTGACATCACCTATTGTGAATGGTGGATCTTGTGTTATCTACTGTATATAGAGGTGTTATCAGTCATTGTACAGGAGGGGGAGGTGAGCTGTGACATCACCTATTGTGAATGGTGGATCCTGTGTTATCTACTGTATATAGAGGTGTTATCAGTCATTGTACAGGAGGAGGAGGTGAGCTGTGACATCACCTATTGTGAATGGTGGATCCTGTGTTATCTACTGTATATAGAGGTGTTATCAGTCATTGTACAGGAGGAGGAGGAGGAGAGCTGTAACATCACCTATTGTGAATGGTGGACCCTGTGATATATACTGTATATAGAGGTGTTATCAGTCATTGTACAGGAGGAGGAGGTGAGCTGTGACATCACCTATTGTGAATGGTGGATCCTGTGTTATCTACTGTATATAGAGGTGTTATCAGTCATTGTACAGGAAGAGGAGGAGGTGAGCTGTGACATCACCTATTGTGAATGGTGGATCCTGTGTTATCTACTGTATATAGAGGTGTTATCAGTCATTGTACAGGAGGAGGAGGAGGTGAGCTGTGACATCACCTATTGTGAATGGTGGATCCTGTGTTATCTACTGTATATAGAGGTGTTATCAGTCATTGTACAGGAGGAGGAGGTGAGCTGTGACATCACCTATTGTGAATGGTGGATCCTGTGTTATCTACTGTATATAGAGGTGTTATCAGTCATTGTACAGGAGGAGGAGGAGGAGAGCTGTGACATCACCTATTGTGAATGGTGGACCCTGTGATATATACTGTATATAGAGGTGTTATCAGTCATTGTACAGGAGGAGGAGTTGAGCTGTGACATCACCTATTGTGAATGGTGGATCCTGTGTTATCTACTGTATATAGAGGTGTTATCAGTCATTGTACAGGAGGAGGAGGTGAGCTGTGACATCACCTATTGTGAATGGTGGATCCTGTGTTATCTGCTGTATATAGAGGTGTTATCAGTCATTGTACAGGAGGAGGAGGAGGTGAGCTGTGACATCAGATATTGTGAATGGTGGATCCTGTGTTATCTACTGTATATAGAGGTGTTTTCTGATTACACACTCCCTTTAAATTACGCCTTTAATTGTAACTTCATAAAATCGCTAAAAAGAAAGACTCTACTACAGTTTACACTTGGATGATCGCGGACTGTAATTGAAAAATTAAAAAAGATATCAGAGCGGAACCAACGGTGTCCGGAAGGCGCGGCGCTCTCATTTACATTACGCCATTTTCCCTCCATCAATCACACGTTGGTGACGTCCCCTGGAGATCCCGGCATACATGGGAGCAGAAATACTCCAAATAAAGATTAATGGGTTTACAACAAACGATCAGATAATGAGTTAATGCTGCGTGACTGCGGGATCTGACTACATAGGGTTGTTTGTAGTCTGTAACCATGGCGACACATAGGCCCAAAAATGGAATCATATATTTTCCTTTCTTTAGATAACTCACTATTGAAGACTGACGCCAAACTGCTGTGTTGGGAGCGGAGGACGAGGCGGTGGGGCTCTAATAACAGGCGGGGGTCTTCCTTTCTGTTGGACACGAACCTTTTCATCATGTCTGTAAGCACAGAGGAGCCATTTTAACATTAAATTGTACATTTTTTCGGGGGGAGATTCTGATATTTAATTGGGCAGAAGGAATTCTAAATTCACAAATACAAAAATAAAATCTTTTCTACAGGTTCTCACCACCCATTAAAGTGCCACCATCTCTTCTAGGGGTTCTTTTGCCTTGGAATGGTGGTGGCCTCCCGCCATATAAAGTCCCTTTGGCTCCACTTACTCTAATACTTCTTGTGGGATGATCAGCCGGTTGAAGCGCAGATGTTCTCGGAGGTCACTCAAGTGATTCATGTACAGAACCTTCTTGCCGAACTTGTGACTTAAAGAAAGAAGAAGATAGAAGTCACTTTCCGTGAGAATCTTATCGAGCTCCCACCACCGATAGTCTTTTCCTCGTGAAGGGTTAATGTTATCATCACCCCTTCCCCCTGACATGATTAAACTACCAGGGATGGGCGCAGGGGAGATGACGAGGACCTTACGTCTTGTGGAACCTATGGAGTTTGTCATTTTCGCTGAATATAATTTGGGAAAGGAAGAAAGGACCAAGAATGGAGGAACGTCTCCAGAATGCTGAGTGTTCCACAAGACGGAGGGAAAGCGAGGAGATCGCCGATGATCTTATCACACCCAATGCTCGGCTCGAGAAAAAAATAATAATAATTACATAGAAACATATGGGAGAAATGAACAAAAGGACTGCGGGGATCAGTTTGTTTCTGATTATGTTCCAGGCAAGAAAATCTACAATTCTGCACATCCGAGAGATCTGCAAAATGATGCGCAAGACCTTGGTCCAATGTCTCCGTCGGCTGGTTTACCACTTGGGCACTGGTGAAGCCGTGCTTTCGAGAGGCCGTGTCTGCGTTTATCAGACATTTATCCTAAAGGATTATAGGGGTTCCTAAGGATTGAGAATTAGTGTTCAACTGGTTGGGGTTCCCACTGAACAGACCAGAAAAATGGCTGCTGTGCTGTGTTACGCACCTGTCCTGTACTCAGGCTTCGCATCCTTCACCCCGGTCCGATAAACTCTGTTGTGATCCACGTTGGGCTTTACAGATGGCTTAGCTTGATCTCATGTGATCATCTGCCTGGGCCTATATAAGGTCTACTAAGACACACACCTGTGTTTTGGTATTAAGACTTTAGTTTGTCTGTGCATAGTTCCCTGTCTGCCTGCAGCTTCCAGTACCTCTCCTACCTGTCTGTGATCCTCCAGGATGTCTCCAGTCTGTCTGTGGATTCCATTACCTCTGCTACCTGTCTGTGATCCTCCAGGACATCTCATGTCTGCTTGTGGCTTCCAGTACCTCTGCTACATGTCTGTGATCCTCCAGGATGTCTCCAGTCTGCCTGTGGCTTCCAGTACCTCTGCTACCTGTCTGTGATTTTCAAGGATGTCTCCTGTCTTTCTGTGGCTTCCAGTACCTCTGCTACATGTCTGTGATCCTCCAGGAAATCTCCTGTCTGGCTGTGGCTTCCAGTACCTCTGCTACATGTCTGCGATCATCCAGGATGTCTCCAGGATGCTTGTGGATTCCAGTACCTCTGCTACCTGTTTGTGATCCTCCAGGACATCTCCTGTCTGCCTGTTGCTTCCAGTTCCTCTCCTACCTGTCTGTGATCCTCAAGGATTTCTCCTGTCTGCCTGTGGCTATCCAGTACCTCTGCTACATGTCTGTGATCCTCAAGGATGTCTCCTGTCTGCATGTAGCTTCCAGTACCTCTGCTACATGTCTGTGATCCTCAAGGATGTCTCCTGTCTGCATGTAGCTTCCAGTACCTCTGCTATATGTCTGTGATTCTCCAGGATGTCTCCTGTCTGCCTGCAGCTTCCAGTACCTCTCCTACCTGTTTGTGATGCTCCAGGACGTCTCCTGTATGCCTGTGGCTTCCAGTACCTCAGTTACCTGTCTGCCTGTGACTTCCAGTACCTCATTTACCTGTTTGCCTTGGGCTTCCAGTACCTCAGCTATCTGTGTCCTGCATGTCTCACCCATCTGCTTCACTGATGCCCCCATGGCTTGTGTGCCCACCCGAACCTGGGGCTTAGAGGATCCACCTCACCAGCTGAGCCTAAAATGCTTCTTGAAGGATCGAGTCATCCTCATTATTTAGGCACATTGGTTCGTTCTGGCACCGTATTTTGCTCCTCCCAGTCTCATTCACGAGACTGGGTGAGCTGCACTACTAGGAGCAGTCGCTCATTCAGACTAAGGCGGTGAATGGCAAGAGCTGTGCATGCTCAACCAGGTCCTTCCCATATGGAGGATGCACAGCTCCCAGGAATGATGTGGTCCTTTCCTAGTGCTAATCGGAGTGGGTCTCACAGGTTGACCCCTTGCCCGATCCTCATCGCATACAATATGTGCATTGTACAAAGAAATCAATACCATGAAGGCATAAAACGTGCAGAATCAACCGTTGTGGCCAAGGACGGCGCTATCTGACCACACAATCCACTGTGCCCACCTTATCACCGGCTTGAATATCTTCCACAGGACCTTGATGAAATTGGTTGGATGAACCACATACAAAGCCTTCAGGTTCTTCTTGTACCTGTCGGCACAAAGACATAATACTTCCATCTAATCATTGGAAAATTAATGCCGCGTGGTATTAACCACTTTGTATCTCGATTCTGTGGGTCGTTAATTTTACGGCGATAACAAAACTCGGCAGAGGATTCATTTGGTTTTGTGTTTCTATTTTGCACAATAAAATCTATTTTGAAAAATTATTTATTTTGTGTTGCTGCATTTAAAGACCCATAACATTTTTTTTTCCCCTTGAGGACTTGTTTTTTGCCGGAAGGCGACACAGACAGGACCTTTAAATTTAAACCCTAGACCATTGGGGATCCTGAAAATAATCCCTTTACTACCCTAGACCACCAGGGATCATGATAATTATCCCTTTACTACCCTAGACCACCAGGGCTCCTGACAATAATCCTTTAATACCCTAGACCAACAGGGATCCTGATAATTATCCCTTTACTACCCTAGACCACCAGGGATCATAAGTATCCCTTTACTACCCTAGACCACCAGGGATCCTGTCAATAATCCTTTAATACCCTAGACCAACAGGGATCCTGATAAGTATCCCTTTACTACCCTAGACCACCAGGGATTCTGATAATTATCCCTTTACTACCCTAGACCACCAGGGATCATGATAATTATCCCTTTACTACCCTTGACCACCAAGGATCCTGATAATAATCACTTTACTACCCTACACCACCAGGGATCCTGATAATAATCCCTTTACTACCCTACACCACCAGGGATCCTGATAATTGTCCCTTTACTACCATAGACCACCAGGGATCATGATAATTATCCCTTTACTACCCTAGACCACCAGGGATCCTGATAATTATCCCTTTACTACCCTAGACCACCAGGGATCCTGATAATAATCCCTTTACTACCCTAGACCACCAGGGATTCTGATAATTATCCCTTTACTACCCTAGACCACCAGGGATCCTGATAAGTTTCCCTTTACTACCCTAGACCACCAGGGATCCTGATAATAATCCCTTAATTGTAATAGAGTACCAGGGATCATGATAACAATCCCTTTACTACCCTAGACCACCAGGGATCATGATAATAATCCCTTTACTACCCTAGACCACCAGGGATCATGATAATTATCCCTTTACTACCCTAGATCATCAGGGATCCTGATAATAATCGATTTACTACCCTAGACCACCAGGGATCACGATAATAATCCCTTTACTACCCTAGACCACCAGGGATCATGATAATTATCCCTTTACTACCCTAGATCATCAGGGATCCTGATAATAATCGATTTACTACCCTAGACCACCAGGGATCACGATAATAATCCCTTTACTACCCTAGACCACCAGGGGTCATGATAATAATCCCTTTACTACCCTAGATCATCAGGGATCATGATAATAATCCCTTTACTACCCTAGTTCATCAGGGATCCTGATAATAATCGATTTACTACCCTAGACCACCAGGGATCATGATAATTATCCCTTTACTACCCTAGATCATCAGGGATCCTGATAATAATCGATTTACTACCCTAGACCACCAGGGATCACGATAATAATCCCTTTACTACCCTAGACCACCAGGGGTCATGATAATAATCCCTTTACTACCCTAGATCATCAGGGATCATGATAATAATCCCTTTACTACCCTAGTTCATCAGGGATCCTGATAATAATCGATTTACTACCCTAGACCACCAGGGATCACGATAATAATCCCTTTACTACCCTAGACCACCAGGGGTCATGATAATAATCCCTTTACTACCCTAGATCATCAGGGATCATGATAATAATCCCTTTACTACCCTAGTTCATCAGGGATCCTGATAATAATCTTTTTACTACCCTAGACCAGAGGTCCCCAACTCCAGTCCTCAAGGCCCACCAACAGGTCATGTTTTCAGGATTTCCTTTCGAGCGATATAGTTACGATATCGCAGTGTCTGACACGCTCCTGCGATCAGGGACCCCGCTGAGAATCGTACGTCGTAGCAGATCGTTTGAAACTTTCTTTCGTCGTCTAGTGTCCCGCTGTGGCGGCATGATCGCATGGTGTAACATATATCGTATACGATGTGCGCATAGTAACCAACGGCTTCTACATCGCACATACGTCATGAAATTATCGCTCCAGCGTCGTAGATTGCAAAGTGTGACAGCAGTCTACGACGCTGGAGCGATATTGTTACGATGCTGGAGCGTCACGGATCGTACCGTTGTAGCGATGAAAATTGCACTGTGTGACGGTACTCTAAGTCTTGCCCAGGTAATAATTGCATCACCTGTGCAATGCAAAGGAAATCCTGAAAACATGACCTGTTGGTGGGCCTTGAGGACTGGAGTTGGGGACCTCTGCCCTAGACCACCAGGGATCCTGACAATAATCCCTTTACTACCTAGACCACCTGATAATCCTGATAATAATCCCTTAATTGTAATAGACCACCAGGGATGATGACACTAATCCTTTTACTGCCCTAGACCACCATAGATCCTGAAAATAATCCCTTAACTGTAGTAGACCACCAGGGATCCTGACAATAATCCTTTTACTACCCCATATTAGGAGGGATTTTAACAATCCCTATGTCGCCATAGATCACCAGGTAGCTTGACATTAACCCACTTACTACAATCAAATGCTAAATTAATTGATATTAACACCTTCACTTCCCCAACCCACCAGGGATCCTGACCATAATCCCTTTACTGCCCTAGACCACCAGGGATCCTGACACTCACTACTGTGCTAGGTACATTGGATTTTAACCCATTCACTTCTCGTAAACACAAGATATTCTGACGTTAAACCCTTGGACTACGCTTTTGCTAATCTAGCTCGCCAAGAATCTTAAAATTAACTCCATCACTTACTCAAGACCACCATTGACTCTTTTACTGTCCTAGACTTCCAGGAATCCTGGCATTAACGCATTTCTTTTCCCCTAACACCCATAAATCCTGGCATGAACCCCTAGTCAGTCAGGGATCTTAAGATTCACCCTTTCACTACCCTAGACCACCAGGGATCCTGACACTTACTCCTTCCTGGCAATAAACCAGCTAATTACTGGGGCCTGTAAGAAACACCGCTAAATAGGTAAAATGCCCAGGTCGCTAATTGCCCTGATCACTGGGTGCAAATGTTTAAGGAGGGGAAATTGCAGATGATCCGACCATGAAAACTACAGCTGTGCAGTAAGAAAATGGTGACATAGTGGAGAAAAGGATCCCCTGACATCTGAGTTTTGTGGTCTCTCAGGATCGCGGGGACTGTGAAATTATTGGGGACATTTTATCAGAAGTCCCTGTGATGTCCGGACGGCTGCGATTTCCAGATTCACAGAACAGAAACGTCGGCAAATAGATTCCCATACAAATAGGATGAAATACATTGTGTGATGGATCGACTCCGCACACGGCAGCGCCTAATAACACATGGGAAATAACAGGCTGGAAAATCCGTAATGTAGGGGAATAAATGGGATTAAAAAACATCCTGAGCCCAAACTACATGTAATATACCCATTAAGAAGCTAAAATATAGTTTAAGAAACAGAATGGTGCAAGTTACAGAGCATCAACTCCAATGCAGAATCAATCCCCTTCCCCCTCTGGCAGCTAATGTTAAACTTCCTTTGGGTGTGCCCCTAACAAATACAATGGTTACTTACTTCCGGTCGAATGCCTTATAGGCGCTCTGTAACCAGCTCAGAGAGGGTTTATTGCGGCTATTTAAACCGTAATGAAAGTAGACGACGGTGTAGTCGTTCTCCACGTACTGGTCCAGCGTGTGCTTCAGGTACCTGAAAGAATAAAATAATTGTGAAAGGAAACACAAATTCTAAAACAATTTGCAACTCGCCCCAGCATAACACACAACAACCGACCCAAATATTACATTTTGTTAGAGCTGCATTTTGTGCTCCAGAGCTGCCTTTCCTTAAAGAAAAACTCCCATAGAAGTGAACGGAGATGTATACAGACACATTATATGATGGGTGGGTCAGATCTTAGCTTTCAATGGCCAAGTCCCCTTTAAGAGTCCCATAATATTTCAGCTATACGTCATATGCTGCTGGTGACAACACCCAGTCAATACGACGCACGCTGACATTTTACCGACATGAAATCCATTAGATTTTACTTGGAGCTCCCGGCGATAATCTGTTACCGCGATGAGACTTTGCTGGTATTAATAAAAAAAATTCTACCCATGACATTCCTGTTATTTCTATTTTGTAATGGAGCAGCAATACTGGACAACAGAAACCACCTGAACCCATGGTCCTGGTGGGAGGGGGGCTCATCACATCATTGTTAAGGTGGTGCAACGTGATCTAAAATACACCCCATGTTCTTCTGATCATCTCACCCCAAAAATGTTCTCTTATTTTTTGAAGCTGCTTTACTGTATGTGGTTGTGACGCCTATGCCCAAACCACATTTGGGCCACCAGGGATCGTCCTCAGTGCCCCCTTATAAAATAATAATGTCCTCAGTGCCCCCTTATAAAGTAATAATGTCCTCAGTGTCCCCTTATAAAGTAATAAGGTCTTCAGTGTTCTCTTATAAAGTAACAATGCTCTCAGTGTCCCCTTATAAAGTAATAATGTCCTCAGTTCCTCCTTATAAAGTAACTAGATGGTGGCCCGATTCTAACGCATCGGGTATTCTAGAATATGTATAGTAGTATATAACACAGCCACGTAGTATATAACACAGACAGCCACGTAGTATATAGCACAGCCACGTAGTATATAACACAGCCACGAAGTATATAACACAGCCACGTAGTATATAACACAGACAGCCACGTAGTATATAGCACAGCCACGTAGTATATAACACAGCCACGAAGTATATAACACAGCCACGTAGTATATAGCACAGCCACGTAGTATATAGCACAGCCATGTAGCATATAGCAAAGCCACGTAGTATATAGCAGCCACATAGTATATAGCACAGGCCACGTAACACAGACAGCCACGTAGTATACAGCACAGCCACGTAGTATACAGCACAGCCACGTAGTAGATAGCAGCCACGTAGTATATAGCAGCCACATAGTATATAGCAGCCACGTAGTATATAGCACAGCCCACGTAATATATAGCACAGCCCACGTAATATATAGCACAGCCCACGCAGTATATAACACAGCCCACGTAGTACATAGCAGCCAGGCAGTATATAACACAGCCCACGTAATATATAGCACAGCCCACATAGTATATAACACAGGCCACATAGTATATAACACAGCCCACATAGTATATAGCAGCCAGGCAGTATATAACAGCCCACATAATATATAGCACAGCCCACGTAGTATATAACACAGTCCATGCAGTATATAACACAGGCCACGCAGTATATAACACAGCCCACGCAGTATATAACACAACCCATGCAGTATATAACACAGCCCATGTAGTATATATCAGCCAGGCAGTATATAACACAGCCCACGTAATATATAGCACAGCCCACGTAGTATATAACACAGCCCACGCAGTATACAGCACAGCCCACGCAGTATATAGCACAGCCCATGTAATATATAGCACAGCCCAAGTAGTATATAACACAGGCCACGCAGTATATAACACAGCCCACCCAGTATATAACATTGCCCACATAGTATATAACACAGCCCATGTAGTATATAACACAGCCCACGTAGTATATAACACAGGCCACATAGTATATAGCAGTGTGGGCACCATATCCCTGTTAAAAAAAAAATTGAAAAAAAAATAGTTATATACTCACCCTCTGGCATCCACCGAAGCTGTCCCAATGCACGCGATGCTGCCGCCAGCTTCTGTTCCCAGTGATGCATTGCAAAGTTACCCAGATGACTTAGTGGTCTCGCAAGTATATAACACAGCCCAAGCAGTATATAACACTGCCCACGTAGTATATAGCTGTGTTATATACTACGTGGGCTGTGTTATATACTACGTGGGCTGTGCTATATATTACGTGGGCTCTGCTATATATTACGTGGGCTGTGCTATATACTGCCTGCTTGCTATATACTACGTGGGTAGTGTTATATACTGTGTGGGCTGTGTTATATACTGTTTGGGCTGTGTTATATACTGCGTGGCCTGTGTTATATACTGCATGGGCTGTGCTATATATTACGTGGGCTGTTATATACTGCCTGGCTGCTATATACTACGTGGGCTGTGTTATATACTATGTGGACTGTGTTATATGCTGCGTGGCCTGTGTTATATACTATGTGGGCGGTGTTGTATACTACGTGGGCTGTGCTATATATTACGTGGGCTGTGTTATATACTGCCTGGCTGCTATATACTACGTGGCTGCTATAAAATACGTGGCTGTGCTATATACTACTTGGCTGTCTGTGTTAGTGGGCTGTGCTATATACTATGTGGCTGCTATATACTATGTGGCTGCTATATACTACGTGGCTGTGCTATATACTACGTGGCTGTGCTATATACTACGTGGCTGTCTGTGTTATATACTACGTGGCTGTGTTATATACTACATGGCTGTGTTATATACTACATGGCTGTGTTATATATTACATGGCTGTGCTATATACTACGTGGCTGTGCTATATACTACTATACATATTCTAAAATACCCGATGCGTTAGAATTGGGCCACCATCTAGTAAAGGTAATAAGGTCCTCAGTGCCCCCTTATAAAGTAGAAACATCCTCAGTGCCCCCGTATAAAGTAATAATGTTCTTAGTGCCCCCTGATAAAGTAGAAACATCCTCAGTGCCCCCTTATAAAGTAATAATGTCCTTAGTGCCCCCTTATAAAGTAGTAATGCCCTCAGTGCCCCCTTACACAGTATATATTTCCCGAATGCCTCCTTATAAAATAGTAATGTTACAAGTGCCCCCTTAGAAAGTAGTGCCCTGTTATAACGTAATACTGCCTTTTTATAAAGTAATGATTCCCCCTCGTTGCCCCTTATAAGTAATAATAAAGCCCCTTATGTAGTTATGATGGCCAGTGAATGCTCAGGAGCCACACATCGGGGGCCCATAAGCCACGGTCTGTAGTGTAATAAATACTCTGACTTACTCCAGGAGTCGGACGTGATCGATCTCATGACATGGAGGGAGGCGGCAGCAGCTGAATGTGATCACTTTCCTCCCCGAGTTATCATCTCCTGGAAAACACAATATATGAGAACAGCTGATCAGTGGGGGGAGCGCGTCAGAAGGTGGACCCCCACTAATCAGATAATGAAGACTTATCCTAAGCAGAGGTCATCAACATCACACCAATAACACTGCCATATATTTGGCCCATACGTAATGGTAAAGTCCCTGGTGGTCTAGGGTAGTGAAGGCGTTCATTGTACAGACCCTGGTAGTATTTGGGAAAGAAGGGGTTAATGATTAATTCTCTGGTGATCTAGGGCAGCAAAGAGGTTATTAGTAAAGTCCCTAGTGTTCTATCTCAGTAAAGTCCCTAGTAGGCTGGGGCACTGACGAGATTAGTGATAAGATCCCTGGTGGGCTAGGGCAGTGAAGAAGTTAGTGATAAGGTCCCTGGTGGACTAGTGCAATGAACAGGTTAGTGATAAGGTCCCTGTTGAACTAGTGCAATGAACAGATTAGTGATAAGATCCCTGGTGGGCTAGGGCAGTGAACAGATTAGTGATAAGGTCCCTGGTGAGCTAGGACAGTGAACAGATTAGTGATAAGATCCCTGGTGGGCTAGGGCAGTGAACAGTTTAGTGATAAGGTCCCTGGTGGGCTAGGACAGTGAACAGATTAGTAATAAGGTCCCTGGTGGGTTAGGGCATTGAACAGATTAGTTATAAGATCCATGGTGGGCTAGGGCAGTGAAGAGGTTAGTAATAAAGTCCCTGGTGGGCTAGGACAGTGAACAGATTAGTGATAAGATCCCTGGTGGGCTAGGGCAGTGAAGAGGTTAGTAATAAAGTCCCTGGTGGGCTAGGACAGTGAACAGATTAGTGATAAGATCCCTGGTGGGCTAGGGCAGTGAACAGATTAGTGATAAGATCCCTGGTGGGCTAGGGCAGTGAACAGTTTAGTGATAAGGTCCCTGGTGGGCGGGGACAGTGAACAGATTAGTGATAATATCCCTGGTGGGCTAAGTAAGTGAAGAGGTTAGTGATAAGGTCTCTGGTGGGCTAGGGCAGTGAACAGATTAGTGATAATATCCCTGGTGGGCTACGTAAGTGAATAGGTTAGTGATAAGGTCCCTGGTGGGCTAGGGCAGTGAACAGATTAGTGATAAGATCCCTGGTGGGCTAGGGCAGTGAACAGTTTAGTGATAAGGTCCCTGGTGGGCGAGGACAGTGAACAGATTAGTGATAAGATCCCTGGTGGGCTAGGGCAGTGAACAGATTAGTGATAAGATCCCTGGTGGGCTAGGGCAGTGAAGAGGTTAGTGATAAGGTCTCTGGTGGGCTAGGGCAGTGAAGAAGCTAATGGTAAAGTTGCTGATGGTGTAGGATAGTGACGAGGCTAATGGTAAACTCCCTGGTGGTCAAAATCAGTGAAGAGGTTAGCTATAAGGTCCCTGGTGGTCTATTAAGGAGAAAGGGTTGATCGTAAAGTCCCTGATGGTCTAAAGTAGAGACGGGGTTTGTTGTAAAGTCCCTTATGGCCTAGGGTAGTGACAAGATTTGTTGTAAGGTCCTTGGTGTTCTAGGGCAGCGAATTGAAGGAAAAGACCATCTAGGATACCAATAGGGCTCATTGTAAAATCCCTGGTGGTCTAAGGCACTGAAGCGGTTAATGGTGAAATAACTGATGCTCTAGTGCAGTGAAGGGGTTAAAGATAAAGACCCTGGTAGTATAGGACACTCACACTGTAGTGGTTAATGGTCAAGCCCCTGGTGGTCCAGGTCAGCAAAGGGACTAATGGTAAGGCCCCTGGTGGAATAGAGGTCAATGGTGGTTGAAAGCAATAAAGATTTATAAACCCTCTATCAGGTTACTCCTCATAGTCCCTGGTGGGCTAGGACAATGCGGTTAATGGTAAAAGTAAAGTCCAGGTGGCACAGGACCTTTTAAAGGGTAATCATGGTAAATTGCTGGTAAAAATGCTTTGCGGTATAGGGCAATGAAGTTCCTGGTGGTATAAAGCATTGAAGAGGTTAAAGTCCCTGGTGGTCTAGGGTAGTGAGGAGGTTAATTGCAAATTTCCTGGTGGTCTGCGGCAGTGAAGGGGTTAGTGGTAAAATCCATAGTGGTCATTAAGAATTGAGGATCCAATCCTCGACCCCCCACTCCCCCAAATACAAATAGGGTCCTGGGCTCCAGGCGCCCCACCAGGGAGTCTATAGTGCATGACAGTCGGTCATTGTAATGACTAGCCATCACTGAACCTGTCACAGGCCGTCATCATCCCAGCAGCCAAGAGGTTAATGCAATCACATAATATTTTGTGGTTTGGCGCAGGTTCCCGGCTTTGATCGGAGCTCAGAGCTAAAATGGAAAAACCTAATTAGCGGCAAAACCCATTACCAGATGGATTATACTACGTGGAGGAGGCCATGGAGGGAGGAAGCGCATGCAGCATGTGTATGTACCTGCTGTCCTGGTGGGCTAGAGCGGTGAACAAATCAGCTTCTTTGGTGGCCTAGGATACAAGCTGTTTATGTCAACACTCTGGTGGTCTAGGGTGATGATGGAGTTAGTGTCAGCATCCCTGATGACCTAGGTTTGTACCATCTCAAGCATCCCTGGTGGTCTAGGGCAGAAAGAGGGGTAATCGTATAATCCCTGGTGGCCTAGGTTATTGTGGTGTTTTTATTTGTACATTGCTGGCCTAGTGTGGTGAAGATTATATCAGCATCCCTGATGGCTTAGGATAATACAGTGTCATGCATCCCTGGTGGTCTAGGTGAAAAAATAGTAACTGTAATCATCCCTGGTGATCAGGAGTGGTGAAAAGGTTATCATCAGCATCCCTGGTGGTCTAGGATAGTATGGTGTTTATATTAGCATCCTGGTGGTCTAGTGTAATGAAGGGATTATTATCAGCATCTCTGATGGCTTCCATTAGTACAGTCTCATGCAGTCCTGGTGGTCTAGGGCAAAAAAAAAAGGTTAACTGTAATCATCCCTGGTGATCTGGATTGGTGAAAAAGTTATTATCAGTATCCCTGGTGGTCTAGGTTAGTAGGATCACATACATCCCATGCATTCAATTAGTACAGTCTCATGCATCCCTGGTGGTCAAGGGAAGACAAATGGGTAATGGTATCACCCCTGGTGGCCTAGGTTATTATGGTGTTTATATCAGCATCCTGGTGGTCCAGTGTGGCGAAGAGGTTTTCAGCATCCCTGATGGCTTAGCATAGTACAGTCTCATGCATCCCTAGTGGTCTAGGGCAAAAAAGGGGTAATCGTAGTAATCTAGGGTCATCTGGAGTGATGAAGAGGTTATTACCAGCATCCCTGGTGGTCATGGTGTTTGTAAAAGCATCTTAGTGGTCTTGTGTTGTGAAAGGATTGTTATCAGCAACCATGATGGCCTCGATTAACACAGTCCTGGTGGTCTAGGGCAGAAAAGGTCTGGCTTTCATCATCCCTGGTGGGCTAGTGTGGTGAAATTCTCTTTTTTATCCTGTTTTAAATTTGCTTTTTATATATATTTTTTACAGTAAAAATATTGCAAAAAAATTCTCAAAAATTTCCTGGTGAACATGAAATCCCTCCAAATAGGGGAAAGGGGTGGGAGAGGGGCAAATTCGGCTGTTTAAAAAAAAAAAAATGGCAAAGAAAAAAATATATTTAAAAAAAGGCACAAAAGACAAAAAAAACTTGACAAATTTCTGTACGTGTGGGTATATTAAATCTGATGTTTGTGGCACCTCGATGTCTTTGCCAGTAGTCAGGACTCACCGGCCACGTGGATGATGCCGTGGCGGGCGATGTCATAATAAGGGTGACTTATGCTGACGTCATTAGCTTCCTGAGTCGGAGAATCCATTGTGTCGCCGCTCAGCTCTGCTTGCTCCTCCTCATCCCTCTGAAGCTCTGCCAAAAAAAAAAAAATAATAATAATAATAATAATTTTGCTCCTCAGCTCTGCTTGCTCCTCCTCATCCCTCTAAAGCTCTGCCAAAAAAAAAAAAATAATAATAATAATAATAATTTCGCTCCTCAGCTCTGCTTGCTCCTCCTCATCCCTCCTCAGCTCTGCAAAAAAAAAAAAAATCTGCTGTTTTTTTCTGTCACCACTAGAGGGAGCTATAGACAATGGAAATGGAAATCTATAGGTATTGAGCTCCCTCTAGTGGCAAAGTTAGGAAAAGCAGCAGAAAATCTGCGTGTTTTCTCATACATTGACCACATCCTACGTTCCTCCTTTCTCGTAACCAGTTACGTACCAATCTCCGCTAATTGCTCAAAATCTATAGATGGCAGATTTTCCATGTCGAAATTGTGAGGACACCCCAGACAGACGATTTGCACTTTAACCTGAAAAAAAAAGTTCAAATGTAAATTTTTTAGCCATAAAATAGCGCCATCTGTGGATCTATGGTCGTATCCGGTACTGCAAGTCAGACTAAATTCCCATGTTTTATGGTTTTATCACATATTAAGTAATTTAGGTTATTTGCGTATTTTAATCCTTTTTTTACTGCATTTTTAACCCTTTTTTGTCTTTTTTTTTTTTTGGAAATTGAGCTGTCATACCTGGTATCACCTTATTTTGTAAAAAGTAGTATTTTATTTGGTTGGGCGATTGGGCACGACTCCATGATTTTATAATTTTTTTTTTTTTACCAGGAATACCTCTTTAATTGCAAAGATTTAGGAAGTCGCTGGAAAATTTAAAGGGCCAGTACGCCGCCCTAAAGAGTCACCGTTCTGCGCCGCTTATCACCGCTGTTTATATTTCCTGCAAATAATGATGGGAGAATCATGCGGAAACTCCGAGCAGATAATCTATTTTCTGTTTCGCGCGCCGACTGTACGAGGCGTTAATGAGCGGTCGGATCTGCCGCTGCTAAATTAACACTCAAAGAGGAAATTTCAGGCTCTGGGGATAAAATGCTCCGAACCGCACAGCAGAGAGTTCATCACAGGCGGGAGGAGGCTTAATTAAATTAACCTGACAAGTTCCTGGACAAAGACCCCTGGTATCACCGCCATGGCGTCTAATCACCGGGTAATGGCCGCCAGGGATTCATCGGGATGTATCCGCTCTATGTGCATAGGGAAAGACAAGAGGAGGTGCAGCAGGACAGCCCCTGTATATAGAGGTGTTATCAGTCATTGTACAGGAAGAGGAGGAGGTGAGCTGCGACATCACCCATCGTGAATGGTGGATCCTGTGTTATCTGCTGTATATAGAGGTGTTATCAGTCATTGTACAGGAGGAGGAGGTGAGCTGTGATATCACCTATTGTGAATGGTGGATCCTGTGTTATCTACTGTATATAGAGGTGTTATCAGTCATTGTACAGGAGGAGGAGGTGAGCTGTGACATCACCTATTGTGAATGGTGGATCCTGTGTTATCTACTGTATATAGAGGTGTTATCAGTCATTGTACAGGAGGAGGAGGTGAGCTGTGACATCACCTATTGTGAATGGTGGATCCTGTGTTATCTACTGTATATAGAGGTGTTATCAGTCATTGTACAGGAGGAGGAGGTGAGCTGTGATATCACCTATTGTGAATGGTGGATCCTGTGTTATCTGCTGTATATAGAGGTGTTATCAATCATTGTACAGGAGGAGGAGGTGAGCTGTGATATCACCTATTGTGAATGGTGGATTCTGTGTTATCTACTGTATATAGAGGTGTTATCAATCATTGTACAGGAGGAGGAGGTGAGCTGTGATATCACCTATTGTGAATGGTGGATCCAGTGTTATCTACTGTATATAGAGGTGTTATCAGTCATTGTACAGGAGGAGGAGGTGAGCTGTGATATCACCTATTGTGAATGGTGGATCCTGTGTTATCTACTGTATATAGAGGTGTTATCAGTCATTGTACAGGAGGAGGAGGTGAGCTGTGACATCACCTATTGTGAATGGTGGATCCTGTGTTATCTACTGTATATAGAGGTGTTATCAGTCATTGTACAGGAGGAGGAGGTGAGCTGTGACATCACCTATTGTGAATGGTGGATCCTGTGTTATCTACTGTATATAGAGGTGTTATCAGTCATTGTACAGGAGGAGGAGGTGAGCTGTGATATCACCTATTGTGAATGGTGGATCCTGTGTTATCTGCTGTATATAGAGGTGTTATCAATCATTGTACAGGAGGAGGAGGTGAGCTGTGATATCACCTATTGTGAATGGTGGATCCTGTGTTATCTACTGTATATAGAGGTGTTATCAGTCATTGTACAGGAGGAGGAGGTGAGCTGTGATATCACCTATTGTGAATGGTGGATCCTGTGTTATCTGCTGTATATAGAGGTGTTATCAATCATTGTACAGGAGGAGGAGGTGAGCTGTGATATCACCTATTGTGAATGGTGGATCCTGTGTTATCTACTGTATATAGAGGTGTTATCAGTCATTGTACAGGAGGAGGAGGTGAGCTGTGATATCACCTATTGTGAATGGTGGATTCTGTGTTATCTACTGTATATAGAGGTGTTATCAATCATTGTACAGGAGGAGGAGGTGAGCTGTGATATCACCTATTGTGAATGGTGGATCCAGTGTTATCTACTGTATATAGAGGTGTTATCAGTCATTGTACAGGAGGAGGAGGTGAGCTGTGACATCATCTATTGTGAATGGTGGATCCTGTGTTATCTACTGTATATAGAGGTGTTATCAATCATTGTACAGGAGGAGGAGGTGAGCTGTGATATCACCTATTGTGAATGGTGGATTCTGTGTTATCTACTGTATATAGAGGTGTTATCAATCATTGTACAGGAGGAGGAGGTGAGCTGTGATATCACCTATTGTGAATGGTGGATCCAGTGTTATCTACTGTATATAGAGGTGTTATCAGTCATTGTACAGGAGGAGGAGGTGAGCTGTGATATCACCTATTGTGAATGGTGGATCCTGTGTTATCTACTGTATATAGAGGTGTTATCAGTCATTGTACAGGAGGAGGAGGTGAGCTGTGACATCACCTATTGTGAATGGTGGATCCTGTGTTATCTACTGTATATAGAGGTGTTATCAGTCATTGTACAGGAGGAGGAGGTGAGCTGTGACATCACCTATTGTGAATGGTGGATCCTGTGTTATCTACTGTATATAGAGGTGTTATCAGTCATTGTACAGGAGGAGGAGGTGAACTGTGATATCACCTATTGTGAATGGTGGATCCTGTGTTATCTACTGTATATAGAGGTGTTATCAGTCATTGTACAGGAGGAGGAGGTGAGCTGTGATATCACCTATTGTGAATGGTGGATCCTGTGTTATCTGCTGTATATAGAGGTGTTATCAATCATTGTACAGGAGGAGGAGGTGAGCTGTGATATCACCTATTGTGAATGGTGGATCCTGTGTTATCTACTGTATATAGAGGTGTTATCAGTCATTGTACAGGAGGAGGAGGTGAGCTGTGATATCACCTATTGTGAATGGTGGATCCTGTGTTATCTGCTGTATATAGAGGTGTTATCAATCATTGTACAGGAGGAGGAGGTGAGCTGTGATATCACCTATTGTGAATGGTGGATCCTGTGTTATCTACTGTATATAGAGGTGTTATCAGTCATTGTACAGGAGGAGGAGGTGAGCTGTGATATCACCTATTGTGAATGGTGGATTCTGTGTTATCTACTGTATATAGAGGTGTTATCAATCATTGTACAGGAGGAGGAGGTGAGCTGTGATATCACCTATTGTGAATGGTGGATCCAGTGTTATCTACTGTATATAGAGGTGTTATCAGTCATTGTACAGGAGGAGGAGGTGAGCTGTGACATCATCTATTGTGAATGGTGGATCCTGTGTTATCTACTGTATATAGAGGTGTTATCAATCATTGTACAGGAGGAGGAGGTGAGCTGTGATATCACCTATTGTGAATGGTGGATTCTGTGTTATCTACTGTATATAGAGGTGTTATCAGTCATTGTACAGGAGGAGGAGGTGAGCTGTGATATCACCTATTGTGAATGGTGGATCCAGTGTTATCTACTGTATATAGAGGTGTTATCAGTCATTGTACAGGAGGAGGAGGTGAGCTGTGACATCACCTATTGTGAATGGTGGATCCTGTGTTATCTACTGTATATAGAGGTGTTATCAGTCATTGTACAGGAGGAGGAGGTGAGCTGTGACATCACCTATTGTGAATGGTGGATCCTGTGTTATCTACTGTATATAGAGGTGTTATCAGTCATTGTACAGGAGGAGGAGGTGAGCTGTGACATCACCTATTGTGAATGGTGGATCCTGTGTTATCTACTGTATATAGAGGTGTTATCAGTCATTGTACAGGAGGAGGAGGTGAGCTGTGACATCACCTATTGTGAATGGTGGATCCTGTGTTATCTACTGTATATAGAGGTGTTATCAGTGCTTGTACAGGAGGGAAGCTCAGAATAAAACATGAATTCCCGATGAAATGAATACATTTTTACAGGTTTTTTTAAAGTCATGTGAGCCGCGGTGTCGGCAGGTGAAGTAATGGAGATTCTGACAGTGAGCTGTCGATTACGGAGGTAATGATAGTTTAATATAATGTGTTTAGTTAGTGATTATGGACGGCGTCTGATCCTGACGATATCGCCTGAGGACGCAGCTATTGTGAAACGCGCGGGTGTTAAACAGGTTCTGACAGGACTGTGCTATTCCTGTTCTATCCGGGGTTTTCACTGTTTTCCTCTTCTGGCCTTTTTAGGGTATATAGAGCTGTGCTCACACCCACCGGCTCAAAGCTACAGAGGCGCCAACACAGAAATGGCAGCTTCCCCTTTAAAACAGGACTACATGTCACAAACTGCCCAGAGGTGTAACTGAGGGTTTAGGATTATTCTCACAAAATCACTGTATCCCCTATAGCCACAGAATATACATCTCCTCTGAATAGAGGGCTCTGCAGCCCCCGGAAATGGAGCAGCGGTCCGCGTGTGTGATCTCCGCTCTGTTCATCATCTATAGGGCTGTCGACAGGGGCAGAATGATTGCAGCCACATCCGGGCACATGCGGGAGGAGAGCCTCCAATGCCACTGCCTGCCAGCTGGGCATGATTTTTTTTTTTGGAAACAGGAACACATGGGCTACTTGCACAGTGAACAAGTCTGTATGATCATGTTCACACACCACCAAGAAACCTGAAGACACAAAAGAGAATAGTAAAACCAAAAACACTCAGTTTGAAAAAATGTTGCAGTAATCCGCAAGTGCTAGTAAAAGATGTAAAAAACAGGGTATTTGGTTGATACGTTTTTTGCAAAAAATGTATACTAAGCTGCTCTACCAATCTTCACGGTATTGCAAAAAATGTATACTAAGCTGCTCTACCAATCTTCACGGTTCATGATTTTTTTTTTTGCAGAACAGGGAGACATATACACTAGGATGGGGAACATATATACCAGGATGGGGGACAGGTATACCAGGATGGGAGACATATATACCAGGATGGGGGACATATATACCAGGATGGGGGACATATATACCAGGATGGGGGACATGTATACCAGGATGGGGGACATATATACCAGGATAAGGGACATATATACCAGGATGGGGGACATGTATACCAGGATAAGGGACATATATACCAGGATAAGGGACATATATACCAGGATGGGGGACATGTATACCAGGATGGGGGACATATATACCAGGATAAGGGACATATATACCAGGATGGGGGACATGTATACCAGGATAAGGGACATATATACCAGGATAGGGGACATATATACCAGGATGGGGGACATATATACCAGGATAAGCGACATATATACCAGGATGGGGGACATGTATACCAGGATGGGGGACATGTATACCAGGATGGGGGACATATATACCAGGATGGGGGACATGTATACCAGGATGGGGGACATATATACCAGGATGGGGGACATATATACCAGGATGGGGGACATGTATACCAGGATGGGGGACATATATACCAGGATAAGGGACATATATACCAGGATGGGGGACATGTATACCAGGATAAGGGACATATATACCAGGATAAGGGACATATATACCAGGATGGGGGACATGTATACCAGGATGGGGGACATATATACCAGGATAAGGGACATGTATACCAGGATGGGGGACATGTATACCAGGATAAGGGACATATATACCAGGATAGGGGACATATATACCAGGATGGGGGACATATATACCAGGATAAGGGACATATATACCAGGATGGGGGACATGTATACCAGGATGGGGGACATATATACCAGGATAAGGGACATATATACCAGGATGGGGGAAATATATACCAGGATGGGGGACATATATACCAGGATGGGGGACATATATACCAGGATGGGGGACATGTATACCAGGATGGGGGCCCAGGATGGGGGACATATATCCTAGGATAGGAGCACAGGATGGGGGACATATATATCAGGATGGGGGACATATATACCAGGATAAGGGACATATATACCAGGATGGGGGACATGTATACCAGGATGGGGGCCCAGGATGGGGGACATATATACCAGGATAGGGGACATATATACCAGGATGGGGGATATATATACCAGGATGGGGGACATGTCTACCAGGATGGGGGACATATATACCAGGATGGGGGACATATATACCAGGATGGGGTACATGTATACCAGGATGTGGGATATATATACCAGGATGGGGGACATGTATACCAGGATGGGGGACATATATACCAGGATAAGGGACATATATACCAGGATGGGGGACATGTATACCAGGATAAGGGACATATATACCAGGATAAGGGACATATATACCAGGATGGGGGACATGTATACCAGGATGGGGGACATATATACCAGGATAAGGGACATGTATACCAGGATGGGGGACATGTATACCAGGATAAGGGACATATATACCAGGATAGGGGACATATATACCAGGATGGGGGACATATATACCAGGATAAGGGACATATATACCAGGATGGGGGACATGTATACCAGGATGGGGGACATATATACCAGGATAAGGGACATATATACCAGGATGGGGGAAATATATACCAGGATGGGGGAAATATATACCAGGATGGGGGACATATATACCAGGATGGGGGACATGTATACCAGGATGGGGGCCCAGGATGGGGGACATATATCCTAGGATAGGAGCACAGGATGGGGGACATATATATCAGGATGGGGGACATATATACCAGGATAAGGGACATATATACCAGGATGGGGGACATGTATACCAGGATGGGGGCCCAGGATGGGGGACATATATACCAGGATAGGGGACATATATACCAGGATGGGGGATATATATACCAGGATGGGGGACATGTCTACCAGGATGGGGGACATATATACCAGGATGGGGGACATATATACCAGGATGGGGTACATGTATACCAGGATGTGGGATATATATACCAGGATAGGGGACATACAGTCATGGCCAAAAGTATTCACACCCCTGCAATTCTGTCAGATAATACTCAGTTTCTTCCTGAAAATGATTGCAAACACAAATTCTTTGGTATTATTATCTTAATTTAATTTGTCTTAATTGAAAAAACACAAAAGAGAATGAAGCAAAAAGCAAAACATTGATCATTTCACACAAAACTCCAAATATGGGTCAGACAAAAGTATTGGCACCCTCAGCCTAATACTTGGTTGCACAACCTTTAGCCAAAATAACTGCGACCAACCGCTTCCGGTAACCATCAATGAGTTTCTTACAATGCTCTGCTGGAATTTTAGACCATTCTTCTTTGGCAAACTGCTCCAGGTCCCTGATATTTGAAGGGTGCCTTCTCCAAACTGCCATTTTTAGATCTCTCCACAGGTGTCCTATGGGATTCAGGTCTGGACTCATTGCTGGCCACCTTAGAGGTCTCCAGTGCTTTCTTTCAAACCATTTTCTAGTGCTTTTTGAAGTGTGTTTTGGGTCATTGTCCTGCTGGAAGACCCATGACCTCTGAGGGAGACCAAGCTTTCTCACACTGGGCCCTACATTATGCTACAAAATTTGTTGGTAGTCTTCAGACTTCATAAAGCCATGCACACAGTCAAGCAGTCCAGTGCCAGAGGCAGCACAGCAACCCCAAAACATCAGGGAACCTCCGCCATGTTTGACTGTAGGGACCGTGTTCTTTTCTTTGAATGCCTCTTTTTTTCTCCTGTAAACTCTATGTTGATGCCTTTGCCCAAAAAGCTCTACTTCTGTCTCATCTGACCAGAGAACATTCTTCCAAAACGTTTTAGGCTTTTTCAGGTAAGTTTTGGCAAACTCCAGCCTGGCTTTTTTATGTCTCGGGGTAAGAAGTGGGGTCTTCCTGGGTCTCCTACCATACAGTCCCTTTTCATTCAGACGCCGACGGATAGTACGGGTTGACACTGTTGTACCCTCGGACTGCAGGGCAGCTTGAACTTGTTTGGATGTTAGTCGAGGTTCTTTATCCAACATCCGCACAATCTTGCGTTGAAATCTCTTGTCAGTGTTTCTTTTCTGTCCACATCTAGGGAGGTTAGCCACAGTGCCATGGGCTTTACCCTTCTTGATGACACTGCGCACGGTAGACACAGGAACATTCAGGTCTTTGGAGATGGACTTGTAGCCTTGAGATTGCTCATGCTTCCTCACAATTTGGTTTCTCAAGTCCTCAGACAGTTCTTTGGTCTTCTTTCTTTTCTCCATGCTCAATGTGGTTCACACAAGGACACAGGACAGAGGTTGAGTCAACTTTAATCCATGTCAACTGGCTGCAAGTGTGATTTAGTTATTGCCAACACCTGTTAGGTGCCACAGGTAAGTTACAGGTGCTGTTAATTACACAAATCACATGATTTTTCGAACAGTGCCAATACTTTTGTCCACCCCCTTTTTTATGTTTGGTGTGGAAGTATATCCAATTTGGCTTTAGGACAATTCTTTTTGTGTTTTCTCATTTAAGACAAATTAAATGAAGATAATAATACCAAAGAATTTGTGATTGCAATCATTTTCAGGAAGAAACTGAGTATTATCTGACAGAATTGCAGGGGTGTCAATACTTTTGGCCATAACTGTATATTCCAGGATGGGGGACATATATACCAGGATGGGGGACATGTATACCAGGATGGGGGACATGTATACCAGGACTGGGGACATGTATACCAGGATGGGGGACATATATACCAGGATGGGGGACATATATACCAGGATGGGGGACATGTATACCAGGATGGGGGACATATATACCAGGACTGGGGACATGTATACCAGGATGGGGGAAATATATACCAGGATGGGGGAAATATATACCAGGATGGGGGATATGTATACATGGATGGGGGGACATATATATCAGGATGGGGGCCCATGATGGGGGACATATATCCTAGGATAGGAGCACAGGATGGGGGACATATATACCAGGATAGGGGACATACAGTTATATGAAAACGTTTGGGCACCCCTATTAATCTTAAGCTTAATGTTTTATAAAAATTGTTTTTTTGCAACAGCTATTTCAGTTTCATGTATCTAATAACTGTTGGACACAGTAATGTTTCTGCCTTGAAATGAGGTTTATTGTACTAACAGAAAATGTGCAATCTGCATTCAAACAAAATTTGACAGGTGCATAAGTATGGGCACCCCACCAGAAAAGTGACATTAATATTTAGCAGATCCTCCTTTTGCAAAAATAACAGCCTCTAGTCACTTCCTCTTGCTTTTAATGAGTTCCTGGATCCTGGATGAAGGTATTTTTGACCATTCCTCTTTACAAAACAATTCCAGTTCAGTTAAGTTTGATGGTCGCCGAGCATGGACAGCCCTCTTCAAATGATCCCACAGATGTTCAATGATATTCAGGTCTGGGGACTGGGATGGCCATTCCAGAACAGTGTAATTGTTCCTCTGCATGAATGCCTGAGAAGATTTGGAGCGGTGTTTTGGATCATTGTCTTGCTGAAAGATCCATCCCCTGCGTAACTTCAACTTTGTCACTGATTCATGAACATTATTGTCAAGAATCTGCTGATACTGAGAGGAATCCATGCATCCCTCAATTTTAACAAGATTCCCGGTGCCGGCATTGGCCACACAGCCCCAAAGCATGATGGAACCTCCACCAAATTTTACTGTGGGTAGCAAGTGTTTTTCTTGAAATGCTTTGTTTTTTTGGTCGCCATGCATAACGCCGTTTTGTATGACCAAACAACTCAATCTTGGTTTCATCAGTCCACAGGACCTTCTTCCAAAAAGAAATTGGCTTCTCCAAATGTGCTTTTGCATACCTCAGCCGACTCTGTTTGTGGCGTGCTGGCAGAAACGGCTTCTTTCGCATCACTCTCCCATACAGCTTCTCCTTGTGCAAAGTGTGTTGTATAGTTGACCGATGCACAGTGACACCATCTGCAGCAAGTTGATGCTGCAGCTCTCTGGAGGTGGTCTGAGGATTGTCCTTGACTGATCTCACCATTCTTCTTCTCTGCCTTTCTGATGTTTTTCTTGGCCTGCCACTTCTGGCCTTAACAAGAACTGTACCTGTGTTCTTCCATTTCCTTACTATGTTCCTCACAGTGGAAATTGACAGGTTAAATCTCTGAGACAGCTTTTTTGTATCCTTCCCCTGAACAACTATGTTGAATAATCTTTGTTTTCAGATCATTGGACAGTTGTTTTGAGGAGCCCATGATGCCACTCTTCAGAGGAGATTCAAACAGGAGAACAACTTGCAAGTGGCCACTTTAAGTAGCTTTTCTCATGATTGCATACACCTGGCTATGAAGTTCAAAGCTCAATGAGGTTAGAAAACCAAAAAAAGTGCTTTAGTAAGTCAGTAAAAAGTAGGTAGGAGTATTTAAAACAAGAAAATGATAAGGGTGCCCATACTTATGCACCTGTCAAATTGTGTTTGAATGCAGATTGCACATTTTCTGTTAGTACAAAAAAAATCATTTCAAGGCAGAAACATTACTGTGTCCAACAGTTATTAGATATATGAAACTGAAATAGCTGGTGCAAAAAAAACAACAACAATTTTTATAAAACATTAAGCTTAAGATTAATAGGGGTGTCCAAACTTTTTCATATAACTGTATATACCAGGATGGGGGATATATATACCAGGATGTGGCACATACATTGAGTACGGAAAGTATTCAGACTCCTTTAAATTTTTCACTCTGTTTCATTGCAGCCATTTGGGAAATTAAAAAAAGTAAATTTTTTCTCATTATTGTACACTCTGCACCCCATCTCGATGGGAAAAAAACAGAAATGTAGAAATTTTTGCAAATTTGTTAAAAATGAAAAACTGAAATATCACATGGTCATATGTATTCAGACCCTTTGCTCAGACTCATATTTAAATCACGTTTCCATTTCCTTGTGATCCTCCTTGAGATGGTTCTTCTCCTTCATTGGAGTCCAGCTGTGTGTAATTAAACTGATAGGACTTGATTTGGAGCGGCGCACACCTGTCTATATAAGACCTCACAGCTCACAGTGCATGTCAGACCAAATGAGGATCATGAGGCCAAAGGAACTGGCCAAGGAGCTCAGAGACAGAACTGTGGCAAGGCACAGATCTGGCCAATGTTACAACAGAATTTCGGCAGTACTCAAGGTTCCTAAGAGCACAGTGGCCTCCATAATCCTTAAATGGAAGAAGTTTGGGACCACCAGACGTGTTCCTAGACCTGGCCGTCCAGCTAAACTGAGCAATCATGGGAGAAGAGCCTTGGTGAGAGGTAAAAAACAACCCCAAGATCACTGTGGCTGAGCTCCAGAGATGCAATAGGGAGATGGGAGAAAGTTCCTACACAGAACTATCACTGCAGCCCTCCACCAGTCGGGGCTTTATGGCAGAGTGGTCCGACAGAAGCTTCTCCTCAGTGCAAGACATATGAAAGCCGCATAGAGTTTGCTAAAAACACATAAAGGACCCCCAGACTATGAAAAATAAGATTCTCTGGTCTGATGAGATGAAGATAGACCTTTTTCGTGATAATTCTAAGCGGTATGTGTGGAGAAAACCAGGCACTGCTCATCACCAGCCCAATACAATCCCAACAGTGAAGCATGGTGGTGGCAGCATCATGCTATGGGGGTGTTTTTCAGCTGCAGGGACAGGACGACTGTTTGTCATTGAAGGAAACATGAATGCGGCCAAGTACAGAGATATCCTGGATGAAAACCTCTTCCAGAGTGCTCTGGACCTCAGACTTGGCCGAAGGTTCACCTTCCAACAGGACAATGACCCTAAGCACACAGCTAAAATAACAAAGGACCAGCTTCAGAACAACTCTGTGACCATTCTTGACCGACCCAGCCAGAGCCCTGACCTAAACCCAATTGAGCATCTCTGGAGAGACCTGAAAATGGCTGTCCACCAACGTTCACCATCCAACCTGACGGAACTGGAGAGGATCTGCAAGGAAGAATGGCCGAGGATCCCCAAATCCAGGGGAGAGAAACTTGTTGCATCATTCCCAAGAAGACTCATGGCTGTACTAGCTCAAAAGGGGCTTCTACTGAATACTGAGCAAAGGGGCTGAATACTTATGACCATGCGATATTTCAGTCTTTCTTTTTTAATAAATGTGCAAAAATTACTACATTTCTAATTTTTTTTTCAGTCAAGTTGGGGTGCAGAGTGTACATTAATGAGAATAAAATGAACTTTTCTGAATTTACCAAATGGCTGCAATAAAACAAAGAGTGAAAAATTTAAAGGGGTCTAAATACTTTCTCTACCCACTGTACATACCAGAATGGGGGACATGTATGCCAGGATGAGGGACATATATACCATGATGGAGGGGTCATGTATACCAGGATGGGGGTCATGTATACCAGGATGGGGGGACGTATATACCAAGATGGGAAACATATTCCTGGTAGGGGCCCAGGATAGGGGTCATGTATACCAGGATGGGGGTCATGTATACCAGGATGGGAGACATATATACCAGGATGGGGGACATGTATACCAGGATGGGGGACATATGTATACCAGGAAGGGGGACATGTATACCAGGATGGGGGTCATGTATACCAGGATGGGAGACATATATACCAGGAAGGGGGACATGTATACCAGGATGGGGGACATGTATACCAGGATGGGAGACATATATACCAGGATGGGGGACATGTATACCAGGATGGGGGACATGTATACCAGGATGGGGGACATATGTATACCAGGAAGGGGGACATGTATACCAGGATGGGGGTCATGTATACCAGGATGGGAGACATATATACCAGGAAGGGGGACATGTATACCATGATGGGGGTCATGTATACCAGGATGGGGGTCATGTATACCAGGATGGGGGACATGTATACCAGGATGGGGGTCATGTATACCAGGATGGGAGACATATATACCAGGAAGGGGGACATGTATACCATGATGGGGGTCATGTATACCAGGATGGGGGACATGTATACCAGGATGGGGGACATATGTATACCAGGAAGGGGGACATGTATACCATGATGGGGGTCATGTATACCAGGATGGGGGTCATGTATACCATGATGGGGGTCATGTATACCAGGATGGGGGTCATGTATACCAGGATGGGGGTCATGTATACCAGGATGGGGGTCATGTATACCAGGATGGGGGTCATGTATACCAGGATAGGGGACATATATACCAGGATGGGGGACGTATATTCCTTGTCGGGGCCCAGGATAGGGGTCATGTATACCAGCATGGGGGGTCATGTATACCAGGATGGGGGACGTATATTCCTGGTAGGGCCCAGGATGGAGGACATTACTATATAACGAAGGGTTGGACTCTTATGATTTTATAGGATTCAGAATATTACTTTTTTGGGAATAACACTTTCATAACGCTGTAGCAACTAGTTCTGCAACTTCCTTAGTCCAACATTTTTTTACGTCCTCTGCTTGCCGGCAGTGAATGGAAAGATTTTTATTGACATCTTCTCCATCGTAGCAGCATTGATCGTTAGTCTTGTGTGTGTCGGCACCGATCAGTAGCGCGGTGCTCTCCTGTCCTGATTGCTCTTTGGATGAGTGGTCTGGAGCATCAGGTTGCACAAGCGCCCTGCAGCATTATTCAAAGTCTCTGACGCTGGCAATGTGTCCCATCATTTTATCAGCTAAACAAAAAATCTTTTTCCTGCCCGGATATAAAAATTGGTAATTGCAACAAACCCTCAGCTGTGACAAGTGTTTCCTGCCCCTGATGTTTTGCTACAATGTGTCGGTGAAAGGTGAAAAGCAAAGCGTTCAGGGAGACGTTACCTTCCGTAGAATCCGTCCCGGGAAGCTCCGTGTCACCGTCCCCGGTCACTGACCGGCGTGTCCTCCTTCCCGGGGGCCCATCCAGGTGACTCCGCTCCAGGACAAGGTCTGGGGAAGGTGCTTGGGGCTCCTTTGTTCGGGATTCATGTGAGTGCTGAAGGCGGGGCGGTCACAGGAGAAAAAAAAAACACTTTAAAAATCCAAGGTGAAAATAAAAGCCACCCACTCGCCCGCATTCCTCCCCTCCCCGGCCGGATGACTGACACAATGTGGATTCATAGGAAAAGTTCCAGCAAAAAAACAAACAAAACACAAACCTTTATTTCTGACTTTCGCCGCTGCCAATTTTCTGGCTTCTATGGACGCACACGTGGCTGACGGCCAAGGGACTTTCCAGATTACAAGGGAATTTTCCCTTAACAGCAGAACCTGCGGCAATCAGCAGTGATCAATGGAGAAACCTGGCAGTAAGTGTTCAATTTCCCTACAGCGCCGCCACAGGAGAAAAGAAGTATTACACATTGTCCATTCAAATCAATGGGACAGTTCGGGTCCTCCGGAGCGAGAGATGCTCTTTATAGCTGCTCTACAGGGATGAGGGTCCTGTACAGACGACCCCCAATATTATATCTCCTGACTTGGGCTTTTTTAATGTTTGTGATTATGTTATTACACTAAATAGACAAAAGTATGTGCCCCCTCCACATCCCACCTCCAGGAGCTTTTAGGACCTGCCATCCTACATCCGTAGACATTAATATGGCGTCAGCAGACCCTCTGCAGATATAACGGCTCCCGCTCTTCAGGGAAGGATCTCTACAAGATTATGGAGGGGTCTGTGGGAATATTTGCCCCTTCATCCAAGAAGAGCACTTGTGAGGTCAGACCCTGATATTGGGGAGAGGCCGGGATCACAACGTGGTAATAGATGGGGCGAAGGTCTGGGCTCTGTGCGGGCGGTCTAGGTCATGTATGGACCTTGTGCACTTGGCACATTCATGGGGAACAGGAAAGGCATACCTCCCAACTTTAGAAGAAGGTAAAGAGGGAGAAAGGTAGCGGCGCGCACAGAACGAAGCGGCAATTTTTAGGCCACGCCCCTGACCACACCCACTTCACAACTAGTCACACCCATATCCATGCCCCGACCACACCCATTTAGCACTGCAGATCACACTGTTTCATAAACAATAACTATGAACAGAAAAAAATATGTCCACACAATGCTCCATACTGTATAATGGTCACACAGTGCTCCATACTGTATAATAGCCACACAGTGCTCCATACGGTATAATGGCCACACAGAGTCCTCCATACTGTATAATGGCCCCAGATGATGCTCCATACTGTATAATGGCCCCAGATGATGCTTAATACTGTATAATGGCCACACAGTGCTCCATACTGTATAATGGCCACACATGATGCTCCATGCTGTATAATGGCCCCACATGATGCTTCATACTGTATAATGGCCCCACAGTACTCCATACTGTATAATGGCCACACATGATGCTCAATACTGTATAATGGCCACACAGTGCTCCATACTGTAATGGCCACACAGTGCTCCATACTGTATAATGGCCCCACATGATGCTCCAATGCTGCATACTGTATAATGGCCCCACATGATTCTCCATACTGTATAATGGCCACACATGATGCTCCATGCTGTATAATGGCAACACAGTGCTCCATACTGTATAATGGCCACACATGATGTTCTATACTGTATAATGGCCACGCAGGATGCTCCATACTGTATAATGGCCACACACAGTGCTCCATACTGTATAATGGCCACACATGATGCTCCATACTGTGCAATGGACCCACATGATGCTCAATACTGTATAATGGCCTCATATGATGTTCCATACTGTATAATGGCCCCACATGATGCTACATACTGTATAATGGCCACACAGTGCTCCATACTGTATAACGGCCACACAGTGCTCCATACTGTATATTGGCCACACAGTGCTTCATGCTGTATAATGGACCCACATAATGCTCCACACTGTATAATGGCCACACAGTGCTCCATACTGTATAACGGCCACACAGTGCTCCATACTGTATATTGGCCACACAGTGCTTCATTCTGTATAATGGACCCACATAATGCTCCACACTGTATAATGGCCACACAGTGCTCCATACTGTATAACGGCCACACAGTGCTCCATACTGTATATTGGCCACACAGTGCTTCATGCTGTATAATGGACCCACATAATGCTCCACACTGTATAATGGCCACACAGTGCTCCATACTGTATAATAGCCACACAGTGCTTCATGCTGTATAATGGACCCACATGATACTCCATACTGTATAATGGCCAAACAGTTCTCCATACTGTATAATGGCCACACATGATGCTCCATGCTGTATAATGGCCACACAGTGCTCCATACTGTATAATGGCCCCACATGATGCTCAATACTGTATAATTGCCACACATGATGCTCCATGCTGTATAATGGCCACACATGATGCTCAATACTGTCTAATGGCCACAGAGTACTCCATACTGTATAATGGCCACACAGTGCTCCATACTGTATAATGGCCCCACATAATGCTCAATACTGTATAATGGCCCCACATGATGCTCAATACTGTATCATGGCCACACATAGTGCTCTATACTGTATAATGACCCCACATGATGCTCAATACTGTATAATGGACCCACATGATGATGCCAGTGTACAGTCGGGGCTGTAGATGTGTCCCAGCAGCTCTGCTTACAATGTAGGCAAAGATTTCACCACCTGTCGCTGTCCACATTGCTGCCTCACCGATCCTGTACATTGCAATGTAACCCAGCTCTGCGAACTCTGCATGCACTATGACACCACTATTTACTGGCTCCACTCCATAACTGCTGTAGTATATAAAGGATACATATGTATATACTGTGCTTATGACTAACAGGCTGCACTGGATTGCTCTAACTGCTGCCACTACTCTTGGTTATAATGCCTTGTACTGTAAGCACAGCAGAGTTAAGGCCAGCTGCATGTCTGCATGTATGTTATATAAATAAAATTATTTAAATTATTATTATTATTATATGTACGCAGTACACACACTGCTTTGTACTGTAAAACACACACACACAGGTACCTCAGAATGTCCTCTCTCCCTCTCTGAACCACCAGAGAAGAAGATACGGAGGGTGTGTGGCCTAAAACAAGGGGGCGTGTCGGCTGCTTCTGCTGGCTGTGCGGGAGAAGCAGAGTCCCATCCGGGACTGCGGGGCACAGCCTCAAAATCGGGACAGTCCCGCAGTATGAGTGACGGTTGGGAGCTATGCGAAAGGGTCTTCCCCAGACTGTTCCCACAAAGCTGGAAGCTACAATTGTCCACAATGTCTTGTGGTGAAGAACTAAAATTTCCCTTCACTGGGTCTAAGGGCCCAATGCCGACCCCTGATAACAGCCCATAGCATTATCCTCCGCCATCAAACTGTACAGCGGGCACAATGCAGTCAAGGAGCAATGTCCTACTGGCATTCATCAAAGCCAGACTCCTCTTCAGATGCCACATAGAGAAGTGTGATCCGTCACTGCACAGAGTCCAGTGGTGGTGGCTTTACACCACTCCATCCAACGCTCGGCATTGTGCATGGTGATGTACAGCTGCATGCAGCTGCTCCGCGGGGGCGCAGTGTTTGTGCTGATGTTAATACAAGTTATGGAGACAGAAGAGCGTTGGTGACTTTTCTGCACTCTGCTAGTCAGCATTCGGTGACCCCACTCTTTAATGTTATGGGGTCTCCACTCGATGGCTGAGTTGATGCAGTTCCTTCCATTTCATTCCACTCACAGGTGATGGGGGGGCGATTTAGGAGGAAGAAATGTCCTGAACAGACTTGTTTCCCTGGTGGCTCCTATTACAGGACTGCGCTGGTATCAGCGAGATCTTTATCAAAAGCCATTTTATCATGTTAGTAAAAGTGTACAACCCAATGAGGGGCTGTAGGTTATATATCGGGGAGCAGGGGGGCGGAGGTTGAACACTGGGGTGGCGAAGAGCCGGATGTTATACACCAAAGGCAGGGGGCCAGATGTTATTCACCGGGGTCGAAAGGACAGATGTTATGCACCAGGGGTGAGGGGTGGATGTTATACACCGGGGTTGTGAGTAGGGATATAATACACTGGGGGCAGATGTTATACCCCATGGGTAAAGGGGCCGTATGTTGGAAACCGGGCGGGTGCGAGGAGCCGGATGTTATACACCAGAGAGCAAGGGGCTGGATGTTATACACTGATGGCGAGGGGTCGGATTTTGTGATACGGGGGTGAGGGGCTGGATGTTGTACCCCAGGAAGCGAGGAGCTGGATTTTATACACCGGGGAGCGAGGGGCTGGATGTTATACACCGGGGAGCGAGGGGCCGGATGTTATACAGCGGGGAGTGAGGGGTCAGATGTTATACAGCGGGAAGTGAGGGGCTGGATGTTATACACCGGGAAGCGAGGGGCCGGATGTTATACTCCAGGGGCGAGGGGCCAGATGTTATACACCGGGGAGCTAGGGGCCTGATGTTATACACCGGGGAGCTAGGGGCCTGATGTTATATACCAGAGATGAGAGACCGGATGTTATACACTGGGGAGTGAGGGGCTGGATGCTATACACCAGGGGCGAGGGGTCAGATGTTATACACCGGGGTGAGGGGCGGATGTTATACCCTGGGGGCGAGGGGTCAGATATCATACATCGGGGAGCGTGGGGCGGATGTTATACACCGGGAGCAGGGGCCAGATGATATATACCAAAGAGCGAGGAGCCAGATGTTATGCACCAGGGGTGAGGGTCCGCATGTTATAAGTTGAGAGATGAAGGGTTGGATGTTATACACCGGGAGCAGGGGCCGAATGTTATACACCGAGAAGTGAGGGTCCAGATGTTATACACTGGGGAGGTGAGTGGTGGATGTTATATACCAGGAGGTGAGGGGCCGGATGTTATACACCGGGGGGTGATGTTATTGCAGCGCCCCAGAGACCTGGTCGTTGCAGTATGACGCTCTGCCGCTAAGGGGAGTGATGGTACGTCTGATGGCACTAAAGGAATTCTTCTGACCAGGTATCATCAGCACACATTACACTTCACACTCCGGCCACTAGGGGGAGAAAAAGGCTTTATTTATTGGGCCACTCCTCACACTGGTAAAACTAGGGGCTGGAGAGGAAGTTAGTCAGAAGCTGACTGGGTTGGATTCAGGCAACATCCCGTGGCAGGGGTTGTTGCAGGGAGAAGACACAGGGGGGTCCCTGTGAGGCGTGGGAACCTGGCAGGTACCTGGCAAACAGAACAGAACGTTACGGAACCGCGCCTGCACTACCTTGCGGCGGTATCCTAAGAAAGAGACACGAAGGGAAGGATATTGTGGACAGTGAGAAACGAGATCAAGCACAAAGGAGAGCCAGTAGGAGTTGTGCCCCGAGAACGGCAACATCCTACTGAGGCGCGTAGCCGGTGGCCGGAACACCGAGGAAGTAACTGACTCTATGCCTTACTTCAAACTCCGCAGGACAGTTAATTATAGGTTGGCTGTCTACCTTAAATTTCCTACGCAAACATAGGGGGCAACGTGTGGAGAGGGGCGTCTCTAGGGTCCCGGAAGACCTCAGAGCCTTCCCGTCATACGGGTGCGTCCTAGCCATAACATACCTGGGGGACGAGAAACTAGAAACATCTGGAACGAAAGAGAAAGAATTAGAAAGAACTAGAAAGAACGAACGAGAACAGAAGTTGTGAGGATTATTCCGAATGCTCAGCAGGGTAGCACTACAACACACAGGCGCTAGTGGTAGGCAACAAGTTCCACCTGCAAAGGGAACTCTGGATGTGCCATCAGACCGGCCGGTCTCAGACAGCCCTGTTAACCGTGCTCTGGATTGAGGATCCTGAAGTCTTCAGTAAAGAGGTAAAGAGACTGTAACCCTGTGTCCTCGTTATTGTCTGCACCTCACACCATCACCATCCACCTTACTGGGAAGCCCTGGGGACTCACTTCACCTGTGGTATACCATCTAGCTGCCATTCCATCACCCCAGCGGACCCCGAGCAGTGTCGGTCACCCTGACCGAATACCACAGGTGGCGTCATGAAACCTTGACAGACTCCCATCACCTTTCATTGGACGCCCCTTAGCAGGGTCACGGACCGGGTCCAGTCACCGTGACAACCCCAGAACTGAGACAGAAAGGATCGGTACTGAGTAACCTGTGGCCCTGTGTCTGGGGCCGCTCCATTATACACTGGAGGCGAGTGGCCGGATGTTATACATCGGGGGAGCGAGGGGCAGATGTTATACACGGGGGGGGGGGGGGGGCTAACGAGGGGCCTGATGTTATTCAATGGAAGCGAGGGGCCGGATGTTATACACCGGGGGGCAATGGGGAGAGATGTTAAACACTCAAGGCAAGGGGCCGGACATTATACACTGGAGCGAGGGGCCAGATGTTAAACACTGGGGGAGCTTGGGGACAGATGTTATACATCGAGGGGCGATGGGGCCAGATGTTACACACTGGAGTCGAGGGGCCGGACGCTATATACCGGGGGGAGATGGGGCTGGATGTTATACACCAGGGGCGATGGGGCCAGATGTTATACACTGGAGGTGAGGGGTCAGATGTTATACACCAGGGGGCGATGGGGCCGGATATTATACACTGGAGGCGAGGGGCCGGATGTTATACACTGGGAGAGGAAGTGGGGCTGGATTTTATACACCGGGAGGTGAGAGGCCAGTTGTTATACTAGGGCAGCTGATGGGCCGGACATTATACACCGGGAGGGGAGGTGAGGGTTGGTTGTTATACGCTCAGTCTGCTTATCGCGATGAAGAAGCGTCCTAGCACACCACGCAAAAAAACTTCAGGCAGCGTTACTTTTTGGATGGAAATGATTTTTTATTCTGGTCAATTGATGGTGACCTCCGCCTGTGATGAGTGATTCTTGGTCATGATACCTGAAATAACAGCAGAGCCATTGTGCGCCGGTGATGTCGGCTCGGGCGATTCCAGCTGAGCTTTGATGTCTAAATATATTAAAGTGTAAAGTGCCCTCAAACTACCTGCTCTCGTTCCCAATTTCAAAGATCAAAGCCTCAACACCCAACCAACAGCGACGACGTCACCAGGGAGAGACGTGATGGGCTCCACCACCCGTGGGGAATCCGAAACGGAAATAATGATCCATTTACACAAATTATGACCAAATTATGACTGCGTAAGTAACGACGAAGCCGAAATTTCAGGAAATCCATGTATTACAGAAGTACGGTAATCATCATGTAAGTATCAGAGCGTATTATAAGAGCGGTCACACTCATAGAAGATCAAGTGCCACAGAGAAATTAATATAAAAAGTAAAGAAAATGTAAAAAAATGCAAAAAAAATTTCAAAAAGAAAAAAATTATTATATTACTCCCCCCCCCCCACATAATTGGAATTGCAACACTCTTAATGATACAGCCAAAAAACAATATCTTGTAATTTTCGAAATAGAGAATAAAGAAATTGTTTACACAATGAAAAAAATAAAAATTCCACTTGGGTCATGAATTTTGCACAATATAAAAAAATGTTCTTAATTTTTTCTTTTAATTTTTTTAGAGCCAGAAGTTTCACGTTCCACTAAAATATTGAAAAATTTGTACAAAACAAATGAAGCAAATGTTAAAATGATCCAGAGTTCATTTGCGCAAATATTATTTAAAAAGTCACAATTGCCTCAAATCTCTGGAAAACAAAAAAAATAGGTCAACATAAAAAAAAGTGAACACATAAAAAATAAAGTTAAAAAAAAGTGAAAATTAAAAGAACTTGGAGCAAATCAAAAACAGCATTGACGCAAGTCCTATAGAAGGTGTATGGCTCGTCATGTATGCAAAATGGCGAGATCTTTCCACTAATGTATAAGACAGGAAAACAAATCCCACCTGTCCCCCGGCCACTCCTGTGATCTATTATACTCCTCAGTATTATTCTATGCATTCGTTTTATCTCATCCGAGTCACGGATAAATCCATCCCGGTGATTTTCAGAACAGACGGCTCTAATTCAATTCCAGCTTAGCATTAACATTTACTTACGAAGCAGTACATCAAACATGACTCATCTGTGACTGTGGACATATACTTCAAAACGTTCCATAGATATTTTTCCTTCTATGTACTAAATGCTTAAAGGGGACTTGTCACCAAGTCGAAAGTGGCCAGTTTTTGTTCTGATCTTAATCCCGCTGTTCCCCTGAGTATTGTGTTTTTTATTTTCTTGAAATCCGTCATACGGTTCCAGAGATATTGGCCTTTTAATTCACTACTAATGTCTATGGTTTTTACAAAAGAGGCATGGCTCACAGGGTAATTATGCAGAGCAATCTAAAGACACGCCCCTATAGAATCCTGTGAGCCACGCCCTCTTAGAAAAGGACATAAAAATGAGCACTAAATAAAAAGAACCATATCTCTGGATCCGTATGGCGGATTTAAAAAAAAAGAAAAATGGAATACTCAGGGGATCAGCAAGAATAAAATAGAAGCAAAACTCTCCCCAACCGTGTCTGTATGGACTTTGTACTCTGGGCACAGTCATGGGGAACAGTTAAGGGCCTTCCCTAAATTATTGCCACAAAGCAGGAAGCTTTATTTTCCAGTGTTACTGAAAATGAGGGCCCAAGGCCGACCCCTGGAAAAAAAAAGCCCATAGCGTTACAGAGGGCACAATGCAATCAGGTGGGTAACATTCTCCTGCCTTTCACCAAACCCAATTTCGTCCATCAGACTCAATATAGAGAAGTGTGATCCGTCACTACACAGAACATGTTTCCTCCAGACTCCAGTGGTGGCGGCTTAACACCACTCCATCCGACGCTCGGCATTGTGCTTGGTGATGTATGACTGCATAGAGCTGCTCGGCTGATTGTAAAATTTTCCTCCCCCTTAACCCCAATGCACCATAAAGCTCCAGAGTGCAATGTAAAAAAATGTTTCTCATCAAAAAAACAGTTGTAATCCTGGCATCAGAAATTGTATTCACCTGCAGCACCTCCGCAGGTGAAATGAGGTATTGCACAATTTTCTTTGAAACCAATGGACTGTGTATGTAAAGCATAGCCATGTCGGGTCCTCCAGAGCAGGAGCTGCTTTCTGTGTGTATTTCATCTTTGAGGTGCGGAGATATGTTTTAGTTTGTAACTTTGCCAACTTTTTTGCCTTAGTTTGACTCCATTGCTTTCTTCTCGACTGTCCTTACACAAATAACAGACTATGGATACCCCCTCAAGTTTAATGACCTTTTTTTTTAGAGGACACCAAGGAGAGGGAGCCTTTGACCTGTTGACAGGTATCCTTTAAGAAGCATCTTTTTGGTTAGGCCTTACTTGTTAGGAGAATCCCTTGACAATCGGCTTTTCACAAAAGTGTCTCTCTTTTTGAACCCTTAGCGATCAGTTGTGATCTGTGGGGAAATCTGGTTGTAAGTGTTCAATTTTCCTGGAGCTCCCCCACAGGAGAAATGAGGTATTACAGCAATGCCCATGTAAATGGAAAATCTGTGTCATATGGACAGGTCAGTACTCTGCACAATTCTTGATTATCCTGGACAGATGATCCTCATAATTATCCTCATGTTTTCAAGATCCCCTTGTGGTCAATTAATGGAAACCTAATAATAATTAGAATAATAGTGTAATAATAACCTAGATGTCAGTTCAAGCATTGGTATCTGTACAGCAAAGCCGTATTTAGACTTACAGAATCCAATGAAAATTTCAGCTCAAGTTACCATTCAATGACGGCAAGCAGAGATTTTGAAAATCATGAGAAACAGGATTAGTTTTTCACGATTTTTCATGGGTCGGCTGCTTTAGAAAACTCAATTTTCCAACACTCTACGAGAATATTCTCTAATAATCCATGTAAGATCTATTTGTCAGTGTGAACAGCAGCTACAACGAGCATCTCTTGCCCTGGAGGACTCCACAAGTCCATACATTAAACATCCAGTTCCTTAATTTAAATGAGAGCTGTGTAATACTTCCTTTCTCCAGCGGTGGCACTGCAGGGAAATTACACACCTGCTTCTGATTCCCCACACAGTCGATCATTTCGATCTTCCTATTTAAAGGGGAATTTTGTACAAAAAAAAATCTGATAATTTAGAAAGTCTGATGACCTGGACTACTTAATTTATAGGACTGCTCATATTTCATATTTCACTGTGATCCTATATAAAAGAAGAGAAAGTCTGATAGTGGTCAGTGCAAACTTCCGGGGCGTCTGTGTCAAGACGTCAATTACTTTCTATGGTTAAATATTAATTTGAGCAAATATTTCAGGTCAGTGAGTTGCCAATGAAACAATGGGAGTAATAGTGGGTGAGGAGTCTGCTACAATATGGGTCTGATCATTGATGGCTGTCTGCCCACTTCAGTTTAGCTCCCTCTCCTTGGTGTCCTCTAAAAAAAGGTCATTAAACTTGAGGGGGTATCCATAGTCTGTTATTTGTGTAAGGATAGTCGAGAAGAAAGCAATGGAGTCAAACTAAGGCAAAAAAGTTGGCAAAGTTACAAACTAAAACATATCTCCGGACCTCAAAGATGAAATACACACAGAAAGCAGCTCCTGCTCTGGAGGACCCGACATGGCTATGCTTTACATACACAGTCCATTGGTTTCAAAGAAAATTGTGCAATACCTCATTTCACCTGCGGAGGTGCTGCAGGTGAATACAATTTCTGATGCCAGGATTACAACTGTTTTTTTGATGAGAAACATTTTTTTACATTGCACTCTGGAGCTTTATGGTGCATTGGGGTTAAGGGGGAGGAAAATTTTACAATCAGCCGAGCAGCTCTATGCAGTCATACATCACCAAGCACAATGCCGAGCGTCGGATGGAGTGGTGTTAAGCCGCCACCACTGGAGTCTGGAGGAAACATGTTCTGTGTAGTGACGGATCACACTTCTCTATATTGCGTCTGATGGACGAAATTGGGTTTGGTGAAAGGCAGGAGAATGTTACCCACCTGATTGCATTGTGCCCTCTGTAACGCTATGGGCTTTTTTTTTTTTCCAGGGGTCGGCCTTGGGCCCTCATTTTCAGTAACACTGGAAAATAAAGCTTCCAGCTTTGTGGCAATTATTTTAGGGAAGGCCCTTAACTGTTCCCCATGACTGTGCCCAGTGTACAAGGTCCATACAGACACGGTTGGGGAGAGTTTGGGGATGTCAACCCCTTCCGACACTTATAACGGAGATTGTGTCCCCAACATCAGGGTCTGACCTCACAGATTCTCTACTGGATGAAGGGGCAACATTTCACACAGAAGCCTTCAAGATCTTCTAGAAATCCTTTCCAGAAGAGCGGGAGATGCTACTGTATATCTAGATGTTAATGTTTATGGATGTAGGATGTGAGGCCAGTAAAGCTCCAGGAGGTGGGATGGAGGGGGCACATACTTATCCATTAATATTCTGATAGTCAGGCACAGTAATCTGCATTCTGGAGCAGAAGAGTTTGGATGTTTAGATATGGCTTCTGAGAATTCTAAATGTTTGATGACCCCTCGTTAGCGCTTCCCTTCATTATTACGGCGCCGGCTGACCCGGTGTTAGACATTGTGGATGGTGGGCCGCTGGCTCTCAGGCCATTAGCGGAGCCCCGGTGCTGAGGCGTCTGACCCGTCTCCGTGCCCTATGTATAATGAAGCTTTTGCCGTGAGAGATCAGCCGCTGGCACAGAGCGGCTCCCGCTCCTCCGCTGAAATCACAATCTGCCCCCAACTGGTGGATGCGCACTTCACGGCCACAAACGATATCACGCTGCTAGCTTTTTTTTTTTTTTTTTGCAATCGTAGAGAAAGCTTTGTCTGAAAATCCCTCCGAGGATTAAAGTCTGTGTCTGTACGACCGCTTTCTGCTGATTTGTCAGTTCGGTCATTTCAGATGACTAAATAAGAGAAATGAAAAATACAAAAATTGTCAACATTTAACAATCCATCTCCAAACATTAGAATTTACAACCAGCATCGGTCCCACCTGTTTTATCATTTCAGGCAAAGTTTTTATTATTTCCGTATCAAAAACTAAATTAGAAATCTTGCAATTATCACACCATCCACTAGGGCTTTTATTACACACACACATCCTGCTGTTTTCAGCAGTCTCATTATCATCACAGGCAGGCTTTCAACTGCAGGTGACACCTCTATACACATCTACATTAGCAATGAACAGACTCAGATCTTATCTTTTGTATTGACGCATTTAATGAGCGTGTGCTAAGGACATTGTGAAGGAAGGAGGAGGAGGAGGTGAGCTGTGACATCGCCTATTGTGATTGGTGGATTTTGTGTTATAGGATGTGTATAGAGGTGTTATCAGTCATTGTAATCCTGCCTCTTATGTCACAGCTGATCTCTTCCTTCTTTCATATTGACCTTTGCACAAGCTCCTTAGATGCTTCATTAAAAAAGATAGGGGAGGAGTCTGCTCATTGCTGCTAATGTACATGTGCAAATCCTGAAACAATAAGAAATCAGAGTCTAAACCTGCACCAGTGGCCGGTGTGAAGATGGCAAGATTTCTATTTTCTATTTTTGAGCAAAGATCAGGTATCATGGACACATATAGTATGATACTGGTCAGGTGTGCACAAGACCTGACAAGTGGTCATCGGATACCACATCAGCAACTGCTGATTCATAAGTGAGATGGGCTGGATATCCCCTTTAAGCTGCTCACACGCTTTAGACAGCTGTCTGCAGAATGTTTCATTGATTGGCGTGTCGGGAGTAATAAGACGTTTCCGGCAGTAGTTTATCTCCTATGTTTTTTTTTTACAACATTTGGGCATTTTTTTTCCAACAACTGAACTATTTGTTAAACTGCTATGAAAGATGTGATATATCATCTTCTCAGTAACATATAATAGATAGCCAGGCCTAGTCTGATGTTCTTCTGTGGCTTGTAGAAGGGATCTGTCCTCCCCAAATACTCCATATTGTCACTCCCTGTTTTGTGGCTTTTGGAGCTTCTACTTCCTGTTTTGTGGATCTGGTAGATTCCACTTCCTGTTTTGGGAGTTTCTACTTCCTATTTTTGAACATTCAAATTTCGACTTCCTGTTTTGTGAATTTTTGAGTTTCTAATTCCTGTGAATCTGGTAGATTCCACTTCCTGTTTTGACAGTTTGTACTTTCTATTTTTTTTTTTTAAATCTTGGAGTTCCTATTTCTTGTTTTAGAATCTGATAGATTTTACTTCCTGTTTTCAGAGTTTCTACTTCCTATTTGATGAATCTGGGAATTTCTACTTTCTTTTTTGTTAAAGAGAACCTGTCAGCAGGATTGTGCACAGTAACCTACATGCAGTGTCAGGTCGGTGCCGTTATACTGATTATAATGATACCTTGATTGATGGAATCCATCTTGTGGTTCTTGTTTAATCTTTATTTTCAGTTTTCAGTTAATGATATGCCTGTGCTCTGAGGCGGCCTGTGGGGGAATCTTCATGTGGTGCTCTTCTGACATCGGTGTGGCTTCTGACAAGTCACCGATCGCTCAGTGACCTGCCCCCTAGTTTACATAATGATTATTATATATATATATATATATATATATATACTTCTTGAAAAAAAATCTCCTTCTGCAGTCAGGCGCCGGTGGTGGCACCTGACCTGCAGCATGATCGCATATTTAATGTGTATATGTAAATGTGTATATAATTTAGTGATCAATGACCTGTCAGCAGTCTTCACTATGAATAGCTAATCAGAGCACCACATGTAGACCCCCACAGGCCGCCCCGGAGCTCAAATATATAATTAACTCAAAATTGAAAATAAAGATTAAACAACAACCACAAGACAGATTCCATCAACTAAGTTATCATTGTAATCAGTATAACAGCGCCGACCTGACACTGTCTGTAGGTTACTCAGCACAACCCTGCTCACAGCTTCCCTTTCATCTAGTGGTTTATACTTCCTCTTCTGTGCGTATGGTAGGTTTCACTTCATGTTTTGTGAATTAGGGAATTTCTACTTCTTGTTTTGTGAATCTTATGTGAATTTTCTACTTTTTAGTTTCTGACTCTGTTGGAGTCCTCTTTCTATTTTGTAAATCTAGGAGCTTATACTCTTGTTTTTGTGAATCTACTTCCCGTTTTTTGAATCTTAAGAGTTCCTACTTACTGTTTTGTGAATCTGGTAGGTTTTACTTCTTATTTTGGGAATTTCTACTTCCTATTTTGAAAGTCTTTGCGTTCCTATTTCTTGTTTTGTGAATCAGGTAGATTTTTCTTTCTGTTTTGGGAGTTTATACTTTTTTTTGGCAAATCTGGGTATTTCTGTTACGTTAATCTAGTGGTTTCCACTTCCTATTTTGTGAATTTGGTAGGTTGTGAATCTGGTAGGTTTTACTTCCTGTTTTGTGAGTCTGGTAGGTTTTACTTCCTGTTTTGTGAATCTGGTAGGTTTTAATTCATGTTTTGTGAATTTGCTAGGTTTTACGTCCGGTTTTGTGAATCTAGTAGGTTTCACTTCCTGTTTTGTGAATGTGGTAGGTTTCACTTCCTGTTTTGTGAATATGGTAGGTTTAACTTCCTGTTTTGTGAATCTAGTAGGTTTTAATTCATGTTTTGTGAATTTGCTAGGTTTTACGTCCGGTTTTGTGAATCTAGTAGGTTTCACTTCCTGTTTTGTGAACGTGGTAGGTTTCACTTCCTGTTTTGTGAATATGGTAGGTTTTACTTCCTGTTTTGTGAATCTAGTAGGTTTTAATTCATGTTTTGCGAATTTGGTAGGTTTTACTTCCTGTTTTGTGAATATAGTAGGTTTTACTTCATGTTTTGTGAATTTTGGAGGTTTCACTTCCTGTTTTGAGGAATTTCTACCTCTGGTTTTGTGAATCTAGTGTCATTTATTTCTTTTTTATTTTTGTGAATCTTGTAGATTCATTTTCCTATTTTGTGTATCGAAAATGTTCTACTCATGTTTTGTGAATCTTGAAGATCCTACTTCCTGTTTTGAGAATCTGGTACTTTTCATTTTCCGTTTTGAGAGTTTCTACTTCCTATTTTCGGAATCTTGGAGTTCCTACTTCCTGTTTTCTAAAACTGGTAGATCAAACTTCCTGTTTTGTAAATCTAGAAGATCCTTCACCCGTTTCTCATACCGAGACATTCATTAACCAAAACGGAATCAGAAATTTGTCATACATTTAATTAGATCCTCCCAAAATTTAGAAATCAACGCTCAATGGAAACCTAAAGCCCATAGAAGGCCCAAAGTAAAAAGAAAATAGAAATCCAAAAAATTAAGATAGTTATACAAGACTTTGCCGCCCAACATCCATGGCGTATCCTGAAGATTTGGCACAACCTCTTCCGAAATCAATGAAAATTCCTTCAGAGTCAGAGTCTATGGATTCTAAAATCTGGTCAACAATGGTCTCTGGACTGGAAGATGGGGCAGGAATCATAGTAGAGTCTCTGGACAAGTCCTCCCGGGAGCTCTGGCTGTGGTACAGTCCTTGTTGAGGTTCACTGTTGTTGTGCATTGAGGGAAACTGTCCGTTGCCCATGGCGGGATGCTCCAGCTCACCCGTGGTTTGTGGTTTGGTGGTGGACATTGAGAGCTTGGAGCTAGAGTCCAGGATGGTGGTCAGGTTGGAGTATCCCTGCATTTCTAGAAGTGAGGTCATCTCAGATACCGAGTGTCTTCTGATTCCAGTCCCATTGTTCGACATGTTTTCCATTTCATACTCCGCTACCGGGGTCAGCAATGGATTGTTGTAGCTCTTGGATCTCACTACTGGATTTTTCGTGATCATCTCACCGGATTTGGGACAACGTCTGAATATGCGTTTTTCTGTGAAGATCATACAACATCAAACGATCAATTCTACGACCACATGAGAACTTGTAAAGACTAATTCTCACCCATCCACAGGATAAGATCGGTGGGGGACTGATTGATGAGATATACACTGGATCACCATCCCGTTCATTCCCTATGGTGCCAGAAAAACCCAAGAGCAGCGCTCGTCGTTCCCCATAGGGAATGAATGGAACAATGGTTGATGATATACACTACAGTTCCATTTTAGTGTGGAGAAAATTGCCCCGTTCTGATGATTGGTGGGAATCCAGTGGTCGGACCCCCACCGATCTACAACTTAATAACTATCTATTGAATATTATTATTATTTCTAATAATAGGTGATAACATATTTTCACCATACAATCCCTTCAAACTTCATAATCAAAGAGGAAGGGTCATTGTTTCCATGGGTCCAAAATAAAAAAAGGAGAAACTTTTCAATTAGTTAAAAAATATCCTACTGTGTTCTGTATACAGCTCCTATGCAGGCCTATGTGCCTCCAAGGGTCAACAGTCTGTATATATATATATATATATATATATATATATATATATATATATATATATTTTGTATATATATATTTTGTATATATATATATATATATATATATATATATAAATATATATACGGTATATGTATATATGTGTATATATATGTATGTATATATATATATGTATGTATATATGTATATAGATGTATTATGTATTTCTATATATATGCATATGTGTATATATATATATATATATATATATATATATATATAGCTGGTGCCTTTAGGCCACTCTAGGTACGAAGGCTTAGCGTCATCTGCCACCTGAACACTACACTAAAAAACGTGGAATGGAATTTAATAAGTTTACTGTGTCACTACCCAGAATGGCCACCTGGTGGCAGCAAATGCCAAGTTAAAGAACTAATCAATGCCATTCATTGACTATGGAGGGTTGACCTCTCATACATTAGAAGGAAATTCTGCTGAGTTGTATGTCAGTGCGTAAGTACAAAATTGACTCATACCCAAGAGACAGGAGGAGTGCGTGAATGGAGCGTCGTTAGAGTACAACCCGTATGTGCCAAGGTATGGAGAGACCACCTTCTGAATGAGCGATTCCAGGTTCAGATATTCCTCCGACACACCCTTGGACTCATGGACACCCTAGATAATGTAAAGCACAGAGAAGAGTCAGTCCGTAGTTTTCAGACGCACCGTCCGCATGAATATTCTAATCTTCACATGCCTGGATACTCAAATGCAATTATCAATGTCCCTATGATAACACTGGACAAAACTTAGAACAGGAAGAATTGTCATGGGGCTTTGTGCTATAAACACCACTGGTTCGAGAAATTAAGAAAAATACTATGCAAATATGTCTGATCCTTCTGCTTTCAGAATCCTGCAGTGCTTGAATAAAATCCCTGGCTAATTCCGAAGCTATTACTATGGTAATCCTTCCGTGTGATTGCTGTGTAATTAAGAGACAGGGTTAATAGGAAAAAATAAAAAGTTACAGTACTTTTCCATTAAGGTGAAGACAGTTTACTGTTTCGATTAGTCTACAATGCAAAAGTGAAGACACCTTAAAAATTTGCAAACGCAAAATTTGCCAGGTTTTGACATTTTCACGCCATTTTTGTCCAACTCCGACAAAGTGGGGGGACCAAGGGCGTGACGGAACAATGCGGCCCCCACGCATCAAATTTATGGCGAGCGATGGTGTACCTTATGCCACAAACTGGAGTAAGACTTGTGGTGAGGCGCACACCACTTTTCAAACAGGCATGCGCAGCTTAATGAATCAGGAGCGTCTGACTCTAACATGCCTTTTCATAAAGATCGGCGTTTTGGCCTTGATAAATTGGGGTCTTAGACTGTCCTAAAGTTTGCAACATTTTCTTGCATTATAAATCCATTCAAAATGTGTTGGTCATGCTCCCTCCTGATACACCACACCCCAATTCTTCAACTTTAGGAAATATTTTTTGTCACAAACTGCTATGGGCCACAGTTGCCACGATGGGCCACCTTTTCTCAAAATGTGAACATTATCTTTAAGACATAAATATGTTGTCACTAATAAAACAAATGTATAGGTAAGGTGGTTATTATAGACCTACACAATAGATAAAAAATATACTGTATAAATTTGCTGCTTAGACCAATCAAGATAGAAAATCATTGGTTGGGCTTGTGCTGGAACCCATGGCGGTTCCCAAAGTATGTTTCAAGCACCCAACACATTAGTTACTTCTCTTCATTGTTTAAATAAACATTTATAGAAACAAGTCCATCAATTATTATTTTGTCGGTTCTTCAGATAGTGTCCACATATTCCACACCACTATATATATTTGCTGCTTAGACCAATCAAGACAGAAAATCATTGGTTGGCCTTGTGCTGGAACCCATGGCGGTTCCCAAAGTATGTTTCAAGCACCCAACACATTAGTTACTTCTCTTTATTGTTTAATTAAACATATTTATAGAAACAAGCCCAACAATTAATATTTTGTCGGTTCCTCAGATAGTGTCCACATATCCCACATCACTATATATACTCATAACAGTTTTTGTTTCTATCGGAGCTCAATGATAACATGAATTAGGTTAATAGTTTTTTTAGACCTGCATTACAGCTTTTTTCCTGATAAGATGGACAGAGAAGTAACATTGTGCAGAAATGGCAGTAATATTGTGCCATATGGAAGCACCATGTGGTGGTACATGAAGTCTCAACTGTTCTAAAATAAGAGACTATACGGAGAATGTGTGCAAATATACAGGCTGTGTGCATGTAACCCTGCAGTGCTGTAAACATTAACTATTTTTTTTTAGCACAGAACATAAGGGATTACTCATGTATACCGGTAACAGAACATGGTTAGGAGGAGAAATTGTAGAGTGGTCCACATTCTAGAGATGTTTTTGGCTAAGGAACACTATGGGACTATGCATATCATCAAAGACCCTTTTTTGGACCTCATGCTCTTATGTAACACAAAACCTCCTTACTTTGGATCTGTCCCCACATATGGGATCCATTAAATTCCAGAACGTGAACACGTGACTGGTAACAGGAGGGTTTTATGTAACAGTTAGACTCTGTATATACTTCTCGAGGTCTCTTCCTGGAAATTAATGATTTATATTTCCTTTTAGGAACAGTAAATGTATTAAGAAAATCTACAGCCGTATCCTCATTTACAGAAATATTTTAGGAAAACATTACATACTATTCTCCTTAGCAGTCTCAATGGACACAGTTGCAATGTAAAGGTTTCTGTGATCACTTGCCAAATGGTACCAATAGACGAATACATAAAAATTACAGGGGCCCAAAGCTAAAAATTCTAAATGGGACCAAAACCCTCACTGAGAATTCTGCAAAATATGCTACACCTCAAATAAATAACCAATATTCTGTTTTTTTTTAATTTTTGCCTAGAATTATGATCTCAATTATGTACTTTATATCTGTATACTGGAGCTTTGATTTTCTGTTTTGACAAATTGTATACCGTAATTCTCTCGGCATGCAGTCACCAATAGGGGGAGCTAACTGTTTATGGAATCATATATGAATGGTTCTGAAATGGGTTCTCCTGGACTGTGCCACTGATGACTTATTCTGAAATTATATCATCAATATCACATCATTGCAGACACTCAGAACCTCAACCAATCAACTGATACCTACAAGAATGCATTGTACAGAACCGGAACACCATAGCTTCGTACCTTGTATAGTAGCTCTTATTGGGTGCTGCACATCAGCTCCCAATAAAGTGAAGGTAATCTGAGCTTGCAGTACTTTGAAAAAGCTACTAGAACAGAACTGTCCTGTTTTCAATTCATGTACTGTGTACTTCATTTGACACCAGATATTACCTTTCTGGTAGGGGTGTTGGACCCCTGGTGATCAGATATTGATGAATTAATGGAAAGAAAGGTCGTCAATATCTCAGTTATGGACAACCCCTCAACTGCGATAGGAGCCACATGGCTTTATATGGACGGAGCACCTCCTAGTTACAAACAGGGGTGACCGCAGATCCCATTGCAGTCCCTTTCCTTTATAATCTGTATTGGCTTATGGAGCACCCGCCGCCAGGGCCTAGGGGTTACTCGGTACCGGGTCCGGTGGTCATTAAAGGGGAAGTCATGGTGGCGTGGCAGCGACCCGGTCCGTGGCCCTGGGTGTCCAAATTAAAGGGAAGGTCTTTAAAGGGGTTTGTAGAAATAAGAATGTTCGTGACGCCACCTGTGGTATTCAATCAGGGATGACCGACGCTGCTTAAGGGGTTCCACTGAGGATGGTGGTACTGCAGCAGGGATGGTATGGCTTCCCACAGGTGAAGTTGGCTCCCCAGGGCTCCCGATGTAATTGGCAAAGATGGTAGATAGTGCCAGAAAGAATCTCAGAGGACACAAGGTTGCAGTCTCTTTACCTTTTACTGGTAGTAAGGCAGCCACAGTCCAGGGTACGGATCACAGGTGATGGTGAGGTCCGGCCAGCCTGAAAGCGATTCGGAATCCCCCTAGCCAGGTGGGGTTGGAAGCCTTCTTTACTGTGCTCTATTGTAGTCCCTTGCTTCCTAACGCTTCACACAAGGTCCTCACTTTCTCTCTGTCCCTTTGAGTAGGACACTACCCGCATGGCAGGCAACACAAGCCTTTTTACAGGTGACTCTAATGTTGACTCCAGGCTCTATATGCTGCTGTGCCTTCGGGTGTTAATGGTGGACAGGCGACTTGAAATCTCCTGCCCGCTTGTCTCTGCTTTGGGGCATACAGTTACCCCCACAAACTCGGAATTCCGGCGTCCAGTTACTTGCGCATCAGCGTTGAGGGAGCCCAGTCGCAGCTCCCCTCCAGCTCTTCACCCTCCTTTGCTTCTCTTCCCTGTCAGTCTGTTACAATCTGCTCTGACTCTCTCTCTCTGCTCCTTCCAGGGGCTGCAGAACCACGTGTCTGCACGGCCCCAGCTTTCCACTCCTCACTCTCCTCTCACAATCTGACTAACTCCTCCTCCAGCGAGAATATATATAAGGAAGTTCCCCTGAAACCGGGTTCAGAGCTCCCCCTTCTGGCTTGGAGTCAGAACAGTGTTGTATGTACATGTCACCTGTTAAAGGGAACCTTCCTCATTTACAGGCATGGCAACGCCCTCCCCGAGAGGAAGGCAATACCACTGTAACAACCGGTTACCTGGGGTGTTACACTTACATGATAACATGTACGGTAATTTTAGTTGGCCAACATAGGTTCGACATTTAGCTTTGTTGAGGTAAAAAAATTATGTAAACCTTACATAAGCAGAAACCTATCTGATACCATGACTAACAAGGGTGGCAGTATTTTTTTTTTGTTACTGTGGATCATGACATAACCAGGTTCATTTAATTACTAAATATTAAGTCATATTATTAACATAGTGATCCCAAACAATATTCAGCCATGGGCGCATGTTCAGGCCTCACGCATTCATCTGAGTTTGTTGACATCTTTGACATTACTGACAATTATTCAGACTTAGTCACCATAAGGAAAATAAACCTTATGTTATCCTGACTCATACCCTTCATAAATCAATGTAATCAGAAATAGAAGGATCCCTTAATAATGAGTTTAGCGGTGACATTAATAAAAAGTGAAAGGTCAAATTTAAAGGGAACCTGTCACCACATTTTTTAGACCCAAAACCTTGTTTCCTTAGAAGACGGACCGTTCGCATGACTTTTCACAGTTCACTTCTTCTCTTTTTAAGTTCATAGAAAAATTAGTGGTGTCTGGAAAAGGTTTAGCTTTATTAATAGACAGAGTAGTCAAGTACCTGGAGTATTAGCAGCATCTGAATGATTGAGGGTGGCACACGAGCTCGTGGGCGGGATAAGGCATCGTCCAGTTTAAGATTTAGGGTTATTATATTTCTGAAGTGCAGCAAAGCCAGCTGACGGATCGAGGGCTCTTTCCCCTAGCGCAAAGCAACAAGTCACATTAAAATGCTTTATGTACATTGAAAACAAGCATAAATGCTAAATAATGGTCTAATGGTGCGCCAACAGAATTGTGCAAGACCATGACCTGTCCCGCTAAGCTCCACCCATGTTTAAAAAGTTGACAGAGCAGGCTTAAAATGGCAAAAATTTCAAAGCATTGAGTTGCAGGAAAGTTTTTCAACATTTGAAAAAGTTTTACTCCAAATTTCTGGTGCAAACTCTTGTCCAAAACAATTGTGACAATTTTTTTGTATAAATTGCGGCACTTCGTTGTAAATGCTTAAAGGGAATCTGTCAGTAGGATCAACCCTCCTAAGCGGTCTACATGGGCATGCAGGTCGTAGGAAGCCGAATAAAACGATACCTTGATATTTGCGATCCGATGTCTTATTCCAGAGAAATCCACGTTTTTCTTAATATGTAAATGAGCTGTTAAAGATCTGTGGGCTGGACATAGAGCTCCCCGAAAATCTGCCTTCAGAGCAAATTTTAAATGAAAAGATGTGTTACCAATGTGAGACATGTACGGACTGACAGTCTGCTCTCCTGATCTACATGTCATGCTCCCTAGGGGCAGATTCTCGGAGAGATCTATGCCCAGCCCACAGATCTTAACAGCTCATTTACATATTAAGAAAAACGTATAATTTCACTGGAATAAAACATCGGATCATAGATATCAAGGTATCATTTTAATCGATGTCCTATGACCTGCATGCCCATATACACGGCTTAGGAGGGTTGATCCTACTGACAGATTCCCTTTAAGTTAAACTTTCCAATGTTTTCTGGCATTTTTAGACCATTTTTTAGTACCTGGTTAACCTTTAGGCCTGAAGTACTACATGTTTATGATAGCATTTAAATATTTTCTACATAAAAGTCACATATGCAAAACTGGAGCTCCGTCTGTGTCTCTCGGAGCGGAAAATTACAGCAAAATCTGATACATGCAACCAATGAGCAGTCTGCCCAAACAGCCTTGTTTGCCAATTATTGAAAATTTCATGGGGTACGCACTTACCCCCAACCTCGCTATGCTTTGATTGGCAAGACAAAATTTCAATGTTTTTTTACATCTAATACAATCCTTCTTTACAATACACTCTCTTACCTGGACAGGGTAGAAGATGGCCTGTAACATGGGTAGGACATCGCTGAAGAAAAAATCCCAGGTTTCCGCTAAAGAATCAAGGAGTTTTTGTCCTACAATAAACAAAAGTAAAGTTTTCAGAACCCAGCAGTAATAGTACCACATTGAAAGGGTTATCCATGATTGAACAAAAAAACAACACATTGTTAATTTTTCTCAGAAACAGCGCCACCCCTGAGAATAGGTTGCAAGTGGTATTGCAGCAAAGCTCAATTCACGTCAGTTGCAATACTAGACACAACCCATGCTCAGGGGAGATGATGGTTTTGATAAAAAAAAAACAACCATGATTTTTGTAATCCTGGACATCCCCTTTAAACACATATACAGTCATGGACAAAAAATGAGACAAATTTGCAGGTTTCTAAACAAGAATTATTTATTGGGAAGTAATTTAATGGAATTTACAGACTCTTTGTAGATATTGGCCATGGTGGTCTTATTTTAAGGAATTTTACAATTGTTTGAAAAATAAAAAAATAAAAAAAAGAGCAGCAAATGTTTTTAGAGCAAATTGTCTCAGATCTCCTATGTTATCCTATCTGAGGGCAGCTTGGAATAGAGAAGGAAAAACTGAGCTCGGGGATATATAATTTTCTATGATTTGGTTCAGGACTTTTGTATAAAAAGCCGCAGAATTGCAGGACTCATAAAAAAGCCTTTGAGTCCTGCTGACCACGCCCACACGCTGTTATTGGCTCAATTTTTACTGTAGGACTTTACAGCTGCCAATCACTGGGAGTGGGCGGGAGAAGAAGGACTCACAGGCTCTCTTTTTTTAATCAACAGCTTTTCTTGCAAAAATACAGAACCAATTCATAGAAAATGTTATATCCCCGAGCTCAGCGTCTCCCCCTCTAATACATCCTGCCCTTATATAAGAGATCACAGAAGACTTGACAAAACTGGTGTTAACAACTTCTGCTACCATGAGCCCTGTGTCTAAATACCCTGGCCAAAGCAAAGTGGATTGTTGGCATACCCAAGGTCAACGCAAAGTGAAATGGTTAATAAGGAGAATATTAGAAAATTTCTGTAAAATAAAGGTGAAAAATCACTTTCAAGTACAATTCTGAGTGAATTTTCTCTTTATCGTGACCATAAAGACTTTTTTCCATCTTTCTCTTTAGATTAATAGTCAAATTGTTTTACCTTCATAAAAGCGTATCTTGTCTCGCAGGATCACCATCCCCTTAGTTAGAAGCTGATTCTGAAGAGTGAATAGTAATAAGAACAATATAAGAATCTAACACAGTCTGCGTCTCAACCTCCGTCTGCCGGCCTAAAGCATTAATAATGCAAGATGCGGATTTTAACTAGATGGCGAGAAAACTAACAACATAGCGTGCTGAGAAAACTAGCTGTGAAGTTTTCATACTAAAACTGTAAAATAATTCTCGCTTCATGTGATATGTGACATCCTCTTTCCCTCTCAAATCTATTATTTACGCCGGAGAAGGAAAATATAAGTGAACGTACCTGAAGGTATTCGGTGAAAAACGAGCCCAATTCAGTTTTTAATAGCTGCCTGTAACAAAAAAAAATGTGGGAAAAATAAATTGTGGGTACATGTGTAATTTTTCAATACTTTGATATCTTCTATACTTTGGAAATAATTTCTTCGGAAACTTTTGTTGGAGAAGATGCCCGTTCAGTAGTGGTTTGACCGGTTGGACCCTCCTGGTTCATCAGAATAAGGGACCACTCCCAGACTCCAATTTCATTCAGCCACAAGACCATGCTCCTTTTAAAGTCTATGGTAGTGCCAAATAAAAACTAAAGAAACCTCTACGGAAGACAATCGACAACTGAGGCCTTTGGATATTCCAAAGAAGGACCTACGCTACCTTGATGGTCAAATTCTCTCGAAACTCCAAAGATGATATCAGTGAACACTAAATTGTATCTAACTACTAAGGAAATGTAGAGAAACTAAGACTTCATGTGAAGTCTAACCAAAAGCAGACGCAAAAAATATACAAAAGAACCTACATACGGTATGGACTTGTGGTTTTTGATGAGACCGTGGGAAGTGTTCTAAGAAACGTTCCTAAGACCTTTTCTTTTGTAACCACAAATACAAAATTATACCCAAGTACTACATATGAAATTTTTAAGTATTTTAAACCACAAAGAACAAAAAGGAACAAAAACAAGTCAAAAAATGTTGCCTCAAGATCATGTACTCATGTCAGAAGAAGTTATCGGTGAAGGTTTTTGAGTTGAGGAACCTAAGATTTCCAAACGAAAGAGGGAACGTGACCTACTTAAATCAATGGAATGGTAAAGCCATCAAAATATGGAGGCAACCTCAAACCTGTCCTGGAACCATGAAAAAGTACAACATGGGAAAAATTATCAGATAACAATATCATGTACTGACTTTTATGAGCAGAAATTTGGTAATGTCGATGAAACAGCAGCAAATAAAAAATAGAAGAAGCATTAAATGAAAAAAAGTAATCACACCAATGATCGAACACAAGAAAACTTGACTCTGGGGGACTCTTCAAAATGCCGAAATAATATAAACCATGAAATGTTTTATTACCCAATTAAGTGTTGTCTTTAGGTTAGAATTATGGGAACACCGAACCAAGTACTTCGAAGGTAGAAATTTATGGGCTCCTGTCAACGGTTGATTGAGAATGGTGGACGAGGTATTCGGAAAACACTTCAAACCGCTACCTGAGGGGGCAATCAAATGGCTAGCTAAATAAAAGGATTTTTACTGCTCCGCACTAATAGGATTTACTCTCGGATTTGGTAGGAAAAAAACCCTACACAGATTAAATTTATGACCTGGAGGGTGTTAATTTCAGTCTCAAAAACGGCCACATAGAGGTCCACATTGGGCCAAAGTCTTAAAGTCTTTCTGTACGTGGTCATACACATTAGTTGAAAGTCAGCCAAACCCACTAATTCGAATGGGACTGGTCAACTATCAAAAGTGAGTGGAGGATTTCTGACTCTTTCCCAATGGAAGATGTTGGAAGTAGGAAGGGTCTGGCATGTTGTCCTTCCCGTGTTCCCCTTGCAACTCATGGGGAATGTGATGCAGTGACCCATGTTACAGCCAGGGGGCGCTGTATGTGCTCCTCAGGATGCGCATGAGGCACATCTGTAATGGTGATAATGAAACAGCGTCCGGCATGATTGTAAATGGCTGGTATGTGTCGCAGAGGGAGTCTGCTCTGTAAGCCTGTAGTATTGTTGTTCTGGGACCTGTAGTCCCACAAGTATTTGTGTTTGTTTACTTATAAGGGAGACTTGCAGGGTTAGCTGGTGAGCTGAGCGGGACTGGCTAACCACACACACCTCCCACCTATGGGAGTGGTAACAGCTGCATAATGTAACCAAGGTTTGGGTCACATGTTCAGTGGGCATGGCCTGTGTGTTGGAATGGCCTACAGTGGACTGGTTTCCCGGAAGCACCTACTGAGGCTATGGACTGAATGGTCAGTGTGCTGGAATGTCGTGGAGAGGACTGGATTCCTGGAAGCACATGGTGAGACTATGGACTGAAGGCCTGTGTGTTGGAAGTGCCTGGGACTGAACTTCCTGAATAGCGCACGGAGAGGCCGTATCTGCAGAGCCTGGGACGGCTACTGTGTTAGGAAAGCTACAGTTCCTACTGCGGGTCTGGATTATCTGAGGTGCCCTCATCACAAGAACGGTGATCCCAGTGAGGCAGCTTTCCACTGGGAACCAAGAGTGACAGGAGTCAGTGTGTGGAGCCGGAGCTCCTGTAAGGTAACTCCAGATGAAAGGGGATTACGGGCAGAGAAGTATCTACCATTGGAACAGACTGTCGGTGGTTAATATGTTCCGTTGATGTAAATGATGAACTGTTTGTGAAGCGGTTTATTAGTCTAATAAACCGGATAAACTGTTTATGTGGAGAAAACGTGCCTGAGTGCTTTAATCCAGTTGCCAAGCGAGTATTCCTCAACACACTCAGGTAGCGCTATCTCACAGGAAGTATAGGTGTTAATTTCCATTGTCTACTGTATCTAAGCTGTCTGGCTACCTTTGGATCGAAGACAACCTATGATATGCTCTTTTTTGAAGCTTAAATGACCAATCATATGAGACTGGTAGCCAATGCACCTACGTTTTTGGACCGCTTCATAGTATAAAACATCAGTGTTAGATCCCTGAAGGTCCAACTTCCAGCAACTCTGTTGATCACTTCATCGTAGGTGACGTGGTGAAGCCGGAGTGGTACAGCTCCGTACATCAATGAGTGACCATGAGTGATGCAAGGTTGCAATATCATTCATGGCAACTCCATCATATGCGGAGCTGTGGCACCTCCAGTGCGTTGCGACTCCTCGATCAGCCGATCAGTGATTTTGTCATGAGACGGACCATCGTTGATCTTTTAGTTATGACTTATCCTATCCAATATTAAAATCCAAGTCAAACTCCTTTAGAAGTACAGCAAATTGTATTTATATGTTTTATTGCTACAGTTGATTCAATCCATTTGCTCTTAATAAATTAAATAAAGGATTCTTGTCTTGTAAAATATGCGACCCTCCTGTAAGGCTTCCTGTTTATGCTAGATTTATTGGTTGTCGCAGAGGAACAAAGTGAACCCATCCGTGGCAATTTTTATGTAATGGGCCTCTAAAGCTTTAGATGTTTATGTCGCCACATCCTATTAACCTGTGGAACGGTCATATAACCAATGGCCCTTGTGATGAGGACGATTATAGATTTATAGCCAATCCTGTCTGCTTAATAAAAAAACTAGGAAGAAGAGGGAACGAACATTTGCTCCATTAAATTAAACTGTTTCAATTAAGGAATAATTACACTGGGGAGCAGTAATTACGTAGATTTTCTTTCACCACTGAGCTAACGAGGGTCAGCTAATTTCTCCAAAAGAAACCTACGGCAAAACGTAAAATAATCACAAAATTATTTACAGCATGACATAACAAAACAAGCCTTAAAAAAAAATCATGGGTCAAGGATTCGACCACCAGTTGGCATCTAGGAGGGTTTTCCGAGTTCTCCACTCTAAAGGGGACAAATTGTGCAACTTGGGATTTTCCGACCCGCTTCTATTGCCCTCTTCTTGTTAAAAGGTATTTGGGGTAAAGCAAAAAAACTAAAGCTATTGAATAAATTAATTCAACCAATTTGCTAATCTTTCTCATTTCCGGCTATTACTTTTCAACTTTTCATACATTATTCTTGGTTTTGGAAAATTAGGACTTCATAAAGTCTTCAATTGACTTCACTTTGGTGTGTGTTATTTTGAGATTCCTGCTATCTGTAACATCTGTGCCAATTCATGTACCTCGGTCTCTGCTTTGGCCCCTCGTTGGCCGTGCACCTTTGTTGCTGGTGACACATGACAGCGACAATCCTGATATTGCCCTAGGACTTTTGGTGGCACTTAACCAGAGGGCTGTGGTTAATTTTGGTCTGGTATGGATTACCGTACTCCTTCCTGAGCGTCAACCCTGGGCTGGGCTGTCCACTCTTCAAACCCCTGAAGCTCTGATTTCCACTGCCAGTCAATAGTTGTGATTTCTTGGTCTATAGTTCTGCTCTATGCTTTTGTTGTTTAATTTTGGATTTGTCCCGTTCTTTGACCTCGGCTTTGTTTATTGACGTTTCTCCTGCCAGATAGTTTTGTACCTCCTGGTTCTGGCCCGGCTATGTGACTATTCTTCTTGCCAGCTTGCTTCACCAAACAGCAGCTGACTCCATAGCCTCAGCCTAGTGGTCCCTGTGAAAGTCCAGATCCCTGTACAGAGAGGTTATAGGGTGAAGGCCAGGGCAAATCCAGGGATCTGGAAAACAGAGTAGCTAGCTCAAAGCCATTTTAAGGTGCCATGTGATGGTAAATAGTGCCCTTTGACACCACCTTGACGGTAATCTATCTCTAGCGGTTGGTTCGAGTTTCTCAGTGAAAGACATTTATGAAATGGGTTGAAGAGCTTAACTTTTGAGAATTCTAGAGGGGGTCCAAGCTTCTTGTAGTTCCATTAATGATACCTTTCAGTGGGTGGTATTGAGTGCACCAGTTCAACTTTGAAGAGACATTACGCCTCTACAAGATCTGCTGACAACCTATGGGACCTGGAGAACTAAGGCCAACATTGGAAGAAGCAATACATCAGATAAATGAGACTGTACAATTGATTCCTATATATGCTCACAGAGTACAGTTATTCTTAGAGATGTCCTTGAAAATGACTATGTAAATGAATTGTAGAGCACACTGGCCTTCCTGCAGACATTTAGTATAATATTACAAACTAAGCTAAAATTTCATGAGCTTATACAAAATTGATGTCCCTCTCGATTGGCCACTTAAAAAGATAAATTTGCTGGCTCGGACACTTTAGGAAGAAGAAAATGTCAGCTTCGCGTATGGTTATTGATCGTGGCCGGCAAAGTGCCCACTACCTACAGTAGATGTTGGACTGGGATCAAATCAATTTTCTTCACGTTTTATCACTTGCCTATTTGAAATGTTACTTAAGAAAAGCTATAAAAGAAAGCAAAAATGAAACTGGGCTATTGTAATGTGAATAGAAACGTAGTTAGTCTATTAACAATTTATCACTTTGAATTCACTCCAATCCTTCAAGGCTGGACTTTTCTAATAATTATCTCCAATTATTAAGCTTCCTTTGTGTCCACCAAAAGCCAGTCATGGTACAAATGTTCTTCATTGACCTCTCCATAAAAAAAAAACCTACATTTGATTTTATTGGAAACATTGCTAAATCCATTTCTAGTTCTTCTGGCCCTGAGCTTCTCAAAATATCTACTTTAGCCTCGCCAGCCAGAAAAAACGTCTTTTTTGATTTTACTTCTGGTTTTCATTAGGTTTTCTAAGCAGCACACCGATCAACAATCGGTGACTACTCTGGGGACCTCAACCCAAGAATCCCATTGAAGAACACTAGACCTTACCATACACTGTACATCAAAGTTGTCAGAGCCTACCGGTTTTGTCTGTAATGGTCAACCAACGGATGTGTGTGAAGTCTTCCTGACTTTCCGCTAACTGATGATGTTGGAGGAGAGAAGGATCAGGCCGATGGAATTTTACCACCTTTCGCCGGAATTCCATGTTGAAAACACATGAAAACTCTGAAGAGCATTCTTCAGGAGAAATAGTGATCTACCGGATGATTCATGTGTATGACAGGCTTTAGATTCCTCATCTCAGTTCTGGCAAAGCCAATCCAAATGTATTTTGTGAATCCATGTCTACGATCCAAGTGACTTTGGTCTACAAGATTTCAGTTGCACCAATGCAGAACCAAATGTGTTTTCCAAATTTGTTTCTACGGTGAGAGTCAAAACACCACGGTGACTTTGGTCTAGAAAGAGGTCGACGATTGTTATGGTGTGAATGAGAGTTGAACAAATATATTAGGGTGGAAATTAATTGTACTCGAATTTTACAAAAGGACTCGCCAGAATGATGATTTTTTTTTTTTGTAATTCGCACATACAAATTCAACTAGATGGCTGCCAGCTGGCCACCAATTTGCTAAACTGTATAGGGCTAGCAAAAGTTAAAAATAAATAAAAATAAAATCTAATACTCACCTCACTGCTCAGCTCCTGGTCACCTCTGCTGCTTGTTCTCCTCCATACGGTCGTCATTGCCGGCTCCTATTACCGCTACCATGTGCTGAATCCCAGGTTACATGCACGCTAGGTTTGGAACATATCTGCGCATGCACGTCATAAGGTCGTGGCAACATTGTGAACTCAATACATACACTGCACCCCTCTGAAGGGCACTCTGGACACTTCAGAGGGCCTAGTCCAGGGCCTAGTCACACCGGAAGCTCTGCCCTAACGTGAAGATGCCCAAGGTTTCAACGTGCTGCAGCAGTAAGAAGAGGTGCCAAGGACTGTATGGAGGATGGTGAGTATTGTTTTTTTCCACATCTTACTGTTATTATGCTCTTGGGTCTTTCCAGGTAAGAGCATAATAATTGACATTCAATTTGCCCGGCATAAATTTGCTGCATATCAAATTTCCAGGCAAAATCCAGCAAATTTAACAAACTCAAACTTCGTTAGATGCACTCCTAACTAGTGGATATCTATCCATGTACGCTCATTTTACATGGTGCCCAGCCACTAGATCCTACATTGCAAAGGACTTCAACTTTCACCGCCCCGCTTAGTCGGGTGGCATGAATGATTCATTGCTTGCACATGTTGACATGTTGGTGTTTCATAAACATGAATATTTAAGCATCTGATCCATAGATCTGCTCAGAATTCGTGACTGACACTTAAAGACCTGCTTGATAACCACAACGAACTAAATTCTGCCAGGAAATCCCGCTCATCTCCCGACACAACCTCTAAATTCAATTTCTTCCTGTACGTTCTAAAAAGTAAACAACGTCTTCTCGGTGACATTTCACGAGGCCGGGAGATTGATTATTTCCCTCAATATGCGTAACAGCTCATTTTATTAGATGCTTTGCCTGAATATAGCAAGAGGACCTTGTGGGAAATTAGTGCTTCAGATTTATACATACCGTAGATATTTACAAAGAAAAATATGACTTTTTTTGCATGGGATAACGAGGCAATCAGACTTTTTTTTAAGATACTTAGCTAACCTTTTTGGATATGAAGGTAAAGTATTAGGTGAATTCTCTGACAATTAATGCTGGTAGAACTTGGGATTTCTACGACTTTCCAAAATGAAATGCTCAAACGCCTTCAAAGCAATGTTCCCCATCTTGTTAAGTTAGTGTTTGTCAAGGTTTTACGACATACTTGGCAACTCTCTTCTAACATCTGGATGTTGTCACAAAAAGGAGACATGTCTTGAACTGGTGGAGTAAGCAACTCTCCATCCCTCCCAAAAGCTCCTCGAAACAAGCATTTTCTTGAAGGTTCCCAGTGCCTGGCACTGGAATTCTTTGGAGTAGCCAACTTCAAAAGTTGGCAATTATACAAAATCTGACTTCTGGAATACTCACTGATTCAGAGCTGTGTACCCTTCAAAGTTTTCAAAATACAAAGATTCTCCAACCACTTTAAAAAAAAAAAGAATTCAAGAAGATCAGACTCCCGTTGATTATAACAGGGTCTCCTTTTCATCGAAAACTGTTCTCGTACATGTGTTGTCTTTGGTACTGCAGCTCATTCAACTCAATCCTCAAATCTTCAAAATCGTATTAGGACTTCAAGGTCAATCAAGCCCTGGGACTAATGGGGGAACGGAAAAGGAGATAAGGTTGATGCCTCCTGAGACATCTCCTTTGGCTTTGTATATGGGAGCCCAGGACCACAAGTTACTTTTTTTAGAATATTTTTTTTTCAGTGTCTTTAGAAGATGAACTGTAAGAAATATATTATCGTCATTTGAAATCAATACATCATGAAACATACAAATCCGGGACAACCCCCTAACAATAAGATCTGAACCATTCCTCTGTTAGGACTTACAGGTCACTAGGACTAATGGGGGAAAGTTCAACTCAATTGAGCCAAAATATCGAGAAATTAGAAAATCTGATGAAAATGAGTTAGCCAGATTTGCTCAAATTTGGATAGAAAAATTAGATTTTTTTTGGTAAAAGACGTTTATTATTATTGTAATTTTCTCCAGAACTCAAAGCAGAATAAATGGAGAGTTGAAAAATGAAAAATATTATGCTCCCATTGTTCCTTATTTTTTCTGGTGCCCCAACTCTCTGTCCGGTTCTCCGTATTCTCCTCTTCTATCTTCTTTACTCTTCCCTTCTTTCGGCACTCATGAGGCCCTGCACAACGTTGTGACGTATCATGATGTCACTTGACGCCTAGTCAATGCCGAAGACACTGAACAGTAAAGATAGAAGAAATCAGGAGATGGAGAGCTACAGTGCGAGGACAGGTGAGGAGCAGCGGGAGTATAATTTTATTTTTTAACCCCTTTTCAGTCCCCAAAAAGTATCAAGCAAAATGGCGACCCCTTTCCCTTGACTGATTTGAGTTGATTAAATTGCAAAAAAGAGGTTCTGGAAAGTCTTAAATTTTGGAGGTGAAATTTGAACCACATTCGATTTGCCCTCTAAAAAAGAAGCAAAAAAGTTTTAGTTTGAATTAAAAAAATAAGTAAAACTTGAGAGTCCTCAGAGGTCAACAGAAACAAAAAAAACCCAGCAGATTGTAGAAACTTGTGACTGTTTTTCACTCCAACTGACAGTTTCATTTCCTTACAATGTCATCTTCATGTGCTGATGCAAGACAGAGAAATATTCTCTTCTTCCGGGCATCAACTAAAATCAATTGATGACTGCGCGATGATTCATAAAACAAGCCTTGCTCTTATGTTCCTACTCTAGGTTACCAAGAGGACAATTAGTTCTTGAAAAAAAAAGTTAACGAAAAACTCCAATATTTGACCATGTGACTATGGATTATGGAAGAACAGAATGTGGATTCTGGAAGGATAATATAAAAGTGGACTGTGGACTATGAAAAAGTGTCATGAGTGGGTCGTGGCTACTGGAAGACAGGCTTAAGAATGGGCATTGTACATTTCCAGGTTTTTTTTTACATAAATTTCCATATTTATGATCAATGCTTCTCAGGAACAAAAGCCTCTGCAGATATTTCCCACAGGTCAATCGGCAAAGTACCACCGAAAGTATGACGGTTGGTGGCCAATCTTGATTTTCTTAGGCAAGACACATCTAAAATCTCTAGGCACTTTAACAACATCCCTTATGGTTGAGGCCCCCATCTTACCCCTTGTATCGTCTCATTTTTGCCAAGAGAAAATGTCAACTCACCGGACTCCTTCATTCAGACTGTAGAGTTCATGATCCTGCAGCCCCTTCTTCTGGAAGACTGAAATTACTCCATTTTGTATGCTGTAAAGTAAAGGAGAACACTTAGGCCCATTATGTCCAATTTGGTGTATTTAACACATATAATGCTGGAGAAGAAAGTCAGGGGAATTGAAGTTAAATGGATGGAAAATAAATGTTCTGCCTTTTTTTGGTGTTAAAAATATACTATGACCATGGTTTCAGTTCTAAAAGAAATTGTCTCCAAAGCTTCCCAGTATCCAAAACATTAAAGGGTTTGCACAGGATGTTATTCTGCAACTTCTATTATGTCCTGACAACGGAGACAGTAGGACCACAAGTGGGCAATCATTGTAATATCTGGTTGTATTTTTGGTGGCCTAGTTTTGGCTAGGTTCGTGACCACTGTCATAGAAGGTTGCATTATTGGTGGTCTAGAATTAGTCTAGTTGGAGACCACATGTAGAATAGGGTTGTGTTTTTGTGGCCTAGTGTTGGAGACTATAGAATGGAGACAAATGAAATATAGGTCACACATTCGGGTCCACTATAAAAAAGATTTGTGCTTTTATGGCCGAGTTGGGGATTACAGGTTAGGGATAACTAATATAGGGTTGTATTTTGGTGCCCTAGTATTGGCCTTGTTGGGCACCATACGATCAAGACCACTGCACTATAAATTTGTATATTTGTGTGGCCTAGTTGAGGACCACAGAATGGGGACTGACAGAACATGGGGTTGTATTTTTAGTGGCCTAGTATTGGCCTAGTTTGGGACCATAGGTTGTGGATCAATATATTATACGATTGTATTTTTGTTGGCTTAGTTTTGGCCTAGTTTGGGACCACAAAATGGAGACGTATGAAATATAGGATTATATTTTTAGCGGCCTAGTTTGGGAAAATAAGTTGTTGATAACTATATTATAGGGTTGTCTTTTGATGGCCTAGTATTAGCCTAGTTGGACAGCATTGATCACGGAGCACAGTAATATGGGGTTGTATTTTTGGGTGGCCTAGTTATGTCTAAGTTGGGGACAAGAGAATGGAGACCTACAGAATATATGGTTGTATTTTTGGTGGGCTAGTATGAAAACCATAGGTTGTGGATTAATATAATATAGAGTTGTATTTTTCGTGGCCTAGTTTGGGGCCATAGACTGTGATTAATTTTTGGCGACCTAGTATTGGATTAGTTGGGGACCTTAGGCTGTGAATCCCTATAATATAGGGATACATTTTTAGTTGTCTCATTTGGGACCATATGATGTCTATCAATTTTGATGGTCAAGTATTGGCCTATTTGGGCAGCATTGATTAGAGAGTATTATAATCTGGGGTTGTATTTTTGATATCAAAGTATTGTTTGTTTGTTGTCTTGGTTTTAGGCTTAGTTGTACCGTTCATTAAATCTAAGCCATCAATAATTGCGTTGTGACAACTTTACTTCCAGTTAGATAGACTACTTTAGGAAGAATCAGAAATGAAAAGCGACATGCCCTGACAAATGGGAAGCCTCGTCTCCGAGAGAACCTGTAATACATATAAACTGAGGTTTTCAGACTGAGCCGAGACGTCTTCCCTCAATAAGATAATGAAATGCAAACACGGATGATAATAATGCAACGAAACAGAGCAAGACCGGGAACTGAGGCCGTTATACGTGTGATAGACATATGAGACATGACACATAATTTACTGAGTCCAATCATCTTCCCTGCTAGTGATACTAAGACTAAAAGCAATGGAATAGGATGCAGAGGAGCAGTAATTTCTTATAAGATCCATCCAATATAAATAAATTATTTTTGATATCTGTTGAGGTAAGATGAGTACACAAATCAGGACCCCATCTTCAGTTGGCAAAATAGAGAACTGCCGAAATCAATTGGTGTAAAGCTCATTTTCCCTCCATCTTTACTTCCGCATGTTGAGGGATCCCAAAAGTTGAACTTCCAGAGATCAAATTTTACCAGGTTCTGATCACTGAAAATGGATTACCCCTTAACCCTGCTGTTGTCTTCGGTCAAAAATGACCCACCTTGAACTTCAATATTCTTTAAAATATTCAAGATGCGGCTCTGAAACCCGTGGCCGACCGACCCATCCTCATTTAAGTCAATCAACCACAAGTTTCAGAACCGCATCTTGAACACCCCCAAAAATACCAAAGTTCAAAATCGGTCTCCCCAGACCGAAGACAACAATAGGGTTAAAGGGGATGCTAATGACAATTTCGTCATGCAATGAATTAGCAGATCTTATCATGGATGGTTAGAGTCCGCCTAAGTGGAAGACGTTTTCTGGGTCCATTTCCTCTCTAGCTTTTAGAGAAGGGTTTCTGATTTTGGTACCCAACTCTATGACTTCCAAATGATTTTTTAGGACATATGGACAGGGTTTATCCTGATGGGCCCACACCAATCATCACTATGAAGGCACATTATCATGGTGGAATCATCAAGACAACCTTCTGTCTATAAACAGCTTTCCCAAGCGATCAGATGATGCCCACTGGTCAGCTTTGTGACATTTTTGCTTAGCCACATAATGACAAGTCATGGAAAACAAGCATTAGCTGATTCCACCAGAGCAGGAACCGCTCATATTTAATGGCTTTTTTACCTAGATTATCAACAGGGTTTGAAAAGGAAATTTAGACGTGTTGTCTTGCTAAGACAACAAATATACATAAAATTAAGAAAAGCCACCAATTCATTCCAGGAAGGACCTCTGCCAATAGCTCCCTAGATCTTAGCAATTTCCCAGTATAAAGTAAAGGATTATTAAAGCAGAAACCAGAGGAGCTACAAAGAATACAACTGGTTGAGGAACATTTTGTGTTGGGGGCTTCTATCTCATGTCACTTCCGTTCCCCCCACACACAACTGACAGACTGCGAGATGAATAATGAATGAGACTTTCGGCAGCAAAGCTTCACCGGCCAAGAATTTCAGGAACATAAAGTAAGAGGTATTTTGTCAGCCCCATGCCTGTGCCGGCGAATTGGTTGCAATGAGCTGTGATGATTGCGTGAAGGCTCCTACCAGTCACAGACGCGTGGCAGGAGTCGTTGGGCAGCTCGGGCCTTATACTTCTGCTTTCTTTCATTATCCATCTTCTCAAACTTAAAGCCACATCTTAGTTTGGAGTTAATTAATAAGCATTAGCCTAAGAAAAAACAAATTTCACTTTTGTCATCGCCTTAAAATTCCATTCGTGTAAGTTTTTGATGGTAAAAGAAGGCAACGACCATTATGGTGTTGATGATGGAGAGAAAAGAAGGTAATGGGTTATTAACATACGGAAAAGATATCTATTGTATGGCCAAAAATCTGGGCTTCTTGGTTCACAATGAGAGGCTGAAAACCTGTACAGACCTAGAACTTCTCACAACCAAGGTCATGGTCGGGTTGAGACTCCACCATCTGAAGAACTTGACTTGCCCAACCTGTCCAACCGTAGCCTAAACTAATCATATTTCCAGCTGTGGCATTTTTTGGAACTGTACAACATTATTATTTGAGCATCACATGATATTGTTATTTTGACACTGTTATATGTTCACGTTTGAAAAAAATATGGATGTATTTACTAATGTATGCGCCAGCAGATATCCAAAGCTGATTCTCAGATTTCTGCAGAGAATGGCCCAATATTAGGGGTAATTCTTGTTTTTTCTTTGCAGAATCTTTGTCAACATTTGACAATGAAATTGGATGAAATAATTATAAAATCCAACCATTGTCAACGTACCCATGTTATCACAGGGGCCTTCCAAATAATTGGTCTGGTCCTGGCTAGAATTTGCTACTGTAATATCTAGTCTCAGCATCACTCAGATGAGAGCACCTGTTCTCTATAAGACAGCTGCAGATGGATTCCTCTGCCGACTCTTTAGTCCTCTCCTAACTCCTATGTCCCCCTCCAGACTCCTATGTCCCCCCGCCAGAATCCTCTATTTTCTTCAAGACTCCTGTACCCTCCTCCTATGTCCTCCACCGGACTCCCCTGTCCCCTCCAGACTCCTCTGCCCTCTTCAGAGTCCTCTATCCACTCTAGACTCTTCGGTTTTCCTGCAGACTCCCCTACCTTTCCCCAAGATTCATCTGTCCTACACCAAACTCACATGTTCTCCAGACTCCTCTGCCCACCTTCAGACTCCTCTGTCCCCTCTAGACTCCTCTGTCCCCTCCAGACTTCACGGTCTCCTTCATACTTCTCTGCCCTCATCCAGACTCCCTTGTCTCCTTCAGTCTCCACTGCCTTTCTCTAGACTCCTCAGCCTTTCTCCAGATTCCTCTGTTCTCCTCCAAACTCATATGTTCTCCAGCCTCCTCTGCTCTCAAGACTCCTGTGTATTCTCCAGACTCTTTTGCCCTCAAGTCTCCTCTGTCCTCCTCCTGACTCTGCTGCCCTCCTCCAGACATTTCTGTTTTCTCCAGATTTATCTGTCCTCCTCTAGCTTCCTATGCCCTCTCCAGATTCTTATGCCCTCCTCCAGATTCCTCTGTCCTTCTCCAGACTCCTCTGCTCTCCCTCAATCTACTCTATCCTCACTCAGACTCCTCTGCCCTTCTCCAGACTCTTTTGTCCTACTCCAGACTCCTCGTATCTCGGTTGAGAGCAAAAGAATATACCTTTGGAAATCCAACCGGTTGGATCATTCTCTCCCTCGACATCATATGTTGGGGGAGAGTCTTGAGGCCTCCATACACATTGGACTGTTTGCTGATCCTGCTGATATTGCTGTAATCAGAAGACTTTAATCTAATGTTTATAGGGCCATAAATCCAAGGTTATATTCCACTGATTGTCTACATTTCCCAGATAATTAAGCTGGATAGTGTTTAACCTCTTAATGACCACCATACTCTAAAATTCCAGATGCAGCAAGACTCATGTAAAAAAGTATATTCCCAGAGATCGTGAAAACGTTGAAGAATTGAAATATAAACTATAACTTTGTATAATGAAAAATGGCAGAAATCAATTGAAAACTATCGTTTTTTTGTGTCTATGCACAATACTAATTGTCTTCTGTAATAGTTTAACTCAATCTATGCAACTTAAAGGGGTTGTCCTTAACTAAGACTATTTTTAGGATAGGTCACAAATATCAGATTGCTGGGGGATATGACATTCCGGAACCCTATAATCCGTTATTACTGGGTATTGTAACTGACAGAAATACACAGTGTACGGAGCTGAAACACTACAGTGTGTAGTGGCCATTCTTGGTACTGCAGCACAGCTCCCATTCACTTCAACAGGATATGCTGTAGGGGAGAACTGCCACTACTCGGTGTACAAAGTTATGGTGTTTCAGTTGTGTGCTTCCAGCATAAAGGGACCCGATTACAGCTGATTTTAGGAATATCAGACCTCCACCCTTTTTATGTTTATCACCTCCTGTAAGAATAAGCCATCGATATCTTAGGCTTCGACAACTCTTTTAAGTAAAGCAGCCAAAAAAGAAAAAAAAGAAGTAAACCACACCCATAAAGACCTCTCACTGATTTTTTTTTAATTAAATTGAGTATCTCATCTGATTGCTGCTGCTCCACTGATTCTGAAACAGTTTTTCTCTTGTTTCTGTGCCCATCCATTCCAAAGTTATGTCCCTTAGAAATAAAGAAGCACATTTTCCCTTTAAACAACTGGGTGCATACCACAAAACTTCTTTGGGCGTGGCCATGTTTTGATTGGCTTTTGCACCAGAGGAGAAAAAGCAAACGCCCACAGAGAAGTGCTGTGGTAGTCGCCCAGTTGCTTAAAGAGAAAAATTGAACCATTGGACATAACTTTGAAACAGAGGGGCGCAGAAGAAAAAGAAAAACTGTTCCGGAATCAGTGAAGCGGCACCAATCCGAGGAACCCAGTTGAATTAAAAATAAAATCCAGTGGAAGATCCCCTTTAAGCATGCCTGACTGATCCACAGAAGGAATAACAAATAATGTGTCATTTACCAAGAAAGGTATCTAGATTAAAAAAAGGTTAATGGAGCCTTGAGTCCGTACAGAAAAGATTGTGATACGAGAGGTGAATAATTCAGCTTTAACCTTTGAAATCCTACACAATCTTTTCCCCCTTCCAAGATATGATTAGTTTATATTGATGAAGTCCCATAATCCCTCGGCCGTAGAACTACAATAATGAAAACTCGGCTTTATGTTCAGAGTTTGTTTCCTTGGGACAATTGGATTAGAATAGAAACCACGGAGATTTGGATCTTAAAAGCTAATGTTCTAGTTCCCTGTCAATGACTGGAGTAAGTAAGGGATTAGCTGCAAAAAAGCAGTCAATGGGGGGCGGGGACGGGCCAAAAAAATATCTAGGACCTGGGGACAAAGATAGTTTGGAACAGGTGTGGTCATTAGGCGGAATAACAGGCCTCATTGAGAGCTTCAGAAAAGGTCTGGAGGCTTTGGTTTCTCCTCAAGAATATGGTCAACCATTGGGATAACTACTACCAAAGATGTCAACTGCCCCAAATTTCCTAGAACTCCTGGAATGACTAAGGGGTGAATTTTACTTAATATCATCCACAAGTGGGTTGGAGCATTTCAGTATGGGCTGGAGTGGTGCTTAAAGGAGACTTTTCTGTATATTTTTAAATCTAAACTAAGTACCTCAACTACTCTGTGATGATGCTCTGCTGATTCTCCTTTTTTTCTATTCTTGTCTGTGCCCCTTCGTTCCAAAGTTATGCCTGTTGGTAATGGGCACATTTTCCCTTTAACCAACTAGGTGTATACCACGGAACTTATCTACGGGCATTTCCCTTTTCTCCTCTGATGCTGGCCAATCAAAACAAGGCCACACCCACAAAGAGGTTCTGTGGTATAAGCCTAGTGAGTTAAAGGGAAAATGTGCACCATATCGGCGGGCATATCTTTGGGACGCAGGGACACAGAAGAAAAGGAAAAACTGTTCCAGAATCAATGGAGCAGCACCAATTAAAGGTGGTATTTCATGTAAATTAAAAAAATCCAGTAAACAGTTCCCTTTAAGTGCCCCCAGAAATGTTGCCATCTCTACTACTACCCAACATGGTGGAACAAGAAACTGTAGATAATTCCTGGTTTTGCTGAAATGTTCCTGGCCTCGGAATGGACTTGGCAAAACCACTCCCAAAAGTGTATTTTTTCATTCTTGGCCATTTTGGGAGTTTTCCAAAATTTAGCAAATTGTGAATATTGGTAGGTCCAACAAAGATCGATGGAAATTCAGGAATAAAACATGGAACTCCGTTGAGACCAAACTAAGCTTTTCGTGATGGGTCGCATTTACTACTAAAGGTGGACATGAAGTTTTGGGGGCGCTATTCTAAATTGCCCCATACATGCCAGATGAAAGTCAGCCGAACCCACCGCTATCAGAGGGACTGGCCAGCAATCTGATGTGTATGGGGGGCCTCCCACTCTCCCCCCAAGACGATAATGTTGGAATTTTTAGCATTGTTCTGTTGGAAGTACATGAATGAGCAGGCAAGTCGAGCACGCATGTGCATGTATGACTTGGGAGAGATAGCAGTCTGGAAACGAGACCATATATAATCCTGTCCTAAGGGTATGAATGACAATTCTCTTCTCTGATCCCAATTTAATACTTTTAGAAGGAATCTATCAGTGGGTTTCTGCTATGTAATCCGAGACCAGCATAATGTAAAGGGTGAGACCCCGATTCCAGCGATGTGTCATTTGCTGGTCTGCGTGCTGCCCTTTTGATACAATCACAGTTTTCTCTGCTGTAGATCTAGCGGTGCTCAGAATGCTAAGCCCTCTGTAGCCACGCCCATGCCATTGATTGGCTGCTTTCTGTGTATGCTGTATATTGACAGAAAGCTGTTAATCAGTTCTGGTTGGACTAGGAGGCACTAGACACCTAGTCCTCTAGTGATAATCTCCTGCTGATAAAACACTGATTTTATTGAAATGGCAACACACAGCCCAGTAAGTGATATATCGCTGGAATCAGGGTCTCTGCCCCTACATCATGCTTCTCTCAGATTACATAGCAAAAACCTGTTTTAGTTAAGTATTTTTTGCAGCCTTTTGATTGGACAGTGCCTAGTTTGGAACCGATTCCATCAGGATTTGCTTCAAATAAGTGACCCACACTATCTTTTTTGCCACCATGCGCTTTTCAAGACCTCTTCTGGAAAAAAAAAAAAAAAAGCAAAAAAACCACTGAAAATGCGGAACATATGAACAACAAAGTGGATGTCCCACAGAAATTAATAGAAGGAGTTTTCCAAGTCTTTATGAACTAGTTTTTGAGATGGATTTTTGAGTGGAATCACCTCTAAAAAAAAAATCCTCCAAAAAAAACAAAGAACATGTGTGAACATAGCCTAAGGGTTGACTACGGATGTGAAATTCTTCTTCCCGAGCTCATCGACACCCCAGAAGGAGGAGAAAAAAAAAAGTGATGGCTGCTATGGTTAGCGGAAATAGTTGTCGCTTCTCAAAACTTTGATAAATTTACAAAAGGTCTCATTTCTGAATGGAGATGCCCTTTAAGTTTTTTTTTTTTCAGACTGGAGCCAACTGATCCTCCGGTTACGGATGATGGGTGTTTTATTTCTGTACTAACCGCTAACTATTTTTTTTTATTTTTTTAGGAATTTTGCTTGCATCTTCCAAATGAATCACTTTCCTGCTACGCACTTACATAATTAAAACCGTCAGTTCGAATGGCGCAATGAAAAACGACGTTAGTGAATCAAACAGAAAACTTCTGAAAAAAGAACTTGGCAGGTTTCGAATACAGAGAGTACTGAATCACTGTCGGCCGCTGAACTCCATCGCATTAACCCTTGCTTCCTGCGTTAGAATAAAAAACTGCATATAGAGCCATTACTTTGAGAAAGTATTTAACCCTCCACACTCAGAACTTCCCATTATCAGACTATATTTTAGACAAGATTCAATACTAGGAGTTCATCTTTGAGCCATGTATTAGATGAGTGATCTGGAGTTGACTATGTATAAAGACCTTGACTGACAGCAACACAGGCAAGGCCATGATGATTATTGGTGTCGATCCAAGGTCCTGGAGCCTAAGGGGTCTACACGGGGTCCCATTGGCCCATATTAGAAGTCTATTAAAGACCCCAGATAGGTACCTCGTGGAGATTTGGGCCCATTAGCTTCAAGTTTCACCACTGATCATAAAGGATCTAGAAAGCTGATAGGGCTAATTATGGACTATCAAGTGGGGACACATATAAACATAATAAGGGTGCAAAAATGAGTTTGTGTGAAACTGGCCATAGTCTGTGGTCGGTCATTGTGCACATACGTAACGTTGAGTGAGGCCAAGGCGAGACAAAAGGTCAAAACGCTCCGAAGAACAGTATTCTAGAGACCAGTTGTCCCAGGTCTACAATGCTATTGGGATCACTAAGCCCACAGTCATGTGGGGACATATGTAAACGAAATAAGGGTACAAAATGCACCAGTATACACTTGTATGAAAATTGGCCATAGTCCGTGGTCCATCATTGTACACACATGTGACTTTGAGTGAGGCCAAAAGGGAGGCAAAAGGGAGAAACACCCTGGAGAACTTCATTCTGAGTACCAATTGTGCCCGGTCTGGAATGCTGTTTCGGTCACTAAATCCACAATCAGGTGGGGTCATATGTGGATGCAATAAGGGTGCAAAAATGTGCCAATATATGCTTGTGTGAAACTGGCCGTAGACTGTGGTCCATCATGGTGCAAACATATCACTTTGAGTGAGGCCAAAGGGAGACAAAATGGAGAAACACCCTGAAGAACTTCATTCTGCATACCAGTTGTTCCCGGTCTAGAATGCTGTTTCAGTCACTAAACCCACAATCAGGTGGGGTCATATGTGGATGCAATAAGGGTGCAAAAATGTGCCAATATATGCTTATGTGAAACTGGCTGTAGACTGTGTTCCATCATGGTGCACACGTATGAAGATCTCCATTCAAGAGACAAATTTTTTAGGGCCTACAATGCTGTTTGGGTCACTAAGCCCACTGTCAGGTGGGGACACAGACATACAGTGCCTACAAGTAGTATTCAACCCCCTGCAGATTTAGCAGGTTTAATAAGATGCAAATAAGTTAGAGCCTTCAAACTTCAAACAAGAGCAGGATTTATTAACAGATGCATAAATCTTACAAACCAAAAAGTTTTGTTGCTCAGTTAAATTTTTATAAATTTTAAACATAAAAGTGTGGGTCAATTATTATTCAACCCCTAGGTTTAATATTTTGTGGAATAACCTTTGTTTGCAATTACAGCTAATAATCGTCTTTTATAAGACCTGATCAGGCCGGCACAGGTCTCTGGAGTTATCTTGGCCCACTCCTCCATGCAGATCTTCTCCAAGTTATCTAGGTTCTTTGGGTGTCTCATGTGGACTTTAATCTTGAGCTCCTTCCACAAGTTTTCAATTGGGTTAAGGTCAGGAGACTGACTAGGCCACTGCAACACCTTTATTTTTTGCCTCTTGAACAAGGCCTTGGTTTTCTTGGTTGTGTGCTTTGGGTCGTTGTCTTGTTGGAAGATGAAATGACGACACATCTAAAGATCCTTGATGGAGGAGCGGAGGTTCTTGGCCAAAATCTTCAGGTAGGCCGTGCTATCCATCTTCCCATGGATGCAGACCAGATGGCCAGGCCCCTTGGCTGAGAAACAGCCCCACAGCATGATGCTGCCGCCACCATGCTTGACTGTAGGGATGGTATTCTTGGGGTCGTATGCAGTGCCATCCAGTCTCCAAACGTCACGTGTGTAGTTGGCACCAAAGATCTAGATCTTGGTCTCATCAGACCAGAGAACCTTGAACCAGTCAGTCTCAGAGTCCTCCAAGTGATCATGAGCAAACTGTAGACGAGCCTTGACATGACGCTTTGAAAGTAAAGGTACATTACGGGCTCGTCTGGAACGGAGACCATTGCGGTGGAGTACGTTACTTATGTTATTGACTGAAACCAATGTCCCCACTGCCATGAGATCTTCCCGGAGCTCCTTCCTTGTTGTCCTTGGGTTAGCCTTGACTCTTCGGACAAGCCTGGCCTCGGCACGGGAGGAAACTTTCAAAGGCTGTCCAGGCCGTGGAAGGCTAACAGTAGTTCCATAAGCCTTCCACTTCCGGATGATGCTCCCAACAGTGGAGACAGGTAGGCCCAACTCCTTGGAAAGGGTTTTGTACCCCTTGCCAGCCTTGTGACCCTCCACGATCTTGTCTCTGATGGCCTTGGAATGCTCCTTTGTCTTTCCCATGTTGACCATGTTTGAGTGCTGTTCACAAGTTTGGGGAGGGTCTTAAATAGTCAGAAAAGGCTGGAAAAAGAGATAATTAATCCAAACATGTGAAGCTCATTGTTCTTTGTGCCTGAACTACTTCTTAATACTTTAGGGGAACCAAACAGAATTCTGGTGGGTTGAAGGGTTGAATAATAAATGACCTTCTGAAAAAACTTTTCCCAATTTAAAAAAAAAATAAACAAAGAAATAGCATTCTTTTTTGCTGCAGTGCATTTCACACTTCCAGGCTGATCTACAGTCCAAATGTCACAATGCCAAGTTAATTCCAAATGTGTAAACCTGCTAAATCTGCAGGGGGTTGAATACTACTTGTAGGCACTGTATGCAGTCATAATAAGAGTACAAAAATGAGCCAGTATACGCTTGTGTGAAGCTGGTCATAGTTTATGGTCCTCCATAAGAAGTTGAGTAGGGCCAAGAGGAAAACACTCTGAAGAACGTCATTCTTGAGATCAGTGGACTACTGGCCATTGACAAATTTTCTTTTGACACATTATATACTTAAGGTCCACTCCGCAATTTTTGGAGTTGGAGTTCTCGTAGTAATGAATGGAGGGAAATGGAAATGCACAACCACCTATCCATAACTGATGATGTCTGACGGTGCCTTTTACTAGAGGGAGAACATGAGTTAGTCCAACAATTTGGTACACATCTTCTACCCTAAGGATCCTTGAAGTTATTCTTATCTATTCAGTGGAAATATGCCATAAACATCCGATAGATGTAAGTCCCACCAATGGCATTCTTGTCGAAATGACCATTGAAAATGTAAGAACACCTTCAAGAATCCTTGGAGTAGAAGATGTCCAACACATTGTAGACTGAAGCTGATGTTCTCCTTCCTCATAACAATGAAAGAATAATGTCTCTTAGCATGTTTTACTTCAACTATGACCAGGTTACAATCTTGGAAATGGAGAAGTGGCTTGTCGACAATCTTAGAATACCAGCTTCTCTAACGTATGGATTAACTCATAAAGTTTAGCACTTTAATCAAGTCTGGAAAGCTGAGTCTGACATTCCTCCCAGCCGGCTACAAGCAAGGCAGATATAAGCCTCAGAATAAATGAATTAGTTGCTCTGTTTGTGAGAGGGAGGAAAGAGGAGGAGCAGCTCCTTGTAGAATGGAAGCAACGCATTTTCAATAGACATTTGCAAATTGGACACTAAAGTGTAAATGGAAAAGAACAGAAGCTCAGGAATAAGTGGGGAGTCATTAAAAACCGTCACCCTGACATCTATGGTGTAGACATCAGTGCCACTTTCATTTTTTGAAAAAACAAGGCTAATAATCTGCTAATTCTGATCAATCATCCCATTGAATCACTGGAGAGGTGGCCATGCCGAGAGCATCTTTCAGCTATTGGGAAAACATGGGTTCCGCAATCCCTGTTGAAGAATGTACGTAGCCCTCTTCATCGAAACCTATTGGCGTGTCGTAATGAGTTAGACAAGCACAAATTAGTTCTTTCAAAAAACTGTAATTGAAAAAGATTCTGGGAACCCTGTTCTTATGATGGTGGAAAGCCTGCACTCATCAGGATTATATAGCACATCGTCATATAAATAATATATGTCTAACATTGGAATATGCCTTCAAGGGAACCTTCCAGGAGATTCATGCTGCTGAAACAACAATGGCTAAAAATACCGGTGTTTTGGCAAACAAGATATGTTGAAAAATGAGGCCGTCACGGGAAGAATAGGGTTTTGGCATGAATAGAAGAGTCTGGGCACATGAAGTCTCTAGATGTGCAGAGAAGCATTTAGGCACAAGATATTGACTATAGGCACAGAGAGAAGAGGCCAGGTGAAGGAATAAAAGTCCAGGCACAGGGAGAAGAATCCAGACACAGTGAGAAGATTCTAGGCACAGGCCCAGAGAGAAAAATCGATACACAACACAGCGAAAAGAGTCCAGGAACAGGGAAAAGAGTACAGGCACATGGAGAAGAATCAAGTCATGGTGAGAAGAGTTCGGGAACAGGGAAAAGAGTACAGGAACATGGAGAAGAATCAAGACATGGTGAGAAGAGTTCAGGAACAGGGAAAAGAGTACAGGAACATGGAGAAGAATCAAGACATGGTGAGAAGAGTTCAGGAACAGGGAAAAGAGTACAGGCACATGGAGAAGAATCAAGACATAGTGAGAAGAGTTCAGGAACAGAGAAAAGAGTACAGGCACATGGAGAAGAATCAAGACATAGTGAGAAGAGTTCAGGAACAGAGAAAAGAGTACAGGAACACGGAGAAGAATCAAGACATGGTGAGAAGAGTTCAGGAAGAGAGAAAAGAGTACAGGCACATGGAGAAGAATGAAGACATGGTGAGAAGAGTTCAGGACCAGAGAATAGAGTACAGGAACATGGAGAAGAATCAAGACATGGTGAGAATAGTCCAGGAACAGAGAAAAGAGTACAGGAACATGGAGAAGAATCAAGACATGGTGAGAATAGTCCAGGAACAGAGAAAAGAGTACAGGAACATGGAGAAGAATCAAGACATGGTGAGAAGAGTTCAGGAACAGAGAAAAGAGTACAGGCACATGGAGAAGAATCAAGACATGGTGAGAATAGTCCAGGCACATGAAAAAAAAAGTCCTGGCAAGGAGAGAAGAATTCTAGCATGGGAAAAAGTACCCAGGCATGAGGAAAAGAGTCCAGGCCCGGGGACAAGAGTCCAGGGTAGGTGAGGAAAGCAAAAACACAGGGAGAAGAGTTTAGGAACCAGGAGATAAATCCAGGCACAGGGCGAAGAATCTTGGAACAGAGAGAAGATTCCAGGTACAGAAAAAAAGAGTTCAAGCACAGAAAAAAAGATTCCAGGCATAGAAAGAAAAGAGTCTAGGCAGAGAAAAAAAGAATCCAGGCACAGGAGGAAGAGTCCAGGCACAGGGAGAAGAGTCCAGGAGCAAGCACATGAGTCCAGGCACAGGGAAAAGAGTCTAGGCACAACAAAAACAGTCTGAGCACAAGAAAAAGGGTCCAGGCACAGAAAAAAGAGTCCAGGCATGAGGAAAACAGTCCAAGCACAGGGAGAAGTGTCAAGGCACAAGAAAAACAGTTAACGCACAGAGAGAAGAGGACATGAACAGTGAGAATAGTCCAGGCAGAGGGAGAAGAGTCCAGGCACAGAAAGAAGAGTTCATGCAATAGAAGAAGAGTCCAGGCCAAGGAAAAACAGTCCAGGCATAGGGAGAAGAGGGGTGCACAGGGGTAAAGGGTCCAGGCACAGGGAGACTGGTCCAGGACCAATGTGAAAATTATGGGCACAGTGAGAAGAATCCAGGCTCAAGAAAAACAGTGAGGGCACAGGGGGAATAGTCCAGGCCTAGTGAGAAGAATCCAGGCACTGGAAGAAGAGTACAGGCACAGGTCGAGAGGTCGAGGAGTCTGCTCATGGGTCCGCTGGTTTCACCCAACCTAAGTCTCCATTTTCAAATAAGAAGAGACATCAATTAAGGCAAGTTGAGTTGGGTGGCAAAAAGTTAGAGGGAGCCACCCAGCTGACTCGATCCCAGTGACTGGAGTTTTCTTCCTATGGATGGCTCATATCTCAAATTACAAAACTCCACTAAGTTTCTGAGTAAAACAGTTGTTTGTATGTCATGCTGACTGAATTTCAGCCACCGTGATTCACCTGTCATGTTCTCCAAACTGTTTGATTGCTATGGATGATCAACCTTGGCATGTTTATTTGGTTGTCAATAAGTGGAGAAGCAAGACTAACAAAAATTGCATCTTAAATGAAAAATTTTTGGCATTCTTAGAGAGATTTTTTTTTTACCAAGATTACAAGTAATTAGCTATTCGAAGTGATATCATGCTGATCGGCAGGGTTTTGAGTTCTGGGATCCGCAAACAAGCAATCCCCTTTCGTAGACAGCAACGCACAGTGGTTGGTTCTCTTTGGCAATCCCAATTTTTTTTTAATAAAGAGGCAGCGCATGCATCCAATTCTGGGGGCTTTAGAGGTACCATTCAGATTAAAGGGCACCTGACCCTATATAAAATTTTCTAAAATAAGGATACACATATCACCTTATTGTATGAGATGAACATTGTTTCATCGGCCATTGAGCGCCAGAGCAACTTGTTTCAGTAACAGAGGGGGTAAATGACTTCAAGCGACTGTCTTCCAGTGATAAGGTGGCTGACTGGCCCCGAAAATCCTCAAGACTAATGAAGAAAGTCAGAAATCCTGCTTGTGGTGCAGAATGTTTCCCTCCACTTCACACTTACTTCCATGAACAAAAAACTAATTACATTTTGCAGGATTACAGTGTTTTGCGCTCCGCCGGATCACCTCAACCGTGAGAAGTCGCCGCTGCTATTTAAAATTAAACTTTTTAATTATTTTTTATTAAAGTGGAAGTCTATTTGTCTATGTTGGAAACATCTCATAATGACCTGCCTGCCAGAAGCTGATTTTTGGAGACAGAATATATACTAAAAAAAGATAAGTAATACCAGTTTAATGAGTTGCATTATTTAAGCCAAAATATATTCATTTTAGAATTTAAGGAAAAATCAAAATAATATTTTAATTTTTTTATAATAATATATTTATATATATATATATATATATATATATATATATATATATACATATATATATTATGACCCATCATACATTATGACCCAATCCCTTTGTTTTCCAGTTGTCAGAATTCTCTGGAGGCCATTCATGGTTATCCTGGATCACTCTATGCATTAATCTGTGTGGCCCAGTGATATCCAACCTTATATTTTTCCAGCTATTGCAAGACTCCCAGCATAAGACAGTCAGAGCATGTTGGAACATGTTTTATATCTGCTGGATAGCAACAGCTCGGCGTAAAATGAAGTAGGGAGACAGTTGTGATCAGAACTGATGAATCACAGCTCTATTAAACTCTATGGGAATGTCGTCTACGTATCTCCAACACATGGAGATTTTTGGGCAGTGAGCCAAAAGGGCCTAGCTCTTAGTAAGGAGTCCCTGTCATATGTCATATGACGCGAATAGTTGAGATTTGTCAAATATAAGACATCTAGTTTTGGTTAATGATCTCCATACAATTCTATCTAATGCAACAAATGTGTCTCAACTCATGCACCAAATGTCTGTGTAGTGTATATGACAGCTGTTCACCCAACATGACCCCTTCCGGTGATCTGTATGCCGTGTCTGTTGGTCATATGGAATAAGCAGGGGTGATTCTGATACTAACTTTACAGTTGATTTTTGTGCCGATCTTCATTGCAGATGCAGGTTCATCTTATTCAATGCTTTATGAAATCTACAGTCAACTCTTCAACAAAATCTGCAAGTAACACATGTGGAGTCTATTTCTGACCAAATTCCATAGCGGAACTTTACTTAAAAAACTCCAAAACTCCAAAACTACTAAGTACTGAAAGTTGTAGAAAGTAAAACACAGGGCCTGATTCATCATCGCAGTTTTTTTGCGTGAACACCTTTCAATTAGTGACTTTTTGATTGGCAACAAATTTTTTAATTTTAACTTTTTCTCAACTTTTCTTTAGCTGTTTAACTGTTTAACTTTAGTTAAGTTTTTTTTACATTTTTACGTCACTATGGCCTTCCGGATGTTTTAGACTGAGTCACGAAATGCAACTTTAAAAATAACAATTTGCAGAATTTGATCTCTACTCTAGCCCCTTTGGAGTGATTTTTATGTACGTCAGTAAAAAGTGTCATTTTTTGAGACATATTGACGTTAGACTTTTTGAGCTCAAAAGCAGTATAAATAGTTAAAGGTGGAAACTTGAGAAAAATTCCTGACTCACGTGTGTCCTTTTAATAAATTTGGTTAAAAAAAAGCAGCAAAAACCACAAGTGAAAAAAAAAATATTCCTGAATAGTGTGTGTCCTTTTAATAAATTTGGTGGAAAAAAAGTCAGCAAAAACAAGTCAAAAAAGAAAAAAAAATATTCCTGAATTCTGTGTGTCCTTTTGATAAATTTGGTGGGAAAAAAAAGGTAGCAAAAACCACAAGTTAAAAAAAGAAAAAAATATTCCTGAATCCTGTGTGTCCTTTTGATAAATTTGGTGGGAAAAAAAGGCAGCAAAAACCACACGTCAAAAAAAGAAAAAAATATTCCTGAATCCTGTGTACCTTTTTAATAAATTTGGTGGTAAAAAAGACAGCAAAAAGCACAAGTCAAAAAAGTAAAAAATATTCCTGAATCCGGTGTGTCCTTTTAATAAATTTGGTGGAAAAAAGGCATCAAAAAACACAAGTCAAAAAAGGAAAAAAATATTCCTGAATCGTGTGTGTCCTTTTAATAAATTTGGTGGAAAAAAAAGTCAGCAAAAAACACAAGTTAAAAAAAAAACATCCTGAATCGTGTGCGTCCTTTTTAATAAAATTGGTGGAAAAAAAGTCAGCAAAAACCAGAAGTCAAAAAAGAAAAAAAATATTCCTGAATCCTGTGTGTCCTTTTAATAAATTTGGTGGAAAAAAAGTCAGCAAAAAACACGAGTAAAAAAACAAAAATTCATGAATCGTGTGTGTCCTTTTTAATAAATTTGGTGGAAAAAAAGCAGCAAAAAACACAAGTAAAAAAAACATCCTGAATCGTGTGCGTCCTTTTTAATAAAATTGGTGGAAAAAAAGTCAAAAAAGAAAAAAAATATTCCTGAATCCTGTGTGTCCTTTTGATAAATTTGGTGGAAAAAAAAGCAGAATAAAAGACAAGTAAAAAAAAAAAATTCATGAATCGTGTGTGTCCTTTTTAATAAATTTGGTGGAAAAAAAGCAGCAAAAAACACAAGTAAAAAAAAAAAAGAAAAGTAACTTCAAAAAATGCAAATTGAACAAATTTTTATGGAACATTGCCTAAGGGTTTCTTCTGGAAACGGCATCGGAGGTCCTCACTAATAGAAAACACGCTCATAACAAAAACGTTTGGTAACTTTTTAATAGTGGGACCGATTCATCAAGATCGGCGTTGTTCAATAGGCGTGCTGGAGTCAGACGTTTCGCCTCTTCATGAAACCACAAATCCTATTCTTGTCCCTGCTGGAGTAAGATTTGTGACGTAGCGAACGGCGCTGATCCACTTTGTCGGAGCTAGGCAATTAGGGAGTGAAAATTTTAGCGACTTGAATCAAAATCTTAAGATTTTTCAAACCTGTTCACACCAGTACACTTACTACAAATCAGACATCTGAATGCAAAGCAGCGCTCTCCGCAGCCTGCCAAACAACACAACATGTACACGATTCAGATCTGTCTGCAGCCCCGACAGTGCCAAGGGGCCGCGGTAGCTGCCGGTTGCTGCCAAGTCTAACTGGAACGTTATTACCTGAGTCATTTATCCGCTGCATGAGGTGACTGGTAAATAAAATACTGCGATATCTACACAAAAACAGATGGAGACGCAAATACACGCGGAGCGGAGATCGTCATACCGGATGGAACGTGATATACTGGTGTCAGCCTCGGCTGTGGACCTATGGGCAACAGAGTCCAAGTCACATCCTATTTTTCCTCAATTTATCTTCCTCGTCTTCCAAGAGCTGTTACTTTCTGTATTGATTTTGTATGATTCTGAGAAAGGTCAGAAACCAGCCCAAAACTACACGGTAGGACCTGGTCAACGACCTGAACAGAGCTGGGACCACCCTCTCAAATATTACCGTTAGTAACATTACGCCGTCCTAGATTAAAATCCTTTAGGTCCCCCTGATCACACCAGCACATGTCCAAGCCTGTTTGAAGTTAGGCAATGACCATGTGGATGATCCAGAGGAGGCATGGGAGAAGGTCATGTGGTCAGATGAGACCAAAATAGATCTATTTGGTATCAACTCCACTCGCCGTGTTTGGAGGAAGAAGAAGGATGAGTACAATCCAAAGATCACCATCCCAACCATGAAGCATGGTGGGGGAAACATCATACTTTGGGGGTGTTTTTCTGCAAAAGGGGACAGGGCGACTGCACCATATCGAAGGGAGGATGGATGGGGTCAAGATTTTGGCCAACAACCTCCTTCCCTCAGTAAGAGCATTGAAGATGGGTCCTGGTTGGGTCTTCCATCATGACAATCACCTAAAACACACAGCCAGGGAAACTAAGCAATGTAAGAAGCATTTCAAGGTACTGGAGTGTCCTAGCCAGTCTCCAGACCTGAACCCAACAGAAAACCTTTGTTGAACTGTACCTACGATAAAAATTACAGACCTCTCCATTCTTTGTAGGGGGAAAACTTGCAAAATTGGCAGCGTATCAAATACTTATTTTCCCCATTGTATGCAAATATATATGTACATATAAAGGATTAAAAAATAATCAAAGCAATAATTAGAAAGTAATATAAAATTTAAATGCATATTATATTAAAAATAATGAAATAATATTTATATATATTAAAAATAATCACAAAGTACTAATTAAGAATAATATATATATATATTTTTTTTTTCCCGGGCCCCCCAGGGGACTTGAGCCTGTCGCTACTTGTACAATTGGAAGCCAATGGGGGTTAGAATGGACACCTTCCTACTTCTTCCATGATTTCATGATTGATAGCGGTATCTAAGAGGTAGCACTACTGCAAGGTCCGTTCACAGCTGTTACGATTCGGGTGTCGGTCGTATTACACAGCCAGCACCAGCGCTGTATGCAGTGGGCGCTGCTCCTGAATCCTCTCCATACATAATCTGGGCAAAATGGGGCATCCCAGGTGCCGCGGGCCCCAGAATTTACCTGGATTTACCAGGTGATACCGATGACTCTGCCCGAAGTCCGGTCTGTTGTTTTACATAGGTCTGCAGCTAATCCAACTGTGGCGTAAAGCTCTGCTACATCAGTGCTGCCGTCTATTGATCTACTGATATCTTGGCGCTGAAGAGGAATGTTATATAGATAAAGAAGAGCAAATAGAAGTGTTATCTGTACTTTGCTCCATATTCTAAGCTGTGAAAGTCTCATTAATGACTCTGATTCGTTTACACTACTCTGAGCGGATTAACTGGGGCTGAACTTTGACCTTGGAAAGGGTCAGAATTGTGTGTGATTACAGCGATCACAAGATCATGAAACCAGTTCAACTGCAACTCTTAATCAGTGGGGCTACATATCTGAGCCTCCTTAAAAGGGGTCTGTCACTTACCATAAATATGCAATTTTTTTCCCTGCTGTAAATGCCGCTGTTTTTATGAATCCGGCGATGTCTTTCTTTTTTTCCTGCGCCTCTCCGTTCCTGAGATATGGCCTCTTCTTCCCTGTACACAAATCTAGTCTTTTAAGCAAAGTGGGCGTGGTCGTCATCTCTTGTCTTGCAGACCACGCCCACTTAGTTAAAGAGACTACATTTGCATGCAGGGAAGAAGGGGCCATATCTCAGGAATGGAGAGGAGCAGGAAGAAAAGAAAAACATCACCGGATTCAGGAGAACGAGACGGAAATCACACCAGGTAAAAAGAAACAAAAAAAACATATTTATGACAAGTGACAGGTCACTTCTTTTCTATATGACCTGCCAGGGATCCCCCAGTATTAGACAGACCTGAGAGAGTAGGATCTCTCTCTCTGGAGGACTGGTAGGGACAATGAAGGAGATTTCTGAAAATTTCCTACCAGAAAAATTCCACTGTTGCCCATAGCAACTAATACATTTTTTTTTTTAAAGTGCTCTTGAAAAATGAAAGGTGGGCTGCAATTGGCTGCTATGGTCCAGTCAGCAGAACAGCCCACATTCTAGGCGTTTTTCACTTGCTATAACGATAATGAAAAATTCCACAACGTCCTGCAAACCCCAGGATTTCACTCCTTACTGTATTTACCAGCTGTCAGTGAATGGCAATATTCTCCTCTACATTTCTGGGGTGAAATAATTCATGAAAAAAGTGCTGTTCATGTTCACATATACAGAGCTGGCTGCAAGGGAGGGGATGCCCTGGTACATTGTAACGAACCCTGCGCTGTGTACATAAGAGGACAGCGGTGCTAGAATGACCGAACCATAGGTGAGTGCACCGTCCAATATCAGAGAGAGGAGGAGCGAGAACTCACAATGACAAATGGTCACATGTACCCCGGGTATAAGAGAACCAAAGGTGCGAGCAAGAATAGTCATCACACAGGGTATTATCTATTACCTATTATTTATCTATCTATCTATCTATCTATCTATCTATCATCTATTATCTATCTATCTATCTATCTATTATTGATCATCTATCTATCTATTATTTATCTATTATCTATATATTATCTATTATTTATCTATTATCTATACATTATCTATTACTTACGGTATCTATTATCTATCTATATATTATCTATTTTTATCTATTATCTATCTATTATCTATCTATCTATTATCTATTATCTATCTATCTATTATCTATTATCTATCTATCTATCATCTATCTATTATCTATCTATCTATTATCTATCTATCTATTATCTATTATCTATCTATCATCTATCTATTATCTATATATCTATTATCTATCTATTATCTATCTATTATCTATCTATCTATTATCTATCTATCATCTATCTATTATCTATATATCTATTATCTATCTATCTATCTATCTCTTAGCTATATATCTATTATCTTTTTATTTATTATCTGGCTATCTATCTATCTATCTATTATCTATCTATTATCTATCTATTTATCTATCATCTATCTATCAATTATCTATTATCTATCTATTATCTATCTATTATCTATCTATTTATCTATCTAAGAAATAGAAAAATAGAGCAGCACATTCAGCATGGAAAGAATCTGTGTGCAGTGGTGTGCGGCTTCCTTTTTCGGACTACTAACTATCTATCTATATATTATCTATCATCTATCTATTATCTGTCTATCTATCTATATCTATCATCTATCTATCTATTATCTATCTATTATCTATCTATCTATCTATTATCTATCTATCATTATCTATATATCTATTATCTATCTATCTATCTATCTATCTATTATCTATCTATCTATCTATTATCTATCTATCTATCTATCTATCTATCTATCTATTATCTATCTATCTATTATCTATCATCTATCTATATATTATCTATCTATTATCTATCTATTATCTATCATCTATCTATCTTCTATCTATTATCTATCATCTATTATCTATCTATTATCTATCATCTATTATCTATCTATTATCTATCATTATCTATCTATCTATCTATCTATCTATCATCTATCTATCTATCTATCTATCTATCTATCTATCTATCTATCTATCTATCTATCTATCCATCCATGTACATATAAGTGATGCTATAAATCCTGACGACACATAATATCGCCTTCTATGATCTATGTTCGCAGTCGTCCCCTCCGCCGCTCCGGCTCTTCGGTAGATGACATCTATGGGCTCTTACCTGTTCCAGGTGGCGTTGGAGCCGGCTCTCTTCTGCTGGGTCCCTCTCTCTTCCTGCTCTCTCTTGCCCAGGTCACTGAGGCTGGGTGAACTCATGAATTTCGACCTGCGGAGAGTCCTCATAGTCAGCCTGAGTCTGAGCATTCGTGAATGACTAATAATCCTGCGAGATCACTCGCTTTGCATTGAGAGAAAAAAAAGAGGCAAGGCAAGGATGTCTGAAGACAGCCCAGCCGGGGCAGGAGCAGTCCCTAGTAATGCCCCATACAGCAGCCTGACTCCGCATCGGAGCACCGGGCCCTGGACGACTCCCTGCACACCCCAAAAATGACACCCAGGGTGTCACACATGTGACTGCAACCCCTGCACCCACTATAGTTACACCCCAGAGCTGAACTCTGGCTTCAGTCACTGAAGTTGAGTTCCTGACTCTTCGTAAGTTTTTTTCTTAAAGTGACGGAAGCGAAAGAAAAAGAAGAGGAAGAAAAAAAAAAAAAGTTTCGCCACCGGCAGAGACGGAGCGCAGGCATAGAAAATCACAAAACTCTGCACCGACTGCGTCCAAAGGAGAAGAAACAGAGAAATTCAGGACAAAAGATGGAGAAGAGTCCGGAAGAAGAGGGTGAGGGGTCGGCTGAAATGGGGGGAAAGTCTCCCCTGTAGTCAGTGCCCAATGGTGACTGGGAGAACAGAGGACTTAACCTCTAATATCCCAGAAGACCAAATACCTCCAGGAAATAGGAATACCTCAGTCATTTTCTTAAAGGGAATGCTAACCCTTTAACACCTCTTCTTTAATCTAAATAGATTAAACAAATTAGAGCTTTTTTAAAAGGAATGTATCATCACAAAATGTACAGAAGGAGGAGGAGGTGAGCTGTGACATTACTTATTGTGAGTGGTGGGTCGTGTGTTATCTACTGTATATAGAGGTGTTATCAGTCATTGTACAGGAGGAGGAGGTGAGCTGTGACATCAACTATTGTGAATGGTGGATCCTGTGTTATCTACTGTATATAGAGGTGTTATCAGTCATTGTACAGGAGGAGGAGGTGAGCTGTGACATCACATATTGTGAGTGGTGGATCCTGTGTTATCTACTGTATATAGAGGTGTTATCAGTCATTGTACAGGAGGAGGAGGTGAGCTGTGACATCACCTATTGTGAATGGTGGATCCTGTGTTATCTACTGTATATAGAGATGTTATCAGTCATTGTACAGGAGGAGGAGGTAAGCTGTGACATCACCTATTTTGAATGGTGGATCCTGTGTTATCTACTGTATAAAGAGGTTTTATCAGCCATTGTACAGGAGGAGGAGGTGAGCTGTGACATCACCTATTGTGAATGGTGGATCCTGTGTTATCTACTGTATATAGAGATGTTATCAGTCATTGTACAGGAGGAGGAGGAGGTGAGCTGTGACATCACCTATTTTGAATGGTGGATCCTGTGTTATCTACTGTATAAAGAGGTTTTATCAGTCATTGTACAGGAGGAGGAGGTGAGCTGTGACATCACCTATTGTGAATGGTGGATCCTGTGTTATCTACTGTATATAGAGATGTTATCAGTCATTGTACAGGAGGAGGAGGTGAGCTGTGACATCACCTATTGTGAATGGTGGATCCTGTGTTATCTACTGTATATAGAGGTGTTATCAGTCATTGTACAGGAGGAGGAGGAGGTGAGCTGTTACATCACCCATTGTGCATGGTGGATTCTGTGCTATATAGAGGTGTTACCTATAATTGTAATCCTGTCTCTGCTTATAAGGAGCTTGCTGAAAACTCTTCCTGAAAAGACAGGAAGTTTTAGTCTAAAAAGCCCTGCTAGGTGGAGCTTAGGAGCCTAGTGCATACTGGTTATACATTGAAGTTAATGACCGCCCTGTCTGCAGTGAGCTCCCTCTAGTGGCGACTATAGGAAGCCAGGTACTTGTAATACAGCAGTGATCGGGCTTTTACACTGATATATTACACCACTGATGTGGTGCGGCGACGCAACGCACAACGCAAATAAAAACGCACCAAAACGCACGCAAAAACGCTGCGTTTTGCGACGCATGCGTCGTTTTTTGCCGAGATTTTGACGCAAGAAAAATGCAACTTGTTGCGTTTTCTGCGCCCGACGCTTGCGGCAAAAAAAACGCATGCGTCGCACAACGCAGCACAACGCATGTCCATGCGTCCCCCATGTTAAATATAGGGGCGCATGACGCATGTGTCGCCGCTGCGTCGCCCGACGCAAACACGCAAAACGCTAATGTGAACGTAGCCTAAACCATGGACAGTTACTGTAAGCTGTTTCTTACATTTCTTCATTTTTTGGAGAGCTGAATAATAAGTAATATGGATGCACTTGCAGTTTAGTTTCCTTGGTACTTTTATCAGGTCTTTGCTGATGTGAGCACCTGCCCAAAAAATAAAAATGGAAATGCCTGGCACTGTTACTGGGAGACTCCTGATGATAACCACTGGCTATAACTAACACTGATTATGGGGCAACTTGCTGTCACTCTGGTTGGGGCTGTTATGGGGTAACTATTTTTCATCACTATTTATGGGGCATTCGAGGTATTACTATTTATACGACACTGTGGGTGCCACTGTTGTGGAGACCCTCTGGATAGCATTTTATGGGGGTACTCTGGCTATGTCAAAGCACTGTTGCCCATAGCAACCAGTAAGCTGATGCTCATTTTCCCCATGCAGCCTAGAAAATGAAAGCTGCTGTGTGATTGGCTGCTATGAGTAACATGGACGTCTCAGGTCTCAGGAGAGATGAGAGGAGATCAAAGGGGAAAGTTGTTGAATTCAAGGAGGAAATGGTGACGATGTGCGAGGCCTGAGGTGAGTGCCCGCCATACGTGAGGACCCACCCAGAGACGTGCGAGGCCTCGTGTACTGTCAGCAACACTCCGCCGCACATTCCACCATGTATGACCGTACCGTACACGACAATGGAGACCGCCCCGAGGTATGCAGCATGAGGGAACATCGCAGCACACCTCAGCTGCTGCAGAACATCACAATAAATCTCAGCAGCTGCAGAACCTCATAATGCAACTCAGCTGCTGCAGAACATCATAATACACCTCAGCTGCTGCAGAACCTCACAATACACCTCAGCTGCTGCAGAACTCCACCATATACCTCAGTTGCTGAAGAACAACATAATAAACCTCAGCTGCTGCAGAAACCCATAATACACCTCAGCTGCTGCAGAACCTCATAATACACCTCAGCTGATGCAGAATTATGTAGATAGAGATAGCACTTCCTCCCTGTCTCTCCCTACAAATTATTTAGGCATAGATAGTACTTCCTCCCTGTCTCTCCCTACAAATTATTTAGGCATAGATAGTACTTCCTCCCTGTCTCTCCTTATAAATTATGTAGATGCAGATAGCATTTCCTCCCTGTCTCTCCCTACAAATTATTTAGGCATAGATAGAACTTCCTCCCTGTCTCTCCCTATAAATTATGTAGAAACAGGTAGTACTTCCTCCCTGTCTCTCCCTATAAATTATATAGACACAGATAGTACTTTCTCCCTGTCTCTCCCTATAAATTATGCAGAAGCAGGTAGTACTTCCTCCCTGTCTCTCCCTATAAATTATATAGACACAGATAGTACTTTCTCCCTGTCTCTCCCTATAAATTATGCAGAAGCAGGTAGTACTTCCTCCCTGTCTCTCCCTATAAATTATTTAGATACAGGTAGTACTTCCTCACTGTCTCTCCCTATAAATTATTTAGGCATAGATAGAACTTCCTCCCTGTCTCTCCCTATAAATTATTTAGATACAGGTAGTACTTCCTCCCTGTCTCTCCCTATAAATGATCTAGACATAGATAGTACTTCCTCCCTGCCTCTCCCTATATATTATTTAGTCATAAATAGTACTTCTTCCCTGCCTCTCCCAATATATTATGTAGGCATAGATAGTACTTAATCCCTGCCTCTCCCTATATATTAATTAGGCATCGATAGTACTTCCTCATTATCTCTCCCTATAAATGACATAGGCATACAGTATATAGTATTTGCTAGCTGTTTCTCCTAATAAATTACAGATAATGCTGCCTTTCCCTATAAATGATATAGGCACAGATAGTACTGTCTCCCTGTCTCTCACTTTAAGTGATGTTGGCACAGATAGTGCTGCTTCCACGTTTTTTCCTATAAATATTATAATCAGTGATTATATAGCCCCAGCCTGTCGCCACTCAGGACAGAAGACATAAGTGTATGGACGGGTATATGGGATTTACAAGATGTCAGAGAACCCACCTTTTGATATCACCAGAATGGTAAATCAGGTCACTTAGTTTTGTGGATTTGAAGGCGTCAAGGCAACGAGAAGCCACAAATTACATCTAATCTGTGGAGAAAAATGCAAAAAAAAAAGTAAGATAAGATCACAATGTGTTTGATTTCCTGTCTGACAACTACTTTGTGGCACAGGGTATATGGCAGCACGATATTTATCAGCAACATCCAAGAACATTTTTAAACACCTTCTACACCGATTCTGATCTATAAGATGATTTTTCAAAGCTCAGAAGCTAAAAAAATGATGACATTCTTTAGGAATATGGCAAGTACGTGGACCTGCAAAATATATATAAAAAAATATTATACACCTCCAATCTAACAAACGAATGTCAAGAGCGCCATCAGCTGGACGGTGTCGGTACTGCACGCATCTATGTGTATCAGTCTACTACTATAAAGGACAAAAACCTTGAATTACCCGATAAAATGAACATATGGTTTATGATATTACCAGAGGCCAATTATTTCAAATCTGTGGGGGTCTGGCGCTAGGATCCCGGCTGATCAGCCCACTGCTCTTTTACTAGTGGCTATGCCTGGTATTGTAAGTCCCTTAAAAAATTCCTAGTTACCAACAAAAGTAAGGAGGTTAAAAAAGAGTGACTTCAACTCCTCTTTGTTATAAATTGTTTTGATGTTTCGCCATGCTGGCGCTGCTTCTGGTGGGCGTTTCGCCCAGAGTGAGCACTTGATATAATTATTGTTATGTTTGCACTAATTTCCTTTGTGCGTGTTGGTGTTTTCAGAAACATATGTTGAATGACAGGTTTTCAAGGATGGATTGGTATACAAAGATATAATAAAGGAAACTTTCTTTACGTAAGATGGAGTTTACCCTCTGCTTTGGGCAGCATTTACAAGCAACCCGACTTCGGGGAGACAAGGTTCTGCCGTGCCTGGGCCGCTACCGACCTACCACCATCCATGGGACGGAAGGACTATTAAAAGGACTCAGGCCCTCGAGAAACGTCGGGGTGGTCTGGATACTCGGATGGTGACTCTAAGGGTTTTCAAGGATGGCGCCCAGCTATCTGGCTCAGAAAGTATTCCTAAGAAAATAGGTGGGCAGTATTGAGGCAACCAAAGTAGAACACAAGGAAGCTGTAGCATATTATTCCTAAACAGCTACAAAATGCGTCAAGCCGGTTGGAGCTGTGTGGCCATATAACGGGAAGGCGGTGCGTGTCGAAGGAAACTCCAAGCGTGACCAAGTGAATAGACCACTCTGCTTCCCAACACTCAGGGTCAGTTGCAGAAGACTTCAGCAGCCTCCCAACCATAGATCTCCCTCAAAGTGTTGGTGAAGGATGGGCTTGTATGACAATGGGCTTCTTCAGGCTACATCATCAGGGTGAGAGCGAAAGTTGCCACCAAGAGTGGTCAGTGAGGACCTCTGAGAAAAGGAAAGGCATGAAGGTCCAGTAGTTTATACAGTAGGTTTACAACACCCATCTTGAAGTAGGCTGAAGTCCAACGAGGCACGTCCAACGAGTTTGAGTATGACAATCTGTAACAATGCCATCACATACTATGCGCCATTTATATTACTGGGGTCTTCTTATGTGCCATGGAGGTCTTTGGACCACCTCAGTCATGAGGATTACCTCTGCAGTTGCCACCAAGAGTGGTCAGTGAGGACCTCTGAGAAAAGGAAAGGCACGAAGGTCCAGTGGCTTATACAGTAGGTTTACAACACCCATCTTGAAGTAGGTCAAAGCCCAACGAGGCACGTCCAACGAGTTTGAGTATGACAATCTGTAACAATGCCATCACATACTATGCGCCATTTATAATACTGGGGTCTTCTTACGTGCCATGGAGGTCTTTGGACCACCTCAGACATGAGGATTACCTCTGCAGTTGCCACCAAGAGTGGTCAGTGAGGACCTCTGAGAAAAGGAAAGGCATGAAGGTCCAGTAGCTTATACAGTAGGTTTACAACACCCATCTTGAAGCAGGTCAAAGCCCAACGAGGCACGTCCAACGAGTTTGAGTATGGCAATCTGTAACAATGCCATCACATACTATGCGCCATTTATAATACTGGGGTCTTCTTACGTGCCATAGAGGTCTTTGGACCACCTCAGACATGAGGATTACCTCTGCAACCCCTATAACTATGCCCTTGCCCTCAGATTGTCTGGTGGCCTAAACTAACCAAACGTGACTCTGCTTTCCATCTGAAGTCCATCTGATATCATATCTTCTACAGTAAGGAGCCGGCTGATGAATAATATAAGCGATCTTTTCGCTGCCGTTATACACCCCCCTATAAATCACGGCCGCTTCCACCATTGCTGTCAGCGGTCAGACAAGACAAATAAATACAAGGTGATTACTAATCACTAGTTAAACATCGGCCTCACTTTCTGCCGTTCCATTTATGATCAATAAATGTCATAATCTTATATCTCGGGCTGCTCTAGAATCAATCATTCACATTCACGGATCATGAACCGGCAGCGTCCCAGAGACAATAAATAATCCATGAAAGTCCCAACAGGACGCAAAACAAGTCCATAATGAATAAATGTAAGAAACCAGAGACAGAGAATAATCACAGATCAGTCCTAGCGGCCAACGCTCGGGACATCAACAGGGGGCGCCAGTGAACATCGCTCTATTATTTCCGGCTGTTCTCCTGAAGGGTTGGGTTATATTTAATAGTTTCTCCCAAAAAATAGTTTCATTGAACCCCTTAAAGACAGCTGACACTCTACTCCCTTAAAGACCCAGCACCTTTAAGAGAGTTACAAATTACTTTTCATGGAAACCCTCTTACAATAGAGACTGGCCCTTTATGTTTTGTTTGTTTTTTAGGCCCCAACCTGGACTTTTTTTAGAAGATTTGCTTATATTTTATGATCTGTTCATTTTTTTGTTATTACATTTTGTGTATGCTGTGTGTCTGGGAAAACTGCTTGACATGTGAAAACTGCAATAGCTCAGTTAGTAAGGGGTTAAAGAGAATGAGTGGAGATTGTACAGGACTATTATTCTGTGGTTTCCCTCCATACTGAGTAATCTTAGTGGTTTCCCCCCACTCGGGTCAGTTGCAGAGGGCACATGGAGCAAGTAGGATCTATACTGACTGATACATATCATATGAATGTGATCTATTGCCTGAGGTTATGATAGGGGGGCTTACTTCTATTAGACCTAGTGATCATATGTTCCCCCTATCACCCAGGGGGCTATGTCTCCTATGGCTCCACTAGTTACAGTGAAAAACTGAACAGGACTAAGATTATTCAGTGGTTTCCCTCCACTCGGGTCAGTTGCAGAGGGCTCATGGAGCAAGTAGAATCTACAATGACCGACACATGTGAATGTGGTGTATCGTCTGAGGTTATGATAGGGGGGCTTACTACTATTACACCTAGTGATCATATGTTCCCCCTATCACCCAGGGGGCTATGTCTCCTATGGCTCCGCTAGTTACAGTGAAAAACTGAACAGGACTAAGAATATTCAGTGGTTTCCCTCCACTCGGGTCAGTTGCAGAGGGCTCATGGAGCAAGTAGGATCTACAATGACCGACACGTGAATGTGGTGTATCGTCTGAGGTTATGATAGGGGGGCTTACTACTATTAGACCTCTTGATCACTTATCCCCCCTATAACCACAGATGACTGATTTTACAACATGGGGGCTGCGTCTCCTATTGCCCTTATGGATACCCCAGTAACAGTAAAAAACTAAATAGGAAAAAAAATTATCCGAAGGGAGACCGGGTGGAAAATGTGCAGGATTAAGATTATTTAGTTTGTTTCCCTCCACTCGGGTCAGTTGCAGAGGGCACATAGAACAGATAGGATCTACACTAACTGACATATGGAAACAGGAACACATGGGCTACTTGCACAGTGAACAAGACTTGTTCACTGTGCAAGTAGCCCATGTGTTCCTGTTTCCATAATTGTTCTCTTGTGTCTACAAGACTGGGGAGTTCCACCACTCCTCTTGGGCTATCTGCACAAAAGCTGTTCTACCCTGTATGCACACATGGATTTTTCCTCTCTGAACCCTGTTCACACAGGTTATATACAGATGATCAGGTTTTTAAATACATCAGATAGGGATTGCATACATTAGTTAGGACTGCTCTGATAAGGGTATACCGTGAAGATTGGTAGAGCAGCTTAGTATACATTTTTTGCAAAAAACGTATCAACCAAATACCCTGTTTTTTACATCTTTTACTAGCACTTGCGGAATACTGCAACATTTTTTCAAACTGAGTGTTTTTGGTTTTACTATTCTCTTTTGTGTCTTCAGGTTTCTTGGTGGTGTGTGAACATGATCATACAGACTTGTTCACTGTGCAAGTAGCCCATGTGTTCCTGTTTCCATAATTGTTCTCTTGTGTCTACAAGACTGGGGAGTTCCACCACTCCTCTTGGGCTATCTGCACAAAAGCTGTTCTACCCTGTATGCACACATGGATTTTTCCTCTCTGAACCCTGTTCACACAGGTTATATACAGATGATCAGGTTTTTAAATACATCAGATAGGGATTGCATACATTAGTTAGGACTGCTCTGATAAGGGTATACCGTGAAGATTGGTAGAGCAGCTTAGTATACATTTTTTGCAAAAAACGTATCAACCAAATACCCTGTTTTTTACATCTTTTACTAGCACTTGCGGATTACTGCAACATTTTTTCAAACTGAGTGTTTTTGGTATTACTATTCTCTTTTGTGTCTTCAACTAACTGACATATGTGAACTTGTTTTTATTATGTGTACCCCTCCTCACATGTAAAGCGCCATGGAATAAATGGCGCTATAAAAAAAAATAATAATAAAGTGGTGTATCGCCTAAGGGTATGAAAGGGGGGCTTGCTTCTATAAGATCTAGTGATCAATTGTCCTCCCATCTTTGCCAGATGACTGACTTTACAACAGGGGGGCTGTGTCCCCTAATGGATACCCTAGTTATAGTGAAATAACTGAACAATGAAAAAAAAATTGATGCTATACCCCCCAAAAATTATGTTTTAAGGGACATATGGAAAAAAAATTTAAAACGTAAGATAAAAATATAATAAAAATGCCAAAAGAAATATAATTTTAGAAGTCATGATTATTCAGTATAATGTACATTTTCTGGCATAAAAAATTAATTAAGACCATACAATACACTTATTAGGTATCCCAATAACTTGAAGAGTTAATTTAATAGACGATTTAGTGTGGGAAATAATGAGCACTACGACAAAATAAAGGAAAGCAAAACAATAATAAAAAAAAAACAATAAAAAAAAGTAAAAAATAACAACAATAAAAATAAAAACAATAAACAAGCAACAATAAAAATAAATATAATTTTGTCCGCATTAAATGAGGCCTGGTACAGCCATATAAATAAAACAAGTGAAAAAAAAAAAGTTATAGCTGCCGAAATGCAGGGGAAAAAAAAAAATTAAAAAGAGTAAAAAGGTTATTAATGGGTTTATGAAAGCAGCAATGACAGAGCTTCATGCAACTGACTTCCCATGTAAACCTATAGAAATCTTCATCTTCCTCATTAACCCTTAACTCAAACTATAGAATTATTCGGAAGGATGCAAAGTCAGGTTTGTAAATTCGACAGGATGATGATTGCTAATAATAGCAGAGCAACGAGTCAGAAGAACAGCTGCACGGAGGAGGACGGCCGCCCAGACGTCTAGTCGAGTCAGACAGACGTTTATCTGGAAAGATAAAACTAAGGGAGGAAATTCCAAACCGCAATTACAAGAGCAATGTCACGCCCGCACATACTTACCCGGCTTCTCCCATCCCTCGGCGCGCTCACGATCCTGTCCCGCGCCGCTCTGCCTCCTCCTTCGCCGGCTCTCGGAGTCTGGTCTCTTCGCGCATGCGCGGTCGCGTCTCCCCCGTCGCTGAGCCTTCTGGGAGGTCGGGACCCGGTGGCTCCGCCCCAACATGGCGGCGCCCATCGGATATTTCTTCCCGGCGTCTTCCTAGGTAAGACGCCTTTGCTTTGTAGGTGCACTGTCTGCCGTCAGTGTCCCTATGCCCTAGGCTCCCCTGTACCAGTGTCTTTTCTCAGCCCAGTCCTTGCTTTGTCTCTGTATCCTGCCAGTCCGTGTTCCTGTTGTATCCTGCCAGTCCGTGTTCCTGCTGTATCCTGCCAGTCCGTGTTCCTGCTGTATCCTCCCAGTCCGTGTTCCTGCTGTATTCTACCAGTCCGTGTTCCTGCTGTATCCTGCCTGTCCGTGTTCCTGCTGTATCCTGCCAGTCCGTGTTCCTGCTGTATCCTGCCAGTCCGTGTTCCTGCTGTGTCCTGCCAGCCCGTGTTCCTGCTGTATCCTGCCAGTCCGTGTTCCTGCTGTATCCTGCCGGTCCGTGTTCCTGCTGTATCCTGCCAGTCCGTGTTCCTGCTGTATCCTGCCAGTCCGTGTTCCTGCTGTATCCTCCCGGTCCGTGTTCCTGCTGTATTCTGCCAGTCCGTGTTCCTGCTGTATCCTGCCTGTCCGTGTTCCTGCTGTGTCCTGCCAGCCCGTGTTCCTGCTGTATCCTGCCTGTCCGTGTTCCTGCTGTATCCCGCCAGTCCGTGTTCCTGTTGTATCCTGCCGGTCCGTGTTCCTGCTGAGTCCTGCCGTTCCGTGTTCCAGACATTCTTTCAGTTAAGTCTTGTTTTCCTATTATTCCCTGCCATCCTTATAGCCTGTGGTTTCCTTCTTTATTTTGGGTCGTCCCTTTGGCTCTAGCTGTTGTGTCTCCATTCCCCCGAGGTCCTGCTCCTAACACTCCCTGTATAGGGGGTGATTCCATCTGGTCCGCTCGACCCCGGGGGCTCTAGAGTCACGACCCAGAGGGTCCACTCTCGGATTTCTGTCCGAATACTTACAGGAAGCAAAGGCCATGGACCCCGCTGGGGCCTCTGCTACGCAAAAAGAGCTACTCTTTTTGCGGGAGAATCAGTCCCGTATGATGTCCTTTATGAAGGCTATGGATTCTCGTTTGTACACGCTCCAGTCCTCCGATCCTGGCAACGCCGCTCTACTCATTGGCTTACAGCAAGAGTTAGCTCAGCAGCGTGACACCCAGGCCCATATACTTAGTTATATGTCTTCTATTGACGATCGGCTGCTTTCCATCCAGACAGCCGCTTCTACGTCTGCTCCTGCTTCCCACCCTCCACCCCGCTTGGCTAAACCGCCTCGGTACAATGGGGATCCTAAGTCCTGCCGAGGATTTCTAAACCAATGCCGTCTTCACTTTGAGCTTCTGCCCCAGCATTACCCGACGGATCGGTCCAAAGTTGCGTTTTTGATTTCCCATCTAGAGGGTGACGCCTTGGCATGGGTTAATCCACTCTGGGAGCGAGACGATCCCCTAGTCTCCCGGTTGTCTGAATTTTTGGAGACTTTCCGTCTTGTCTTTGACGAACCTGGACGACTGGCCTCTACAACTGAAGCCCTATTCTCTCTCCATCAGGGATCGTTATCCGTAGGCCAGTACGCTATTCAGTTCCGCACCCTCTCCTCTGACTTGGGCTGGAACAATGAGGCGTTGGTGGGTCCTTTCTGGCGGGGTCTCTCTGGGCGCATAAAGGATGAGTTAGCTGGTCGGGACACCCCTACGGTTTTGGAGGAATTAATTTCCTTAGCGACCCGTATTGACCTTCGGTTCCAAGAACGCGCTCGCGAGCGGAGGTCTCTTCGTCCTTCTTCTGCCACCCGTAAGCCACTCAGTCCACAGCCTAGAACCTCCTCTCAGGCGTCTGCACCGGAACCTATGCAAGTGGACCGTCTTAAAATGTCCGAACAACGTCGTAAAGAGAGGCGCACTCAGGGGTTATGTTTTTACTGCGGAAGTGCTGCTCATTTATTGCGCTCTTGCCCTGAACGTCCGGAAAACTCCTCCGCCTAGGTCAGGTAAGAGAGGCCTCCCTAGGTGTGTGTGATTCCTCTCAACCCCTTACTTTGTCCGTTCTTTTGCATATTGCGGGCAAGGGCGTTTCTCTGGATGCGTATGTGGATTCGGGCGCTGCAGGGAATTTTATTAGGTTGGAAGAGGTTTTGAAATTCTCCGTTCCAGTCAGAACCTTAGAGGCTCCTGTGATTCTAGCATCTGTGGATGGTAAACCTTTACAGGAGACCATTACTCAAGTGACACTTGAGGTGGAACTTCAGGTTGGGGCTCTGCACAAGGAGAGAATTGCATTTTATGTTTTAGCGGGTCTGTCTCATCCTATGCTCTTAGGTCTTCCTTGGTTACGGAGCCACGAGCCCATTTTAGATTGGCGCAATGGTAATATCTTGCGCTGGGGTGAGCTTTGTCGGGAACGTTGTCTGCTGCCGGTGCGTCCTGTGGGATATTCCTCTAATTCTTCTCCTTCTTCTTCCTTTCCCGCCTTACCCTCTGTCTACAGCGCTTTTTCTGATGTCTTCAACAAGAAGGAGGCTGAGGAGCTTCCGCCTCACCGTCTCTATGATTGTCCCATAGATCTCGTGCCTGGAACTAACCCGCCCAGGGGCAGAATCTATCCTCTCTCTCCTGCTGAGACTCAAGCTATGTCTGAGTACATTCAAGAAAATCTTGCTAAAGGTTTCATCCGCAAGTCTTCTTCTCCGGCCGGAGCAGGGTTTTTTTTCGTGAAGAAGAAAGACGGTTCCCTCCGTCCCTGCATTGATTATCGAGGCCTAAACAACATCACGGTGAAGAACAAATATCCTCTGCCACTCATTCCGGAACTCTTCGACCGTCTTCGGGGTGCGCAAATCTTTACCAAATTAGATCTACGTGGCGCATACAATCTGGTTCGTATTCGTGCAGGCGATGAGTGGAAGACCGCCTTCAATACTCGTGACGGTCACTACGAATACTTGATTATGCCGTTTGGTCTCTGCAACGCCCCCGCGGTTTTCCAGGAATTTGTGAACGATGTATTTCGGGATCTTCTCTACTCCTCAGTCGTGGTTTACCTTGACGACATCCTCATCTTCTCTCCGGATCTCTCCACTCACAGGCGAGATGTCCGCCGAGTCCTGCAAAGGCTAAGAGAGAATCATCTGTTCGCTAAGATTGAAAAGTGCGTCTTTGAACAGTCCTCTCTTCCCTTCCTTGGGTATATTGTCTCAAGATCTGGCTTAGAGATGGATCCAGAGAAGGTTTCTGCTGTCCTGAATTGGCCTCGTCCTCTTGGAACAAAAGCAATCCAACGTTTTCTTGGCTTTGCCAACTACTATAGACAATTTATTCCTCATTTTTCTTCCATGACCAAGCCTATCTCTGCCCTAGTTCGCAAGGGAGTCAATTCCAGCCTTTGGACCCCTGAGGCTGAAGAGTCTTTTTTGTCCCTTGAGCTGGAGCAGTACTTTTGCAAAAATCTTCGTTCGGACATTTGGTGACCTGTGGTTTCTTTTCTAAAACTTATTTTTTGATTGATTGGGAGGGATTTGGCCCTGAGGAGAGGTCCTGGGAGCCCCGAGAGAACATCAACGCTCCCCTTATCATGAAAAGATTCCTTTCTAGCCTTAAAAGGAGGGGGACTAAGGAGGGGGGTACTGTCACGCCCGCACATACTTACCCGGCTTCTCCCATCCCTCGGCGCGCTCACGATCCTGTCCCGCGCCGCTCTGCCTCCTCCTTCGCCGGCTCTCGGCGTCTGGTCTCTTCGCGCATGCGCGGTCGCGTCTCCCCCGTCGCTGAGCCTTCTGGGAGGTCGCGACCCGGTGGCTCCGCCCCAACATGGCGGCGCCCATCGGGTATTTCTTCCCGGCGTCTTCCTAGGTAAGACGCCTTTGCTTTGTAGGTGCACTGTCTGCCGTCAGTGTCCCTATGCCCTAGGCTCCCCTGTACCAGTGTCTTTTCTCAGCCCAGTCCTTGCTTTGTCTCTGTATCCTGCCAGTCCGTGTTCCTGTTGTATCCTGCCAGTCCGTGTTCCTGCTGTATCCTGCCAGTCCGTGTTCCTGCTGTATCCTCCCAGTCCGTGTTCCTGCTGTATTCTACCAGTCCGTGTTCCTGCTGTATCCTGCCTGTCCGTGTTCCTGCTGTATTCTGCCAGTCCGTGTTCCTGCTGTATCCTGCCAGTCCGTGTTCCTGCTGTGTCCTGCCAGCCCGTGTTCCTGCTGTATCCTGCCTGTCCGTGTTCCTGCTGTATCCCGCCAGTCCGTGTTCCTGTTGTATCCTGCCAGTCCGTGTTCCTGCTGTATTCTACCAGTCCGTGTTCCTTCTGTATCCTGCCGGTCCGTGTTCCTGCTGTATTCTGCCAGTCCGTGTTCCTGCTGTATCCTGCCTGTCCGTGTTCCTGCTGTGTCCTGCCAGCCCGTGTTCCTGCTGTATCCTCCCGGTCCGTGTTCCTGCTGTATTCTGCCAGTCCGTGTTCCTGCTGTATCCTGCCTGTCCGTGTTCCTGCTGTGTCCTGCCAGCCCGTGTTCCTGCTGTATCCTGCCTGTCCGTGTTCCTGCTGTATCCCGCCAGTCCGTGTTCCTGTTGTATCCTGCCGGTCCGTGTTCCTGCTGAGTCCTGCCGTTCCGTGTTCCAGACATTCTTTCAGTTAAGTCTTGTTTTCCTATTATTCCCTGCCATCCTTATAGCCTGTGGTTTCCTTCTTTATTTTGGGTCGTCCCTTTGGCTCTAGCTGTTGTGTCTCCATTCCCCCGAGGTCCTGCTCCTAACACTCCCTGTATAGGGGGTGATTCCATCTGGTCCGCTCGACCCCGGGGGCTCTAGAGTCACGACCCAGAGGGTCCACTCTCGGATTTCTGTCCGAATACTTACAAGCAATTAATAGAGCAATAGTGCAGACTCATTCTCGCCCCCACTATCTGTGCACCGCTCTGTTGTAATGCTGTACCCTAATGGCTCAACAGTTTAATATTAATTCCCATTTAATTAGAAAAAATAAGACATAAAAAACAGCCACGAGGTGGCGCTATGGAGTAAAATGCATATATTTTCTATTTTTTTTTTTTTGCCACTAGGTGGAGCTGTCAGCATTCAGTTTTGTATTTAAAGGGAACCTGTCACCCCGTTTTTTCAGATTGAGCTATAAATACTGTTAAATAGGGCCTGCGCTGTGCGTTACTATAGTGTATGTAGTGTACCCTGATTCCCCATGTATGCTGAGAAATACATTACCAAAGTCGCCGTTTTCGCCTGTCAATCAGGCTGGTCTGGTCAGGTGGGCGTGTTCACAGCGCTCTTTTCTTCCCCAGCTTTCCGTTGGTGGCGTAGTGGTGTGCGCATGTCCAAGGTCCGAATTCCCTGCGCCCACATGAACACACAGCACGCGATCTGCGCTGTAATCCCTTGCATCGGTGGGGGCGGCCATCTTCCTGGGGCCGCGCGTGCGCAGATGGAGTGCTCTGCGGCCATTTTCCCAAAGCCGAGTTTGCATCTCGGCTCGCGCGGCATCCCGCGGCCATTTTCCTGAAGCCCCGTGCAGCATACATACACTATAGTAACGCACAGCGCAGGCCCTATTTAACAGTATTTATAGCTCAATCTGAAAAAACGGGGTGACAGGTTCCCTTTAAAAGAACATTTAATGCAAAACTGAACTGTGTTGTCCCTAGCACATTGATTTAGGGGTGGTGTGTGATTTTTGGATACTACTGCTAGACCTTATATTAGGAATTAACCAGTGTTGTCATTTACATATATGACTCTATTTTATTTTCCATACACACTAATTTTCTCCACTGCTGTGCTGTCAAACACTATCTGTACAGTTTATTCAGTGTTTTATGTCATTCTCTCCCTATCTGCATGGATAAGCTGTGAGCTGTGATGTCCTTTCACAAGGATTCATCAGAAAAGAGCTGCTACATTCCTTATCTCGGCTTTTATACAGGCTTTGATAGTCTCTCCTGATAGGTTGTTTTATACAGGCTACAATAGTCTCTCCTGATAGTTTGTGCTGTGATGACCTTTCACTACAAAGATTCATCATAAAACAGCTGCTGCCATTCCCTATCTCAGCTTTTATACAGGCTACGATAGTCTCTCCTGATAGGTTGTGCTGTGATGTCCTTTCACTCTAAAGATTCATCATAAAACAGCTGCTGCATTCCCTATCTTGGCTTTTATACAGGCTAGGACAGTCTCTCCTGATAGGTTGTGCTGTGATGTCCTTTCACTATAAAGATTCATCATAAAACAGCTGCTGCATTCCCTATCTTGGCTTTTATACAGGCTACGATAGTCTCTCCTGATAGGTTGTGCTGTGATATCCTTTCACTCTAAAGATTAATGATAAAACAGCTGCTACATTCCTTATCTTGGCTTTTATACAGGCTATGATAGTCTCTCCTGATAGGTTGTGCTGTGATGTCCTTTCACTCTAAAGATTCATCATAAAACAGCTGCTGCATTCCCTATCTTGGCTTTTATACAGGCTAGAACAGTCTCTCCTGATAGGTTGTGCTGTGATGTCCTTTCACTATAAAGATTCATCATAAAACAGCTGCTGCCATTCCCTATCTTGGCTTTTATACAGGCTACAATAGTCTCTTCTGATATGTTGTACTGTGATGTCCTTTCACTCTAAAGATTAATCATAAAACAGCTGCTGCATTCCCTATCTTGGCTTTTATACAGGCTACAATAGTCTCTCCTGATAGGTTGTGCTGTGATGTCCTTTCACACTAAAGATTCATCATAAAACAGCTGCTGTATTCCCTATCTTGGCTTTTATACAGGCTAGAACAGTCTCTCCTGATAGGTTGTACTGTGATGTTCTTTCACTATAAAGATTCATCATAAAACAGCTGCTACATTCCCTATCTTGGCTTTTATACGGGCTACGACAGTCTCTCCTGATAGGTTGTGCTGTGATGTCCTTTCACTATAAAGATTCATCATCATGAAACAGCTGCTGCATTCACTATCTTGGCTTTTATACAGGCTAGGACAGTCTCTCCTGATAGGTTGTGCTGTGATGTTCTTTCACTATAAAGATTCATCATAAAACAGCTGCTGCATTCCCTATCTCGGCTTTTATACAGGCTATGATAATCTCTCCTGATAGGTTGTTTTATATGATGCGATAGCGGAAAGGGATTATGGGAAAGCTCGCCTTGGCTGATTCAATGCATAAAACAAATGTCATTTTCAAGAATTCGATTTGTATTAAATCAATTCGCCCATGTCTAATTACATTTATTGCACTATTTTAGTTTATGCAGTAATATTAATATTTCATATTGCAATACCATGCCTGACCACACGGTGCGCTGATCAAGGAAACCTTTCAAAAGGCAGCACGTGTGTTTGAATGATCTTTAGCTCCATCTAGTGGTACAGTTAGGTATAGCATAAATTTATTTTTTTGTTTTACTGTAGAGAGCTAAAAAAACCCTCTAAAATTGAAATTGAATTACACAAAAAAGGAACAGAACTTCCCATTATACAATGATTAAAGGGGTGGTCTGCTTTAACATACCTTTAAAAAAGTGACACCTGTTTATTAGCCAACTAAAAGAGCTAGAGTGGAAAGAGCGTCTCTTACGTTGGAGGACCTGTCCTCGCCTCCATTACATCAACAGCCTTTTGATATGAAGCGACACTGTAATGCTCCATTTCCCCTGTGGTGGCGCTGCAGAAAAATGTAACACATACTTACAGATTCCTTCACAGATAACAGCTGATTTCTGGGAGTACCAACATTGGACACTTTGGGCTCGATCCATTATTGCCATTTTTCTTTTTAGTCTATATTCGTTGATTTTTTTCCCTACAAATTTATCATTATAGTATCCACGGCTCCTGAATTTCAGGTCAAAAATCAATGCTCTTTTTTTCTATCTTTAACCATTTTTTAAAACTTTTTAGAGCAAATAAAAAGTCACTTTATTTATTTTTTTTTTAATTCTGGCGTACATAAAACCACTCCAGCATCAGACTAAAATAAATTTGTGGCATATTTTGCAGCTTTTTGAAAGGTTGAAAATAATAAAAAAAACTCTAGAAACCACAAACTTTGCCCATAATGGTGCACTAAAAAAAACACTAAAGAAATATTTAAAAAAAAAAAAGCACAAAAGAAGGATGATTATGGCAATAACAATATAAAGGCATAAAACACCTAAACACTCAAAGGTGCAAATGCAATAATGAATCGGGCCCGGGGAGCTGTCGTGGGTTTAGATACACCTTCAAAAATTCACATATTTGTTAAAAAATGGTGTTAATATAAGGAGTCGCGTTCCTGGACGCGTATTACTAATGCTGTGGTCATGCTCCGGAGATTTTCATACCTATCCTGACATTTTAAGTAGCTGCACTTTAATATCGTGTGTGTTTCAAAGCGCGATAATGAGGGTGTTGCAGGCGCACGGGAATAGATGTATATATATGTATGTGATCGCGCTGGAGGTGCCGATAAACCTGTTATATAAGGAAAAGCTTTCTATTTGAAAAAACGTTCACACTAGGCTTAATTACCTAGTTAGCATTTGGCGTCTGTTTCCCACATGTTTGCGGTTGTCGGGTTTTCCTATTAGTTCTGATGGTCTTCCCAGATAGATACAAAATACTGTTACTTAAAAATATATGCGAGGAAGTGGGTATAAACTGTCCCGGCCGGTGACAGTCACCCGTTACCTCACATGCGGTGTGTTCCGGGTCTTCAGCGATGAAGTCGCGCTTCAGTAAGCAAATTGCCGGCGAGGTGCAGGACCTCGCGTGACGTCACATGCACGTGGTACTCCACGTGATCGGCTGACGGAATGCACCTAGGACCAAAAAGTCTCTCCAACGCGTTTCGAAGTCAACAGACTTCTTCCTCAGGGATGGTCCGGTGCAGAAAGAAGGTGCTTTTATATCTTGCAGTGAGTAGAAGCGCTAGGTCTATTGGTTGAAGGCAAAAAGTTCAATCTCGCTATTTAGTCCATTCGGCATTAGTGTGTTCAGTTCAAAAATCAACCTACTTTCTTCCCTCGACATCTGGTGGATGAAATTGCCTCTTCGCCAGTTCTTTTTTACTATTTTTATTCCGGTAACTACTGTATTTTCAACTGAACCCGCATATTTCTCAAAATGTTGAGATAGGGGGTGACCCGCAAACTTTTTATTAATATTACGCAAATGCTCCCCAATGCGTATGCTCATAGGCCGTATAGTGCGGCCTATATATAATTTCCTGCACGGGCATTTGATGCCATAAATTATTCCTCGGGTGGAACAGGTTATAAAATCTTTGATTTCTACTTCATTATCTTTGCAAACGATGCTTAGTTGTTTTTTCGTATTTAGTTTTTTACATGATAGACATCTTCCGCATGGAAAAAAGCCAGACCGAGTCTTTAATGTAAGTGGCATCATGGGAGGTATAGGTTTCCGCACAGTTGGGGCTATTATGTTGCCCAGGTTATTTGCCCTCCTGAAAACGAACCTGGGATGTTCGGCTAGTGTGTTCCCAATCACTTTATCTTCTTTTAATATATTCCAATATTTCTTAACAATTTTCTTCAAGAGATAACTATTAGAATTATATGGGGTTATGATTGGTATCATTTCATTTTCCGTGTTGTTCGTTTTTTTAGCTTTAGGTTTTAGAAGTTTTTTTCTAGATTGTTTACCTACTTGTTCCTTCACCCGTATCAGAGTCTCTTTATCATATCCTTTCTGACTAAATCTTTCTATAAGGATATCTGTCTCCTTCCTAAAGTCCTCTAATTTGGAACAATTTCTATGGGCTCTAATGAATTGGCCTTTGGGGACATTTAAAAGCCAACTTGGTAAGTGGCAGCTATTCAGTGCAATATAGTTATTCGAATCAGTGGGTTTGTGGTACAGGCTAGTCTGAATCTCATTACCCTCTACAAAAATCTTTAGATCTAAAAAATTAATTACTTTATTACTTGTATTTGCTGTAAAATTTAAAAAATAATCATTTTTATTAAGTTCATTAATAAAATCCAATAGTAAAACCGGTCCCCCTGACCAAATAAAAACTATGTCGTCTATAGTATACGTCTATAGCGTTTTATAGACGATATAGTTTTTATTTGGTCAGGGGGACCGGTTTTACTATTGGATTTTATTAATGAACTTAATAAAAATGATTATTTTTTAAATTTTACAGCAAATACAAGTAATAAAGTAATTAATTTTTTAGATCTAAAGATTTTTGTAGAGGGTAATGAGATTCAGACTAGCCTGTACCACAAACCCACTGATTCGAATAACTATATTGCACTGAATAGCTGCCACTTACCAAGTTGGCTTTTAAATGTCCCCAAAGGCCAATTCATTAGAGCCCATAGAAATTGTTCCAAATTAGAGGACTTTAGGAAGGAGACAGATATCCTTATAGAAAGATTTAGTCAGAAAGGATATGATAAAGAGACTCTGATACGGGTGAAGGAACAAGTAGGTAAACAATCTAGAAAAAAACTTCTAAAACCTAAAGCTAAAAAAACGAACAACACGGAAAATGAAATGATACCAGTCATAACCCCATATAATTCTAATAGTTATCTCTTGAAGAAAATTGTTAAGAAATATTGGAATATATTAAAAGAAGATAAAGTGATTGGGAACACACTAGCCGAACATCCCAGGTTCGTTTTCAGGAGGGCAAATAACCTGGGCAACATAATAGCCCCAACTGTGCGGAAACCTATACCTCCCATGATGCCACTTACATTAAAGACTCGGTCTGGCTTTTTTCCATGCGGAAGATGTCTATCATGTAAAAAACTAAATACGAAAAAACAACTAAGCATCGTTTGCAAAGATAATGAAGTAGAAATCAAAGATTTTATAACCTGTTCCACCCGAGGAATAATTTATGGCATCAAATGCCCGTGCAGGAAATTATATATAGGCCGCACTATACGGCCTATGAGCATACGCATTGGGGAGCATTTGCGTAATATTAATAAAAAGTTTGCGGGTCACCCCCTATCTCAACATTTTGAGAAATATCATGCGGGTTCAGTTGAAAATACAGTAGTTACCGGAATAAAAATAGTAAAAAAGAACTGGCGAAGAGGCAATTTCATCCACCAGATGTCGAGGGAAGAAAGTAGGTGGATTTTTGAACTGAACACACTAATGCCGAATGGACTAAATAGCGAGATTGAACTTTTTGCCTTCAACCAATAGACCTAGCGCTTCTACTCACTGCAAGATATAAAAGCACCTTCTTTCTGCACCGGACCATCCCTGAGGAAGAAGTCTGTTGACTTCGAAACGCGTTGGAGAGACTTTTTGGTCCTAGGTGCATTCCGTCAGCCGATCACGTGGAGTACCACGTGCATGTGACGTCACGCGAGGTCCTGCACCTCGCCGGCAATTTGCTTACTGAAGCGCGACTTCATCACTGAAGACCCGGAACACACCGCATGTGAGGTAACGGGTGACTGTCACCGGCCGGGACAGTTTATACCCACTTCCTCGCATATATTTTTAAGTAACAGTATTTTGTATCTATCTGGGAAGACCATCAGAACTAATAGGAAAACCCGACAACCGCAAACATGTGGGAAACAGACGCCAAATGCTAACTAGGTAATTAAGCCTAGTGTGAACGTTTTTTCAAATAGAAAGCTTTTCCTTATATAACAGGTTTATCGGCACCTCCAGCGCGATCACATACATATATATATAGTCTTTGTGTCTTTACACTCAGTATTGGACATTCTTGTAGTTGTGTCCGTGTATTTGCAGCAGGAGGAGGACCGAGGAATGTGCAGCGCCTTTGGTTGTTTTTAATTTTGGGAATAGATGTATGACTGAGACGTCACTTATGGGGACGGCTATGGGGTCTGTACTGGGCAGATAACTAGCATGAGACCTGCGCATAGACAGTCCCTGTGGTTTGTATGGTGTCGACAGGGAAGGAGAAGGCAGCCCCAGCTCAGGTTGGCCTTACCCTCCTTCTCTATGGGCACTATAGACTTGTGCAAGGCTCCTTACGTCACAGAAGAAGCATTACTAAGCAGTTATGGAGGGCAGCCTGCTGGCGAAGAAGGCACCTTACACTCCATCCTGATTTCCCGGAAAGCAGCTAATAAAGCCACCCACTAAACTAGCAATGTGTTCCCTTTATTATCAGGATGAGTGAGGGTCCGGGAAATCAAACCCCGACTCATCAGAAAGTGATTAGCAATATACTGCAGAGTTCTTAATGATAGGTATTATGGACTTGTAATGATTCTGTGTGCCACTGTATGGTGCCTCTGTGTTGTCTTATCCCACTAGGGGTCTCCCTTCTGTGTAAATTGCTGTCTGCTGCCTGTTATAAAGTGCAATCCACCTGTAGCAGCAGAGAGGTAAACATGGAGTACAGTAAGTGTGTGCAGGGGTTGTCTCTACAGGAACTGGGGGGGCACTTTGTCTCTACAGGAAGTGGGGTTGGTTCTTTGTCTCTACAGGAAGCAGGGGCATTCTTTTGTCTCTACAGGAAGTGGGGTGGTTCTTTGTCTCTATAAGAAGTGGAGGTGGCTCTTTGTCTCTATAAGAAGTGGGGGTGGTTCTTGGTCTCTATAGGAAGTAGGGGTGGCTCTTTGTTTCTACAGGAAGTAGGGGTGGTTCTTTGCCTCTACAGGAAGTAGTGGTGGTTCTTTGTCTACAGGAAGTAGTGGTGGTTCTTTGTCTCTACAGGAAGTAGGGGTGGTTCTCTGTCTCTACAGGAAGTAGGGGTGGTTCTTTGTCTTTACAGGAAGTGGGGGTGGTTCTTTGCCTCTACAGGAAGTAGTTGTGGTTCTTTGCCTACAGGAAGTAGTGGTGGTTCTTTGTCTCTACAGGAAGTAGTGGTGGTTCTTTGCCTCTACAGGAAGTAGGGGTGGTTCTTTGTCTCTACAGGAAGTAGGGGTGGTTCTTTGTCTCTACAGGAAGTAGGGGTGGGTCTTTGTCTCTACAGGAAATAGGGGTGGTTCTTTGTCTCTACAGGAAGTAGGGGTGGTTCTTTATCTCTACAGGAAGTAGGGGTGGTTCTTCGTCTCTACAGGAAGTAGGGGTGGTTCTCTGTCTCTACAGGAAGTAGGGGTGGTTCTTTGTCTTTACAGGAAGTGAGGGTGGTTCTTTGCCTCTACAGGAAGTAGTGGCGGTTCTTTGTCTACAGGAAGTAGTTGTGGTTCTTTGTCTCTACAGGAAGTAGTGGTGGTTCTTTGTCTCTACAGGAAGTAGGGGTGGTTCTTTGTCTCTACAGGAAGAGGGGGTGGTTCTTTGTCTCTACACAAAGTGGGAGTGGTTCTTTGTCTTTACAGGAAGTGTGGGTGGCTCTTTGTCTTTATAAGAATTGGGGGTGGTTGTCTCTACAGGAAGTAGGGGCGATTCTTTGTCTCTATAAGAATTGGGGGCGGTTCTTTGTCTACACGAAGTGGGAGTGGTTCTTTGTCTTTACAGGAAGTGTGAGTGGCTCTATGTCTCTATAAGAATTGGGGGTGGTTCTTTGCTTCTACAGGAAGTGGGGGTGTTTTTTTGTCTCTATAAGAAGTGAGTGGGTTTTTGTCTTTCTACAGGAAGTGGGTTTTTGTCTCTCTACAGGAAGTGTAGGAAGGTAATCATTTTCTCTTTGTAGGAAGTTAGTGTGTTTTTATCTCTCTACAGGAAGTGAGTTTGAGTTTATTTAAAGGAAGAATGTGCGGGTCTTTGTCTCTCAACAGGAAGTGGGGGAAGGTCATTGTCTCAACAGAAAGTGGTAGAGAGTCTTTGTCTCTACATGAAGTAGAATTGGTCACTACTATCTCTCTGCTCCTGCAAAAACTGCAAAACTGCAAAAAGACGCAACAAAGAGGTGAGCTTTCAATTAAGGACAGGCAAGTCAGTTCACAATGACAAGTGTAATATATTCTGGAAAATCGGGAAAAGGAAGTTCTAGCACCTATAATACTGATAACAGTAACAGAGTGGATGACAAGTTACAGAGCATGAAAACTGGGACTAACATATTAGACTCGTATTATGTTATTTATTATGCGCTTGTTTTATAGCGCCATCATATTCAGCGCTGTTTTGACTTGTTTTGGATGGATAAGGGCAGTTTTTCTACAAGCTGTGTGTGAAACAAAAGGGACACTTTAAGGGCATTTGTCACATAGCAACCACCACAATTATTTGAGTTGTTTTTTTCCGATCATTATAGCAATATAATCAAGTTATCGTTTTGCTTTTCGCTGTTGATCTTCTCTTTGTGCTCATGTTTACTATACAGTACAGTGAGTTTACAATCAATACCAGTCAGGGGCCAGCGAGCTGTCGAGAACAAGTCGGTGAAGTTTATCAGCTGTTTATTGTGTTTGTTCTCAAATCAAGAATCCGAGAAAATCACAGGAGGAGACTGATGAAACACATCCGAGCTCCATCCCAGATGACCTCAATATAGCAGGAAACATGTTATACCGAGCGTGGATGAGTCAGTCATTATTGTAGGGAGCTAGAGGACAGGAAAAAAACTAAAACGGAACCGTCGTTTTTACTTTTATTTCATTAATCAATAGTACACACGAAAATAAGCAACTCTGTAATATATCTTATCAGAGAAATCTGCTTCTTTCTCCTCCTGGACTGATCAGTCATTCTCAAATATCTGTAAAATCGGTATTTGGTGAAAACAGAATTTTCCATTACTGAGATAGGAGATGACAGTTGGTGCTTTTAAAATTTATGGGAAGCAAGGAGCTAGAGGCAGAAACAGACATTCTAGGGAGGAGCTAGAGGCAGACACAGACATTCTAGGGAGGAGCTAGAGGCAGACAGACATTCTAGGGAGGAGCTAGAGGCAGACACAGACATTCTAGGGAGGAGCTAGAGGCAGATACAGACATTCTAGGGAGGAGCTAGAGGCAGACACATACATTCTAGGAAGGAGCTAGAGGCAGACACGGACATTCTAGGGAGGAGCTAGAGGCAGACACATACATTCTAGGAAGGAGCTAGAGGCAGACACGGACATTCTAGGGAGGAGCTAGAGGCAGACACAGACATTCTAGGGAGGAGCTAGAGGCAGAAACTGACATTCTAGGGAGGAGCTAGAGGCAGACACAGACATTCTAGGGAGGAGCTAGAGGCAGACACAGACATTCTAGGGAGGAGCTAGAGGCAGACAGACATTCTAGGGAGGAGCTAGAGGCAGACACAGACATTCTAGGGAGGAGCTAGAGGCAGATACAGACATTCTAGGGAGGAGCTAGAGGCAGACACAGGCATTCTAGGGAGGAGCTAGAGGCAGATACAGACATTCTAGGGAGGAGCTAGAGGCAGACACAGACATTCTAGGGAGGAGCTAGAGGCAGACAGACATTCTAGGGAGGAGCTAGAGGCAGACACAGACATTCTAGGGAGGAGCTAGAGGCAGATACAGACATTCTAGGGAGGAGCTAGAGGCAGACACAGGCATTCTAGGGAGGAGCTAGAGGCGGACACAGACATTCTAGGGAGGAGCTAGAGGCAGACACAGACATTCTAGGGAGGAGCTAGAGGCAGACAGACATTCTAGGGAGGAGCTAGAGGCAGACACAGACATTCCAGGGAGGAGCTAGAGGCAGATACAGACATTCTAGGGAGGAGCTAGAGGCAGACACAGGCATTCTAGGGAGGAGCTAGAGGCGGACACAGACATTCTATGGAGGAGCTAGAAGCAGACACAGGCATTCTAGGGAGAAGCTAGAGGCAGACACAGGCATTCTAGGGAGGAGCTAGAGGCAGACACCGACATTCTAGGGAGGAGCTAGAGGCAGACACGGACATTCTAGGAAGGAGCTAGAGGCAGACACCGACATTCTAGGGAGGAGCCAGAGGCAGACACAGACATTCTAGGAAGGAGCTAGAGGCAGACACAGACATTCTAGAGAGGAGCCAGAGGCAGACACAGACATTCTAGGGAGGAGCTAGAGGCAGACAGACATTCTAGGGAGGAGCTAGAGGCAGACAGACATTCTAGGGAGGAGCTAGAGGCAGACAGACATTCTAGGGAGGAGCTAGAGACAGACAGACATTCTAGGGAGGAGCTAGAGGCAGACACAGACATTCTAGAGAGGAGCTAGAGGCAGACACAGGCATTCTAGGGAGGAGCTAGAGGCAGACACAGACATTCTAGGGAGGAGCTAGAGGCAGACAGACATTCTAGGGAGGAGCTAGAGGCAGACAGACATTCTAGGGAGGAGCCAGAGGCAGACACAGACATTCTAGGGAGGAGCTAGAGGCAGACACAGACATACTAGGGAGGAGCTAGAGGCAGACACAGACATTCTAGGGAGGAGCTAGAGGGAGACACAGACATTCTAGGGAGGAGCTAGAGGCAGACACAGACATACTAGGGAGGAGCTAGAGGGAGACACAGACATTCTATGGAGGAGCTAGAGACAGACATTCTAGGGAGGAGCTAGAGGCAGACACAGACATTCTAGGGAGGAGCCAGAGGCAGACACAGACATTCTAGGGAGGAGCTAGAGGCAGACACAGACATACTAGGGAGGAGCTAGAGGCAGACACAGACATTCTAGGGAGGAGCTAGAGGCAGACAGACATTCTAGGGAGGAGCTAGAGGCAGACACAGACATACTAGGGAGGAGCTAGAGGGAGACACAGACATTCTAGGGAGGAGCTAGAGACAGACATTCTAGGGAGGAGCTAGAGGCAGACACAGACATTCTAGGGAGGAGCCAGAGGCAGACACAGACATTCTAGGGAGGAGCTAGAGGCAGACAGACATTCTAGGGAGGAGCTAGAGGCAGACAGACATTCTAGGGAGGAGCCAGAGGCAGACACAGACATTCTAGGGAGGAGCTAGAGGCAGACACAGACATACTAGGGAGGAGCTAGAGGCAGACAAAGACATTCTAGGGAGGAGCTAGAGGCAGACACAGACATTCTAGGGAGGAGCCAGAGGCAGACACAGACATTCTAGGGAGGAGCTAGAGGCAGACACAGACATTCTAGGGAGGAGCTAGAGGCAGACACAGACATTCTAGGGAGGAGCTAGAGGCAGACAGACATTCTAGGGAGGAGCTAGAGACAGACAGACATTCTAGGGAGGAGCTAGAGGCAGACACAGACATTCTAGAGAGGAGCTAGAGGCAGACACAGGCATTCTAGGGAGGAGCTAGAGGCAGACAGACATTCTAGGGAGGAGCCAGAGGCAGACACAGACATTCTAGGGAGGAGCTAGAGGCAGACACAGACATTCTAGGGAGGAGCCAGAGGCAGACACAGACATTCTAGGGAGGAGCTAGAGGCAGACAGACATTCTAGGGAGGAGCTAGAGGCAGACAGACATTCTAGGGAGGAGCCAGAGGCAGACACAGACATTCTAGGGAGGAGCTAGAGGCAGACACAGACATACTAGGGAGGAGCTAGAGGCAGACACAGACATTCTAGGGAGGAGCTAGAGGCAGACACAGACATACTAGGGAGGAGCTAGAGGGAGACACAGACATTCTAGGGAGGAGCTAGAGACAGACATTCTAGGGAGGAGCTAGAGGCAGACACAGACATTCTAGAGAGGAGCTAGAGGGAGACACAGACATTCTAGGGAGGAGCTAGAGACAGACATTCTAGGGAGGAGCTAGAGGCAGACACAGACATTCTAGGGAGGAGCTAGAGGCAGACAGACATTCTAGGGAGGAGCTAGAGGCAGACACAGACATTCTAGAGAGAGGAGCTAGAGACAGACATTCTAGGGAGGAGCTAGAGGCAGACACGGACATTCTAGGGAGGAGCTAGAGACAGACATTCTAGGGAGGAGCTAGAGGCAGACAAGGACATTCTAGGGAGGAGCTAGAGGCAGACAGACATTCTAGGGAGGAGCTAGAGGCAGACACAGACATACTAGGGAGGAGCTAGAGACAGACATTCTAGGGAGGAGCTAGAGGCAGACAGACATTCTAGGGAGGAGCTAGAGGCAGACACAGACATACTAGGGAGGAGCTAGAGGGAGACACAGACATTCTAGGGAGGAGCTAGAGACAGACATTCTAGGGAGGAGCTAGAGGCAGACACAGACATTCTAGGGAGGAGCCAGAGGCAGACACAGACATTCTAGGGAGGAGCTAGAGGCAGACAGACATTCTAGGGAGGAGCTAGAGGCAGACAGACATTCTAGGGAGGAGCCAGAGGCAGACACAGACATTCTAGGGAGGAGCTAGAGGCAGACACAGACATACTAGGGAGGAGCTAGAGGCAGACAAAGACATTCTAGGGAGGAGCTAGAGGCAGACACAGACATTCTAGGGAGGAGCCAGAGGCAGACACAGACATTCTAGGGAGGAGCTAGAGGCAGACACAGACATTCTAGGGAGGAGCTAGAGGCAGACACAGACATTCTAGGGAGGAGCTAGAGGCAGACAGACATTCTAGGGAGGAGCTAGAGACAGACAGACCTTCTAGGGAGGAGCTAGAGGCAGACACAGACATTCTAGAGAGGAGCTAGAGGCAGACACAGGCATTCTAGGGAGGAGCTAGAGGCAGACAGACATTCTAGGGAGGAGCCAGAGGCAGACACAGACATTCTAGGGAGGAGCTAGCGGCAGACACAGACATTCTAGGGAGGAGCCAGAGGCAGACACAGACATTCTAGGGAGGAGCTAGAGGCAGACAGACATTCTAGGGAGGAGCTAGAGGCAGACAGACATTCTAGGGAGGAGCCAGACACAGACATACTAGGGAGGAGCTAGAGGCAGACACAGACATTCTAGGGAGGAGCTAGAGGCAGACACAGACATACTAGGGAGGAGCTAGAGGGAGACACAGACATTCTAGGGAGGAGCTAGAGACAGACATTCTAGGGAGGAGCTAGAGGCAGACACAGACATTCTAGAGAGGAGCTAGAGGGAGACACAGACATTCTAGGGAGGAGCTAGAGACAGACATTCTAGGGAGGAGCTAGAGGCAGACACAGACATTCTAGGGAGGAGCTAGAGGCAGACAGACATTCTAGGGAGGAGCTAGAGGCAGACACAGACATTCTAGAGAGAGGAGCTAGAGACAGAAATTCTAGGGAGGAGCTAGAGGCAGACACGGACATTCTAGGGAGGAGCTAGAGACAGACATTCTAGGGAGGAGCTAGAGGCAGACAAGGACATTCTAGGGAGGAGCTAGAGGCAGACAGACATTCTAGGGAGGAGCTAGAGGCAGACACAGACATACTAGGGAGGAGCTAGAGACAGACATTCTAGGGAGGAGCTAGAGGCAGACACAGACATTCTAGGGAGGAGCTAGAGGCAGACACAGACATTCTAGGGAGGAGCTAGAGGCAGACAGACATTCTAGGGAGGAGCTAGAGGCAGACACAGACATACTAGGGAGGAGCTAGAGACAGACATTCTAGGGAGGAGCTAGAGGCAGACAGACATTCTAGGGAGGAGCTAGAGGCAGACACAGACATACTAGGGAGGAGCTAGAGGGAGACACAGACATTCTAGGGAGGAGCTAGAGACAGACATTCTAGGGAGGAGCTAGAGGCAGACACAGACATTCTAGGGAGGAGCCAGAGGCAGACACAGACATTCTAGGGAGGAGCTAGAGGCAGACAGACATTCTAGGGAGGAGCTAGAGGCAGACAGACATTCTAGGGAGGAGCCAGAGGCAGACACAGACATTCTAGGGAGGAGCTAGAGGCAGACACAGACATACTAGGGAGGAGCTAGAGGCAGACAAAGACATTCTAGGGAGGAGCTAGAGGCAGACACAGACATTCTAGGGAGGAGCCAGAGGCAGACACAGACATTCTAGGGAGGAGCTAGAGGCAGACACAGACATTCTAGGGAGGAGCTAGAGGCAGACACAGACATTCTAGGGAGGAGCTAGAGGCAGACAGACATTCTAGGGAGGAGCTAGAGACAGACAGACCTTCTAGGGAGGAGCTAGAGGCAGACACAGACATTCTAGAGAGGAGCTAGAGGCAGACACAGGCATTCTAGGGAGGAGCTAGAGGCAGACAGACATTCTAGGGAGGAGCCAGAGGCAGACACAGACATTCTAGGGAGGAGCTAGCGGCAGACACAGACATTCTAGGGAGGAGCCAGAGGCAGACACAGACATTCTAGGGAGGAGCTAGAGGCAGACAGACATTCTAGGGAGGAGCTAGAGGCAGACAGACATTCTAGGGAGGAGCCAGACACAGACATACTAGGGAGGAGCTAGAGGCAGACACAGACATTCTAGGGAGGAGCTAGAGGCAGACACAGACATACTAGGGAGGAGCTAGAGGGAGACACAGACATTCTAGGGAGGAGCTAGAGACAGACATTCTAGGGAGGAGCTAGAGGCAGACACAGACATTCTAGAGAGGAGCTAGAGGGAGACACAGACATTCTAGGGAGGAGCTAGAGACAGACATTCTAGGGAGGAGCTAGAGGCAGACACAGACATTCTAGGGAGGAGCTAGAGGCAGACAGACATTCTAGGGAGGAGCTAGAGGCAGACACAGACATTCTAGAGAGAGGAGCTAGAGACAGAAATTCTAGGGAGGAGCTAGAGGCAGACACGGACATTCTAGGGAGGAGCTAGAGACAGACATTCTAGGGAGGAGCTAGAGGCAGACAAGGACATTCTAGGGAGGAGCTAGAGGCAGACAGACATTCTAGGGAGGAGCTAGAGGCAGACACAGACATACTAGGGAGGAGCTAGAGACAGACATTCTAGGGAGGAGCTAGAGGCAGACACAGACATTCTAGGGAGGAGCTAGAGGCAGACACAGACATTCTAGGGAGGAGCTAGAGGCAGACAGACATTCTAGGGAGGAGCTAGAGGCAGACACAGACATACTAGGGAGGAGCTAGAGACAGACATTCTAGGGAGGAGCTAGAGGCAGACAGACATTCTAGGGAGGAGCTAGAGGCAGACACAGACATACTAGGGAGGAGCTAGAGGGAGACACAGACATTCTAGGGAGGAGCTAGAGACAGACATTCTAGGGAGGAGCTAGAGGCAGACACAGACATTCTAGGGAGGAGCCAGAGGCAGACACAGACATTCTAGGGAGGAGCTAGAGGCAGACAGACATTCTAGGGAGGAGCTAGAGGCAGACAGACATTCTAGGGAGGAGCCAGAGGCAGACACAGACATTCTAGGGAGGAGCTAGAGGCAGACACAGACATACTAGGGAGGAGCTAGAGGCAGACAAAGACATTCTAGGGAGGAGCTAGAGGCAGACACAGACATTCTAGGGAGGAGCCAGAGGCAGACACAGACATTCTAGGGAGGAGCTAGAGGCAGACACAGACATTCTAGGGAGGAGCTAGAGGCAGACACAGACATTCTAGGGAGGAGCTAGAGGCAGACAGACATTCTAGGGAGGAGCTAGAGACAGACAGACCTTCTAGGGAGGAGCTAGAGGCAGACACAGACATTCTAGAGAGGAGCTAGAGGCAGACACAGGCATTCTAGGGAGGAGCTAGAGGCAGACAGACATTCTAGGGAGGAGCTAGAGGCAGACACAGACATTCTAGGGAGGAGCTAGCGGCAGACACAGACATTCTAGGGAGGAGCCAGAGGCAGACACAGACATTCTAGGGAGGAGCTAGAGGCAGACAGACATTCTAGGGAGGAGCTAGAGGCAGACAGACATTCTAGGGAGGAGCCAGAGGCAGACACAGACATTCTAGGGAGGAGCTAGAGGCAGACACAGACATACTAGGGAGGAGCTAGAGGCAGACACAGACATTCTAGGGAGGAGCTAGAGGCAGACACAGACATACTAGGGAGGAGCTAGAGGGAGACACAGACATTCTAGGGAGGAGCTAGAGACAGACATTCTAGGGAGGAGCTAGAGGCAGACACAGACATTCTAGAGAGGAGCTAGAGGGAGACACAGACATTCTAGGGAGGAGCTAGAGACAGACATTCTAGGGAGGAGCTAGAGGCAGACACAGACATTCTAGGGAGGAGCTAGAGGCAGACAGACATTCTAGGGAGGAGCTAGAGGCAGACACAGACATTCTAGAGAGAGGAGCTAGAGACAGACATTCTAGGGAGGAGCTAGAGGCAGACACGGACATTCTAGGGAGGAGCTAGAGACAGACATTCTAGGGAGGAGCTAGAGGCAGACAAGGACATTCTAGGGAGGAGCTAGAGGCAGACAGACATTCTAGGGAGGAGCTAGAGGCAGACACAGACATACTAGGGAGGAGCTAGAGACAGACATTCTAGGGAGGAGCTAGAGGCAGACACAGACATTCTAGGGAGGAGCTAGAGGCAGACACAGACATTCTAGGGAGGAGCTAGAGGCAGACAGACATTCTAGGGAGGAGCCAGAGGCAGACAGACATTCTAGGGAGGAGCCAGAGGCAGACACAGACATTCTAGGGAGGAGCTAGAGGCAGACACAGACATTCTAGGGAGGAGCTAGAGGGAGACACAGACATTCTAGGGAGGAGCTAGAGACAGACATTCTAGGGAGGATCTAGAGGCAGACACAGACATTCTAGAGAGGAGCTAGAGGCAGACACAGACATTCTAGGGAGGAGCTAGAGGCAGACAGACATTCTAGGGAGGAGCCAGAGGCAGCCACAGACATTCTAGGGAGGAGCTAGAGGCAGACGCAGACATTCTAGGGAGGAGCTAGAGGCAGACAGACATTCTAGGGAGGAGCTAGAGGCAGACACAGACATTCTAGGGAGGAGCTAGAGGCAGACAGACATTCTAGGGAGGAGCTAGAGGCAGACAGACATTCTAGGGAGGAGCCAGAGGCAGACACAGACATTCTAGGGAGGAGCTAGAGGCAGACACAGACATTCTAGGGAGGAGCTAGAGGGAGACACAGACATTCTAGGGAGGAGCTAGAGACAGACATTCTAGGGAGGAGCTAGAGGCAGACACAGACATTCTAGAGAGGAGCTAGAGGCAGACACAGACATTCTAGGGAGGAGCTAGAGGCAGACAGACATTCTAGGGAGGAGCCAGAGGCAGCCACAGACATTCTAGGGAGGAGCTAGAGGCAGACGCAGACATTCTAGGGAGGAGCTAGAGGCAGACAGACATTCTAGGGAGGAGCTAGAGGCAGACACAGACATTCTAGGGAGGAGCTAGAGGCTGACAGACATTCTAGGGAGGAGCTAGAGACACAGACATTGTAGGGAGGAGCTAGAGGCAGACTGACATTCTAGGGAGAAGCTAGAGGCAGACAGACATTCTAGGGAGGAGCTAGAGGCAGACACAGACATTCTAGGGAGGAGCTAGAGGCAGACACAGACATTCTAGGGAGGAGCTAGAGGCAGACACAGACATTCTAGGGAGGAGCTAGAGGAGACACAGACATTCTAGGGAGGAGCTAGAGGCAGACTGGCATTCTAGGGAGGAGCTAGAGGCAGACACAGACATTCTAGGGAGGAGAACGAGGAAGACACAGACATTCTAGGGAGGAGCTAGAGACAGACAGATATTCTGGGGAGGAGCTAGAGACAGACAGATATTCTAGGGAGGAGACATTCTAGGGAGGAGCTAGAGGCAGACACAGACATTCTAGGGAGAAGCTAGAGGCAGACACAGACATTCTAGGGAGGAGCTAGAGGCAGACACAGATATTCTAGGGAGGAGCTAGAGGCAGACACAGACATTCTAGGGAGGAGCTAGAGGCAGACACAGACATTCTAGGGAGGAGCTAGAGGCAGACACAGACATTCTAGGGAGGAGCTAGAGGCAGACACAGACATTCTAGGGAGGAGCTAGAGGCAGACAGACATTCTATGGAGGAGCTAGAGGCAGACACAGACATTCTAGGGAGGAGCTAGAGGCAGACAGACATTCTAGGGAGGAGCTAGAGGCAGACACAGACATTCTACTGCAAGTTATCCTGTAAGTTCTCCATAGAACTTTATGAGCACCAACTGTCATCTCCTATCTCAGTAATGGGAAAATCTATATTCAATGTAGACAGAGTTTACTCGTGAATTGAGAATTTTGAGAAATAATGATCAGTCCAGGGGAAGAGAGAAGCAGATTTCTCAAATAAGATATATTACAAAGTTTGTTATTGTAACGTGTATTATTGATTTATGGAAGAAAATAATAATTAAAATGTTTTCTATTTAAAGGGGCTGTCCAAGATTAGAAAAAAATGTCTGCTTCCGTTTAAAAAAATGGGCCAAATCTGTCCAGGTAGCTTACCAATTGAAATGAATAAAGATGAGCTTCCCCACATCACACAACCTGTGAAAGGATGTGGTGTTGTTTCTGGAAGGAAGCAGCCATGTTTTTCTAATTCTCTAAACAAGAAATATAGATCGCTCTTAGTTTAAAGCGTTTGTCTGGTTTGACTACTTTCATTAAAGTGCATCTTTTTTGTTCTGGAGGACCTAACATAACACAGACAGCCTATTGATTCTTATGAGCATGGTGTAATACTTAGTTTCGCCTGGGGGGGCACTGTAGGGAAATTGAACACTTGATGGCATCTTCCCCAGCTGATTTAGCTGATCACTATGAGCCAAAGCAACAAGAGACTAAAGTTGACCCCTTTAAATTATTATAAATACTATTCATCAATATCTTAATATCTGTCACTTGAAAAATCGGGGGATTACTAACAGAGGTGTACATGCAGGCCGTGCAGAGGTAGCAAATGTTCCTCTTTGTCAGATAAGAAGGCATTGTTCTGTTAGACAGGAAACAACTTTGAAGAGGAGTGAACTAGGCGATGGTGAGGGTGTGGCTTCAGAAAAGGGAGGGACTTCATCCCAAAACTGTGTACCCCTCCCATGTGCTTACTTAAAAAGAAAATGAGTTACCATGTCAATTCTGTTCCCATCTTAAGCAAAAAAAAGTCTCTAGGCTTCCATTTACTTACAGGACATCAGATTTGGCTTTTGGCTTTACTGTGTAGCCTTATACAGAATAGACAGAGTTGTAACGCAATGTAAAATAATCAGAATTTTGAATGAATCTTTGGATTTCACTATAGATCAATAGAAATAAATGTAATATTATTATTTCTAATGAAGGGATAGACTCAGCTTCCTGATATCTCCATCTTTTGTTGGGGTTTTACCAATGTATTGAGTCACACCCCCATTAAAGTCATGGTAAATTGACATCTATGAGGAATGCAGGGCATCACATATCAGAGGTCATTAAGACTTCTGATCCAAAAACTACCACCCGCGCGGCATCTCATTATTCTACACAAACTCGGTCTGATCCGGGAGAAGGGTCGGCCACATTGCTTCAGTAGTAAATAACCAAATGTGTTAATTGCCAGGCAATTTCAGAGTGTCCTGTGCATGTAGTTCCAATACATAAGCAAAACGGAACCGTTTTTTAACACTTGATGAACCTGCCCTAATCATGGAAAGCTGGATTGGACTTGGGACCAGTTTAAAAAAGTTAGATTTTTAGCTCCCACTGTATTCCGGTCGCTTCCTTGAGTAATCAGTTTTTTTTTTTTTTTTTTAAATCCACCATACGGTTCCAGAAATACGGACCTTTTTTATTTAGTGCTAATCCTTATGGTCTTTAGGGGCGGGGCTCACAGGATCCTCAGGGGCGGGGCTCACAGGATCCTCGGGGGCGTGTCTTTAGGCTGCATTGCATAATTACCCGGTGAGCCACGCCCTCTTCATTAAGCCATAAAATGAAAAAGGCCCATATCCCTAAAACCATATGGCGGATTAAAAAAAACAAAAAAAAACGGAGTACTCACGGGAGCAGCAGGAATAAAGGAAGACAAATCAAACAGATGTGGAGATGCAACATCGGAAACATGAATCTTTCTCCTGAGTGCCTTAATAAATAAATGACTTCCTTTACAATGTGACTCTTCCCGGTATTTCGGTAAATGCGGACTGGAGGATCACGTCTGATATATGACAAATCAGATAAATGTCAAGAGGCTGTTAACCAAGAGCGCTGTCATTACGGCCAATAAAGATGAAAGAGACGTTCACGAGAGTCCGGCAATTATAAGACACCGTAGGGTGAATCACAGTGCCAAAATAGACAATCCCCCAAAATGTCAATGATCAGTCAGGGATGGAAATAACCAGCTGCGGGCTCCTATAAATCCCCCCCTATCAGTCAGCTGTGGGCCCCTATAAATCCACAGTGTGGGCCCAAGGAACTCTAACAATAGGCTGAGATCGAAGTGCATGCCGTCTAGAAACTCTGGGAAGGATTCCAAAATATGGACATGATATTATCTCTAAAGGGTGCGTTCACTTTGGGGTCTGTAATAGTTTAGGGGATCTGGTCTGGGGTCTGAGTCCGTTACGGCTTTGTATCAGTATAGTGGGAATGTTGGGGTCTCTAATAGTACAGAGGGGCTGGCCTGGGGAATACATTAATAAAGAAGGCTTGGTATGAGGGTTGTATTAGTCTAGGGGCTATGGCCTCGGGTTTGTATAAGTATAGGGGGGCTGGTCTGGGGGCTGTATTGACTGTATTTAGAGGCTCTGCCATGTGGTCTGTGCTCACTTACGGGTTCTGGAGTCTGGATTAGATTACAGGGTTTGGTCTGGGGTCTGTATCTGTGTAATAATCTGGTTTAGAGTATATTTTTTTTATCTAGGTGTGTGGGCTGGGGGGGGTCTCCTTTAATTTACTATTTTGGTCTGGGGGCTTTTATTTATTTAAGAGGTCTGTAGCCTTTATTAGTTTAGGGGGTTGTAGTTTCTTTTAGCTTAGGGGATCGGATCGGAAGTCTTAATTTATTTAGAATGTCCGGTATGGCTTTGTATTAGTATAGAGGGTCTGGTCTGGAGTCTGTATTAGTATAGAGGGTCTGGTCTGGGGTCTGTATTAGTATAGAGGGTCTGGTCTGGGGTCTGTATTAGTATAGAGGGTCTGGTCTGGGGTCTGTATTAGTATAGAGGGTCTGGTCTGGGGTCTGTATTAGTATAGAGGATCTGGTCTGGGGTCTGAAATTAGTATAGAGGGTCTGGTCTGGGGTCTGTATTAGTATAGAGGGTCTGGTCTGGGGTCTGTATTAGTATAGAGGGTCTGGTCTGGGGTCTGTATTAGTATAGAGGATCTGGTCTGGGGTCTGTATTAGTATAGAGGGTCTGGTCTGGGGTCTGTATTAGTATAGAGGGTCTGGTCTGGGGTCTGTATTAGTATAGAGGGTCTGGTCTGGGGTCTGTATTAGTATAGAGGGTCTGGTCTGGGGTCTGTATTAGTATAGAGGGTCTGGTCTGGGGTCTGTATTAGTATAGAGGGTCTGGTCTGGGGTCTGTATTAGTATAGAGGGTCTGGTCTGGGGTCTGTATTAGTATAGAGGGTCTGGTCTGGGGTCTGTATTAGTATAGAGGGTCTGGTCTGGGGTCTGTATTAGTATAGAGGGTCTGGTCTGGAGTCTGTATTAGTATAGAGGGTCTGGTCTGGGGTCTGTATTAGTATAGAGGGTCTGGTCTGGGGTCTGTATTAGTATAGAGGGTCTGGTCTGGGGTCTGTATTAGTATAGAGGGTCTGGTCTGGGGTCTGTATTAGTATAGAGGGTCTGGTCTGGGGTCTGTATTAGTATAGAGGGTCTGGTCTGGGGTCTGTATTAGTATAGAGGGTCTGGGGTCTGTATTAGTATAGAGGGTCTGGTCTGGGGTCTGTATTAGTATAGAGGGTCTGGTTTGGGGTCTGTATTAGTATGGGTCTGGTCTGGGGTCTGTAATAGTATAGAGGGTCTGGTCTGGGGTCTGTATTAGTATTGGGGGTCTGGTCTGGGGTCTGTATTAGTATAGAGGGTCTGGTCTGGGGTCTGTATTAGTATAGAGGGTCTGGTCTGGGGTCTGTATTATTATAGGGGGTCTGGTCTGGGATCTATATTATTATACAGGATCTGGTCTGGGGTCTGTATTAGTATAGAGGGTCTGGTCTGGGGTCTGTATTAGTATAGAGGGTCTGGTCTGGGGTCTGTATTAGTATAGAGGGTCTGGTCTGGGGTCTGTATTAGTATAGAGGGTCTGGTCTGGGGTCTGTATTAGTATAGAGGGTCTGGTCTGGGGTCTGTATTAGTATAGAGGGTCTGGTCTGGGGTCTGTATTAGTATAGAGGGTCTGGTCTGGTGTCTGTATTAGTATAGAGGGTCTGGTCTGGGGTCTGTATTAGTATAGAGGGTCTGGTCTGGGGTCTGTATTAGTATAGAGGGTCTGGTCTGGGGTCTGTATTAGTATAGAGGGTCTGGTCTGGGGTCTGTATTAGTATAGAGGGTCTGGTCTGGGGTCTGTATTAGTATAGAGGGTCTGGTCTGGGGTCTGTATTAGTATAGAGGGTCTGGTCTGGGGTCTGTATTAGTATAGAGGGTCTGGTCTGGGGTCTGTATTAGTATAGAGGGTCTGGGGTCTGTATTAATATAGAGGGTCTGGTCTGGGGTCTGTATTAGTATAGAGGGTCTGGTCTGTGGTCTGTATTAGTATAGAGGGTCTGGTCTGGGGTCTGTATTAGTATAGAGGGTCTGGTCTGGGGTCTGTATTAGTATAGAGGGTCTGGTCTGTGGTCTGCATTAGTATAGAGGGTCTGGTCTGGGGTCTGCATTAGTATAGAGGGTCTAGTCTGGGGTCTATATTAGTATAGAGGGTCTGGTCTGTGGTCTGCATTACTATAAGTGGTCTGGTCTGGGGTCTGTATTAGTATAGAGGGTCTGGTCTGGGGTCTGTATTAGTATAGAGGGTCTGGTCTGTGGTCTGTATTAGTTTAGAGGGTCTGGTCTGGGGTCTGTATTAGTATAGGGGGTCTGGTCTGGGATCTGTATTATTATAGAGGATCTGGTCTGGGGTCTGTATTAGTATAGAGGGTCTGGTCTGGGGTCTGTATTAGTATAGAGGGTCTGGTCTGGGGTCTGTATTAGTATAGAGGGTCTGGTCTGGGGTCTGTATTAGTATAGAGGGTCTGGTCTGGGGTCTGTATTAGTATAGAGGGTCTGGTCTGGGGTCTGTATTAGTATAGAGGGTCTGATCTGGGGTCTGAATTAGTATAGAGGGTCTGGTCTGGGGTCTGTATTAGTATAGAGGGTCTGGTCTGGGGTCTGTATTAGTATAGAGGGTCTGGTCTGGGGTCTGTATTAGTATAGAGGGTCTGGTCTGGGGTCTGTATTAGTATAGAGGGTCTGGTCTGGGGTCTGTATTAGTATAGAGGGTCTGGTCTGGGGTCTGTATTAGTATAGAGGGTCTGGTCTGGGGTCAGTATTAGTATAGAGGGTCTGGTCTTGGGTCTGTATTAGTATAGAGGGTCTGGTCTGGGGTCTGTATTAGTATAGAGGGTCTGGTCTGGGGTATGTATTAGTATAGAGGGTCTGGTCTGGGGTCTGTATTAATATAGGGGGTCTGGTCTGGGGTCTGTATTAGCATAGAGGGTCTGGACTATGGTCTGTATTAGTATAGAGGGTCTGGTCTGGGGTCTGTATTAGTATAGAGAGTCTGGTCTGGGGGTCTGTATTAGTATAGATGGTCTGGTCTGGGGTCTGTATTAGTATAGAGGGTCTGGTCTGGGGTCTGTATTAGTATAGAGGGTTTCCTTTTGGGTCTGCATTAGTTTAGAGGGTCTGGTCTGGGTTCTCTATTATTTCAAGGGTCTGGTCTGGGGTCTTTATTAATATAGGCGGTCTGGTCTGGGGTCTGTATTAGTATAGAGGGTCTGGTCTGGGGTCTGTATTAGTATAGAGGGTCTGGTCTGGGGGTCTGTATTAGTATAGAGGGTCTGGTCTGGGGTCTGTATTAGTGTAGAGGGTTTCCTTTTGGGTCTGCATTAGTTTAGAGGGTCTGGTCTGGGGTCTGTATTAGTATAGGGGGTCTGGTCTGGGGTCTGTATTAGTATAGAGGGTCTGGTCTGGGGTCTGTATTAGTATAGGGGGTCTGGTCTGGGGTCTGTATTAGTATAGAGGGTCTGGTCTGGGGTCTGTATTAGTATAGGGGGTCTGGTCTGGGGTCTGTATTAGTATAGAGGGTCTGGTCTGGGGTCTGTATTAGTATAGAGGGTCTGGTCTGGGGTCTGTATTAGTATAGAGGGTCTGGTCTGTGGTCTGTATTAGTATAGAGGGTCTGGTCTGGGGTCTGTATTAGTATAGAGGGTCTGGTCTGGGGTCTGTATTAGTATAGAGGGTCTGGTCTGTGGTCTGTATTAGTATAGAGGGTCTGGTCTGGGGTCTGTATTAGTATAGGGGGTCTGGTCTGGGGGTCTGTATTAGTATAGATGGTCTGGGGTCTGTATTAGTGTAGGGGGTCTGGTCTGGGGTCTGTATTAGTATAGAGGGTCTGGTCTGGGGTCTGTATTAGTATAGGGGGTCTGGTCTGGGGTCTGTATTAGTATAGAGGGTCTGGTCTGGGGTCTGTATTAGTATAGAGGGTCTGGTCTGGGGTCTGTATTAGTATAGAGGGTCTGGGGTCTGTATTAGTATAGGGGGTCTGGTCTGGGGTCTGTATTAGTATAGAGGGTCTGGTCTGGGGTCTATATTAGTATAGAGGGTCTGGTCTGGGGGTCTGTATTAGTATAGATGGTCTGGGGTCTGTATTAGTATAGGGGGTCTGGTCTGTATTAGTATAGAGGGTCTGGTCGGTGGTCTGTATTAGTATAGAGGGTCTGGTCTGGGGTCTGTATTAGTATAGGGGGTCTGGTCTGGGGTCTGTATTAGTATAGAGGGTCTGGTCTGGGGGTCTGTATTAGTATAGATGGTCTGGGGTCTGTATTAGTATAGGGGGTCTGGTCTGTATTAGTATAGAGGGTCTGGTCTGGGGTCTGTATTAGTATAGGGGGTCTGGTCTGGGGTCTGTATTAGTATAGAGGGTCTGGTCTGGGGTCTGTATTAGTATAGAGGGTCTGGTCTGGGGTCTGTATTAGTATAGACGGTCTGGGGTCTGTATTAGTATAGAGGGTCTGGTCTGGGGTCTATATTAGTATAGAGGGTCTGGTCTGGGGTCTGTATTAGTATAGAGGGTCTGGTCTGGGGTCTGTATTAGTATAGACGGTCTGGGGTCTGTATTAGTATAGGGGGTCTGGTCTGGGGTCTGTATTAGTATAGAGGGTCTGGTCTGGGGTCTGAATTAGTATAGGGGGTCTGGTCTGGGGTCTGTATTAGTATAGAGGGTCTGGTCTGGGGTCTGTATTAGTATAGAGGGTCTGGTCTGGGGTCTGTATTAGTATAGAGGGTCTGGTCTGGGGTCTGTATTAGTACAGAGGGTCTGGTCTGGGGTCTGTATTAGTATAGAGGGTCTGGTCTGGGGGTCTGTATTAGTATAGGGGGTCTGGTCTGGGGTCTGTATTAGTATAGAGGGTCTGGTCTGGGGTCTGTATTAGTATAGAGGGTCTGGTCTGGGGTCTGTATTAGTATAGAGGGTCTGGTCTGGGGTCTGTATTAGTACAGAGGGTCTGGTCTGGGGTCTGTATTAGTATAGAGGGTCTGGTCTGGGGGTCTGTATTAGTATAGGGGGTCTGGTCTGGGGTCTGTATTAGTATAGAGGGTCTGGTCTGGGGTCTGTATTAGTACAGAGGGTCTGGTCTGGGGTCTGTATTAGTATAGAGGGTCTGGTCTGGGGTCTGTATTAGTATAGAGGGCTTCCTTTTGGGTCTGCATTAGTTTAGGGGGTATGGTCTGGGTTCTCTATTATTTAAAGGGTTTGGTCTGGGGTCTTTATGAGTTTAGCTGGTCTTGTCTTTGTTTTGACGTCTGTATTAGTGGTTTGGGTCGGACTGATATGGGTTAAGTATTTTTTAGGGGGTCTTGGGTCCCTATAAGTTTATGAGTTCTGGTCTGGGGTCTCTATACATTTTGGGGGTCTGGTCTAAAGGTTTTGTGTAGTAAAGATTGGGGTCTGGGGTCTTTGGAGGAAATCTTGGGTGTTCTGAGCATTTTCCATTCGGCCTGCGCTGAGTTCATCCATCAGGAAGGGAACATGCGCGAGTCGTCCATTACGAGATATTTGCTGCCCGACCGTTTCTCCGCCAGGATTTCAGTGTTACATTTACTATATAAATTATGAAAGAGCCGCAAAAGGAAAAATGTCTCTGGGGGTCTCAGTTCACGTCAGCGCTCTATATATACGTAATCTACATTTTTTATGGGATTTCTGGTGAAATAAAAATTAAAGAAAATGTAAAAAAAAATTGCTCTTTGACAATATAGAAAATTAATAATTAATTATCTTTATACTATTACTTTTATACTAATTTATTTGTTTTTTTCCCTTTTTTTCCTGATTCAGAGCTCCAAATCCCATTACCTGCAATTACCACTAGAGGGAGCTTCGGAGCTCAATAATAAAACAGAATGCACTAAGCTCCCTCTAGTGGTGACTTCAGGCAACGAGAATTTTATGATTTAAGAAGTACCTGTCGTTTCAGGTGACTTTTCAGGATAAGCTGTCGTGTATTCATGAGGAATACAATATCATGACATGACTTGTATCCTGCATTTTAACCAGTTTTTTCCTCTGCAGGGTCTCTATAACTGTCAGTTCTCTGTAAGCTAGAGGTGCAGACAACCTGCTGTGACATCTCCCATACACAGCACACACAGAAATGAGGAATTCCTGCTCTCCTGTCTCTATGTAGAACATATTCAGAAGCAGCAACATTCAGCAGCAGGAGTACATTATAGAGTAGCATTGAGCAGTGTAGCTGTAAATCCAAGTAGCAGCAGCATGGATGGCACAATACAGCAGTACTGAGCGGTGTAGCTGCAGATCCAGATATCAGCAGCAAGGAGGACATTATACAGCAGTACTAAGCAGTGTAGCAGTCCTAACAAGTGTAGCCGAGAATCTAGAAAACAGCAGCATGAAAGGCATTTTGCAGGAGTCCTGAGCAGTGTAGCTGTGAATCCAGATAGCAGTATCAAGGTTGTCATTATACAGCAGTACCGAGCAGTGTAGAGACATATCCATATAGCAGCAGCAAGGAGGACATTATACATCACTACTAAGCAGTGCAGCTCTAAGTCAAGAAAACAGCAGCATGGAGGGCATTATACTGTAGTACTGAGCAGTGCAGCTTTGAAGCCAGATACCAGCAACATGTATGGCATTATACAGCAGTACTCAGCAGTGTAGCTTCATATCCATATACCAGCAGTAAGGAGGACATTATACAGCAGTACTAAGCAGTGTAGCAGTACCAAGCAGTGTACCTCTGAATCCAGAAAACAGCAGCATGGAGGGCATTATACAGAAGTACTGAGAAGTGTAGCTGTGAAAACAGATCGCAGCAGCATGGATGTCATTATATAGTAGTACAAAGCAGTGTAGCTGCATATCCATATAGCAGCAGCAAGGAGGATATTATATAGCAGTACTAAGCAGTGTAGCTGTGAATCCAGAAAAAGGAGCACGGAGGACATTATACAACAGAACCTAGCAGTGCAGCTGCAAATCCAGGAAATATCAGCATGGAGGACATTATAAAGCAGTTTTGACCACAGTAACTGTGAATTCAGCATCAGCAGAAAGCAGCAGCATGGATTACATTATACCTTAGTATTAAGCAGAATAATGATGAATACAGAAAGCAGCAGCATAAAGGGTATAATAATACTGCAGCACTAAGCAGGGTAACTGTAAATCCAGAAAGCAGCAGCATGGAGGACGTAGTATAGCAGGACTAAGCAGGGTAACTGTAAATTCAGAAAGCAGCAGGATGGATTATACAATACAGCAGTACTAAGCAGGGTAACTGTAAATCCAGAAAGCAGCAGCATGGAGAATATAATAGGAGAATATAATACAGCAGTACTAAGCAGGGTAACTGTAAATCCAGAAAGCAGCAGCATGGAGAATATAATGCAGCAGTACTAAGCAGGGTAACTGTAAATCCAGAAAGAAGCAGCATGAAGGACATTATTTGGCATTACTAAGTAGGGTAACGGTAAATCCGGAAAGCAGCAGCATGGAGAATATAATACAGCAGTACTACGCAGGGTAACTGTAAATCCAGAAAGCAGCAGCATGGAGAATATAGTGCAGCAGTACTTAGCAGGGTAACTGTAAATCCAGAAAGCAGCAGCTTGGAGAATATAATACAGCAGAACTAAGCAGGGTAACTGTAAATCCAGAAAGCAGCAGCATGGAGAATATAGTGCAGGAGTACTAAGTAGGGTAACTATAAATCCAGAAAGCAGCAGCTTGGAGGATATAATACAGCAGTGCTGAGCAGTGTAGCTGTGAATCCAGTACTTGAGTAAGATAAAACAGTTATAAAAAAAAGCAAAAGTACTGTCTGTGTGTCTGTCCCTCTCTCTTCCATTCTGCTCCTCCAGCTGTAATCTGATCACTAGCTGCTTCCCAGATTGCTCACCTTTGAGGTCTATTAGATTGGTATATACGTAAAACACTTTTTTTTTTCCTTCTTTTTTTTTTAACCATTGAGACAAATAAAATATTAATTGGACCTGCGCTATGCCAGATTACCAAACATTCTGGATTATTGGACAGTTACAGTGATACAGAACCTTCCAGAATCAAGTAATAGAAACTAATTTTCTTTGCGCTTCCGTGTTTGGTCTTTTGTTATTGCGTGCCTCAAAATGTCCGGATTATCAGACTTTTCGGATTATCAAATGTTGATTTTTTTAGACCGTGGTCCCTGTAAACCTCGAAACATTTCGTGGATGTGACGAGTGGTTAAAATGTTCCACTCGATACCAGCAATAACCTAAACGGTGGGCGTCCCCATAAAATATCACATAAACAGCGGCACAAGGTGACGGCAGCATTACAATGTGACATTGAGGTGCCACCTTGGGCCCGATTTTCACAGCAGGGCCGGTTTCCAGCACGTGGGCGGCCGGCGGTTCATCCCATCCTCGCTGAACATTAAACCCGTGAATCAAAAACCCACTGAACCTTAACACCAAGGTGACAAAAAATTTCCACTTAAAAAAAAACAAAACAGACACCTACGTCTTCTAAAACCCAGCCCTGTAAAATTCGCCAACTCTCCCCCCCCAAAAAAAAAAATCATAAAAAATATATAAATAGTTCAAAAATATTTTTTTTCTAATTTTTTTAAATAAAAAAAAGTAACAACATTTTTACATTTTCAACTACTTTTTTTTTTTTTTTAAATATATTTTTATTATTTTTTAAATGTAGTTTCTTGCGTATCAGGATTTTAATTATCTTCCTGGTTTTGAGAGTTTTTTTTTTTTACAGATATTACGCTTATAGAATTTTTTTTAAAAAAAAATGACACAAATGTTCAGAAATAATTCAACCAACGAGCTGAATTTTTTCAGAATTTTTTCAGAATTTTCTCCAAAAAATTGTCACGTTTTTCGCATATTTTCGTGGCGCCAATTTTTTTTTTTTTTTTTTTTTTACTCTTCAGTCGCACGACTATGACATTGACATCCGTATGCCCAATGGGCTCCGAATTAAAAAGGACCTATCTGTTTTTTTCTGTTTTTTTTTTTAAAGGTGATGTCCCTCTGTTGTCACTCCTGGAAATGTGCGAATAAATGAACTAGATGTTACCCTTTTGTCTTTAGTAGGAAATACCTGCATCTCCCATAAAATAGCAAAACCGGAGCACTTTATTTTTTTTTTATTTTTTAAAGGTGATGTCCCCCCGTTGTTCCTCCTGGAAATGTATAGAAAAATTAACAAGACGTCACGGTATTTATGTTTTGTAGTAAACACTTGAATTTCCCATAAAATATCAAAACTTTTTTTTTTTCTTTACGCAAAGTCCCTCTATTGTGTATGGTAGCACCCAGCAGTCAATGACATTTCCAGGAGGAACTTCAGAGGAATGGGCACAATACAGAGTTCTATGACAAAACAAAAAAAACAACATTTTTGTAGGATAGTCAAGTATTTGGTGACATCTAGAACCCTGGAGGAACATATTACGGCCGTATATTCCCGGCATCTGTACAATCCATCTCCGGTGACTGCAGCTCGGCACCGGGTCAGAACCATTTCATGATACTGATACTTGCAGCAGGTTATAAGTAGCTGCATCCGTCCATTTTTAATCCAAGTCCTTTCTCAATACCGGAGAACTCTACGGGAAAGAAGCCAGGGACCGTAATGTGGTCTGAGGCTTTCCAGAGTGACGGGGGCGCCGCCTCTCACCACAATCCTAATTTTAGCGGTCAAGATTTCCATGCTTCGGGTTCCGAACGGCGGCTTAATATACAAAGACTTTAGATCAGGGGCAAGAAAGGGTTAAAAATCTAGGAACCAAATCATCACTGGCGCTGGAGGACCCCAGCACATTGCAGACAGTGTCGATTTCAATTAGACCTGTGTAATGCTTCATTTGTCCTGTGGTGTCGCTGTTGGGAAACGGAACGCTTTGTCGTCCCGCCGATCACTGATGATCAATGGGGTTCTCGGCAGCTGGATGAGCTCCAATCGGCATATAACGAGGGAAACTGAGGGGCTCTTCCGCGACCGAGTCAGTGTGAGAGGGGGGCCCCGCTGACGCCAATGCCTATTTCAGCTGGATGTGCGTCCGAGAACAGGATGGGGAGCACTATTACAGGATGGGCCCAAAAACTGTGGACATTATACCAGGAAGGGGCACAGGATGGGAGACATATATTACTGGAAGTGGCCCAAGATGGGGGACATTACACCAGGATTATTACTGGATGGGGCCCAGAATGAGGGATATTATACCAAGAAAGGGTGCCCAGGAGGGGGATATTATTACTATAAGGGGCCCAGGAGGGGGATATTATTACTGTAAGGTGACCAGGATGAGGGACATATATTCCTGGAAGGGGCCATGATGGGGTACATTACACCAGGATTATTACTGGATGGGGCCCAGAATGAGGGATATTATACCAAGAAAGGGGCCCAGGAAGGGGATATTATTACTATAAGGAGCCTAGGAGGGGGATATTATTACTGTAAGGTGACCAGGATGAGGGACATATATTCCTGGAAGGGGCCATGATGGGGTACATTACACCAGGATTATTACTGGATGGGGCCCAGAATGAGGGATATTATACCAAGAAAGGGGCCCTGGAGGGGGATATTATTACTATAAGGGGCCCAGGAGGGGGATATTATTACGGTAAGGTGACCAGGATGAGGGACATATATTCCTGGAAGGGGCCACGATGGGGTACATTACACCAGGATGGAGGACGTTATTAATGGAAGAGGCCCAGGATGTGGCTTATTATACCAGAAATGGGGATATTATTACTGTAAGGGGTTCAGGATGGGGACATTATACCAGGAAGAGGCAAAGAAAGGGACATCATTACAGGGAGGGGTTCAGGATAGGGGGCGTATTACTGGAAGGGGTTCAGGATGGGGGGACACATATTCCTGGAAGTGGTCAGGATGGGGGACATTTCACCAGGATGGGGGACATTATTTTAGGAAGGGGCCCAGGATAGGGGATATTATGCCAAGAAAGGGGCCCAGGATGGGGGACATTATTACTGTAAGGTGACCAGAATGAGGGACATATATTCCTGGAAGGGGCCACGATGGGTTACATTACACCAAGATGGGGGACATTATTACTGGAAGAGGCCCAGGATGTGGGTTATTATACCAGAAAGGGGGATATTATTACTAGAAGGGGTTCAGGATGGGGACATTATACAGGAAAAGGCCAAGAAAGAGACATCACTACAGGAAGGGGCTCAGGCTAGGGGGCGCTATTACTGGATGGTGCTCAGGATGGGGAACATTATTACTGAAAGGGGCCCAGGATGGAGGACATTATACCAGGAAGGGGCCCAGGATGAATGACATTAGTACAGGAATGGGGGACATTATTATTACGGTATTATGGGAGGAGGGTAGGGGCAACACATATGTCTTTATAGGATTTAGAACACTACTAGGGCTAATACATCTGACCAACATGTATGTGGGGGCTCAGTCGAAATTATGTACTGGGGCCCATCAGACTTTAGTTTTAGAAACTATAAAAAAAATAAAAAAAAAATATTTTAAAAAGTTTTCAAATATAATAAAATATAATAAATATTAAATAACAGAAAATATTTTTAGAGTGGAAATTTTGTCTTGATCAAATTTAAGATAATTTAATGTAAACCAGGCCAGATCCCTTATCAGGAGGGGGGCCCTTTACCTGCTACTTTGCTGGCATGGAATTTGGACACAAAATACTAGATTTTAAGGAGTGCCTGTCACTAGGTCAAAAGTGGACAGTTAGTGCTCCTGTTTTATTCCTGCTGTTTTCCTGAGTAACTCGCTTTTTATTTTTTTTAAATCCGCCCTACGGTTCCGGAGATATGGACCTTTGTGTTTACTGCTACTTTTTATGGTCTTTATGAAGAGGGCGTGGCTCACAGGGTAATTATGCAGAATACCTGGGACACACCCCTGAGGATCTTGGGAGCCACTCCTCCAAAGAGCTTTAAAATGACCACTAAATAAAAATGCCCATATCTCTGTAACCATATGGCGGATTTTGAAAAAGAAAAAAGTAAAACACTCAGGGGAACCGAGGGAATAAAATAAGAGAAAAATTTGACACGATAACATCTTTTTTTAACATGAAATAAGCATGTGAATGGGCTTATATTGTAGACCAATGGACATGTCAAGCTGTTTTTTATATAGTTTTATTCTTATCTTTTTAATAAAGTTTGTTCCTGTTTTTTTTATATATTTGAATTTTTTTTTCTCTAAATGTCGGATTTTCACAAAGCTGGTGATCAATAGAGAAAAAAATTTCCCATTGATTTACCATCCAACAGCCAGAAACGTAATTGTGATTTTGTGCGGTAACAGCTGGAGCTCTGATGTCAGCTCCGCCGCGCTCCCTGACATTTTCATTAAGAAGTTTGTTCCCGTCCCTGAGGTCAAGAACCCAGAAAAAACAACACTGTACCGGTTCCAGAGTAGCCGCGCGAGAAAAGACAACATTTTTACATTTTTCTAATATTTTTAGAAGCTAGTAAAGTGCTCGTTTACACAGAGCCCCGCGGACAAAAGACCTGAAGAGCACGAAATGACAGGACCTGTATCCGATCATCACATGGTACCTCCCCAGCTTTGTATCCGCAACCATATGGTGGATACCTCGTACCTCCCCAGCCTTGTATCTACAACTATATCGTGGATACCTCGTACCTCCCCAGCCTTATATCCCCAACCATATGGTGGATACCTCGCACCTCCCCAGCCTTGTATCCCCGACCATATGGTGGATACCTCGTACCTCCCCAGCCTTGTATCCCCGACCATATGGTGGATACCTCGTACCTCCCCAGCCTTATATCCCCAACCATATGGTGGATACCTCGTACCTCCCCAGCCTTATATCCCCAACCATATGGTGGATACCTCGTACCTCCCCAGCCTTATATCCCCAACCATATGGTGGATACCTCGTACCTCCCCAGCCTTATATCCCCAACCATATGGTGGATACCTCGTACCTCCCCAGCCTTATATCCCCAACCATATGGTGGATACCTCGCACCTCCCCAGCCTTATATGCCCAACCATATGGTGGATACCTCACACTTCCCCAGCCTTGTATCTACAACCATATGGTGGATACCTCGTACCTCCGCAGCCTTATATCCCCAACCATATGGTGGATACCTCACACTTCCCCAGCCTTGTATCTACAACCATATGGTGGATACCTCGTACCTCCGCAGCCTTATATCCCCAACCATATGGTGGATACCTCGTACCTCCCCAGCCTTATATCCCCAACCATATGGTGGATACCTCGTACCTCCCCAGCCTTATATCCCCAACCATATGGTGGATACCTCGCACCTCCCCAGCCTTATATCCCCGACCATATGGTGGATACCTCGCACCTCCCCAGCCTTATATCCCCAACCATATGGTGGATACCTCGTACCTCCCCAGCCTTATATCCCCAACCATATGGTGGATACCTCACACTTCCCCAGTCTTGTATCTACAACCATATGGTGGATACATCGCACTTCCCCAGCCTTATATCCGCGACCATATGGTGGATACCTCACACCTCCCCAGCCTTATATCCCCAACCATATGGTGGATACCTCGTACCTCCCCAGCCTTGTATCTACAACCATATGGTGGATACCTCGTACCTCCCCAGCCTTATATCCCCAACCATATGGTGGATACCTCGTACCTCCCCAGCCTTGTATCTACAACCATATCGTGGATACCTCGCACCTCCCCAGCCTTATATCCCCAACCATATGGTGGATACCTCGCACTTCCCCAGCCTTGTATCTACAACCATATGGTGGATACCTCACACTTCCCCAGCCTTGTATCTACAACCATATGGTGGATACCTCGTACCTCCGCAGCCTTATATCCCCAACCATATGGTGGATACCTCGTACCTCCCCAGCCTTATATCCCCAACCATATGGTGGATACCTCGTACCTCCCCAGCCTTGTATCTACAACCATATCGTGGATACCTCATACCTCCACAGCCTTATATCCCCAACCATATGGTGGATACCTCGCACTTCCCCAGCCTTATATCCCCAACCATATGGTGGATACCTCGTACCTCCCCTGCCTTATATCCCCAACCATATGGTGGATACCTCGCACCTCCCCAGCCTTATATCCCCAACCATATGGTGGATACCTCGTACCTCCCCAGCCTTGTATCTACAACCATATCGTGGATACCTCATACCTCCACAGCCTTATATCCCCAACCATATGGTGGATACCTCGCACTTCCCCAGCCTTATATCCCCAACCATATGGTGGATACCTCGCACTTCCCCAGCCTTATATCCCCAACCATATGGTGGATACCTCGTACCTCCCCAGCCTTGTATCTACAACCATATGGTGGATACCGCGTACCTCCCCAGCCTTATATCCCCAACCATATGGTGGATACCTCGTACCTCCCCAGCCTTGTATCTACAACCATATCGTGGATACCTCGCACCTCCCCAGCCTTATATCCCCAACCATATGGTGGATACCTCGTACCTCCCCAGCCTTATATCCCCGACCATATGGTGGATACCTCGCACCTCCCCAGCCTTATATCCCCAACCATATGGTGGATACCTCGTACTTCCCCAGCCTTATATCCCCAACCATATGGTGGATACCTCGCACCTCCCCAGCCTTATATCCCCAACCATATGGTGGATACCTCGCACCTCCCCAGCCTTATATCCCCAACCATATGGTGGATACCTCGTACTTCCCCAGCCTTATATCCCCAACCATATGGTGGATACCTCGTACTTCCCCAGCCTTATATCCCCAACCATATCGTGGATACCTCGCACCTCCCCAGCCTTACATCCCCAACCATATGGTGGATACCTCGCACTTCCCCAGCCTTATATCCCCAACCATATGGTGGATACCTCGTACCTCCCCAGCCTTATATCCCCAACCATATGGTGGATACCTCATACTTCCCAGCCTTATATCCCCAACCATATGGTGGATACCTCGCACCTCCCCAGCCTTATATCCCCAACCATATGGTGGATACCTCGTACTTCCCAGCCTTATATCCCCAACCATATGGTGGATACCTCGCACCTCCCCAGCCTTATATCCCCAACCATATGGTGGATACCTCGTACCTCCCCAGCCTTATATCCCCAACCATATGATGGATACCTCGCACCTCCCCAGCCTTATATCCCCGACCATATGGTGGATACCTCGTACCTCCCCAGCTTTATATCCCCAACCATATGGTGGATACCTCGCACCTCCCCAGCCTTATATCCCCAACCATATGGTGGATACCTCGCACTTCCCCAGCCTTATATCCCCGACCATATGGTGGATACCTCGTACCTCCCCAGCCTTATATCCCCAACCATATGGTGGATACCTCGCACCTCCCCAGCCTTATATCCCCAACCATATGGTGGATACCTCGCACTTCCCCAGCCTTATATCCCCAACCATATGGTGGATACCTCGCACTTCCCAGCCTTATATCCCCGACCATATGGTGGATACCTTGTACCTCCCCAGCCTTATATCCCCAACCATATGGTGGATACCTCGTACCTCCCCAGCCTTATATCCACAACCATATCGTGGATACCTCGCACCTCCCCAGCCTCATATCCCCAACTATATGGTGGATACCTCGTACCTCCCCAGCCTTATATCCCCAACCATATGGTGGATACCTCGCACCTCCCCAGCCTTATATCCCCAACCATATGGTGGATACCTCGTACTTCCCCAGCCTTATATCCCCAACCATATGGTGGATACCTCGTACCTCCCCAGCTTTATATCCCCAACCATATGGTGGATACCTCGCACCTCCCCAGCCTTATATCCCCAACCATATGGTGGATACCTCGCACTTCCCCAGCCTTATATCCCCGACCATATGGTGGATACCTCGTACCTCCCCAGCCTTATATCCCCAACCATATGGTGGATACCTCGCACCTCCCCAGCCTTATATCCCCAACCATATGGTGGATACCTCGCACTTCCCCAGCCTTATATCCCCAACCATATGGTGGATACCTCGCACTTCCCAGCCTTATATCCCCGACCATATGGTGGATACCTCGTACCTCCCCAGCCTTATATCCCCAACCATATGGTGGATACCTCGTACCTCCCCAGCCTTATATCCACAACCATATCGTGGATACCTCGCACCTCCCCAGCCTCATATCCCCAACTATATGGTGGATACCTCGTACCTCCCCAGCCTTATATCCCCAACCATATGGTGGATACCTCGCACCTCCCCAGCCTTATATCCCCAACCATATGGTGGATACCTCGTACTTCCCCAGCCTTATATCCCCAACCATATGGTGGATACCTCGTACCTCCCCAGCCTTATATCCCCAACCATATGGTGGATACCTCGCACCTCCCCAGCCTTATATCCCCAACCATATGGTGGATACTTCGTACCTCCCCAGCCTTGTATCTACAACCATATCGTGGATACCTCATACCTCCACAGCCTTATATCCCCAACCATATGGTGGATACCTCGTACTTCCCCAGCCTTATATCCCCAACCATATGGTGGATACCTCGCACCTCCCCAGCCTTATATCCCCAACCATATGGTGGATACCTCGTACCTCCCCAGCCTTATATCCCCAACCATATGGTGGATACCTCGCACCTCCCCAGCCTTATATCCCCAACCATATGGTGGATACCTCGTACCTCCCCAGCCTTGTATCTACAACCATATCGTGGATACCTCATACCTCCACAGCCTTATATCCCCAACCATATGGTGGATACCTCGTACTTCCCCAGCCTTATATCCCCAACCATATGGTGGATACCTCGCACCTCCCCAGCCTTATATCCCCAACCATATGGTGGATACCTCACACTTCCCCAGCCTTATATCCCCGACCATATGGTGGATACCTCGTACCTCCCCAGCCTCATATCCCCAACCATATGGTGGATACCTCGCACCTCCCCAGCCTTATATCCCCAACCATATGGTGGATACCTCACACTTCCCAGCCTTATATCCCCAACCATATGGTGGATACCTCGCACCTCCCCAGCCTTATATCCCCAACCATATGGTGGATACCTCGTACTTCCCCAGCCTTATATCCCCAACCATATGGTGGATACCTCGTACCTCCCCAGCCTTATATCCCCAACTATATGGTGGATACCTCGTACCTCCCCAGCCTTATATCCCCAACCATATGGTGGATACCTCGCACTTCCCAGCCTTATATCCCCAACCATATGGTGGATACCTCGCACCTCCCCAGCCTTATATCCCCAACCATATGGTGGATACCTCGTACCTCCCCAGCCTTATATCCCCAACCATATGGTGGATACCTCGCACCTCCCCAGCCTTATATCCCCAACCATATGGTGGATACCTCGTACCTCCCCAGCCTTGTATCTACAACCATATCGTGGATACCTCATACCTCCACAGCCTTATATCCCCAACCATATGGTGGATACCTCGTACTTCCCCAGCCTTATATCCCCAACCATATGGTGGATACCTCGCACCTCCCCAGCCTTATATCCCCAACCATATGGTGGATACCTCACACTTCCCCAGCCTTATATCCCCAACCATATGGTGGATACCTCGTACCTCCCCAGCCTCATATCCCCAACCATATGGTGGATACCTCACACTTCCCAGCCTTATATCCCCAACCATATGGTGGATACCTCGTACCTCCCCAGCCTTATATCCCCAACCATATCGTGGATACCTCGCACCTCCCCAGCCTTATATCCCCAACCATATGGTGGATACCTCGTACCTCCCCAGCCTTATATCCCCAACCATATCGTGGATACCTCGCACCTCCCCAGCCTTATATCCCCAACCATATGGTGGATACCTCGTACCTCCCCAGCCTCATATCCCCAACCATATCGTGGATACCTCGCACCTCCCCAGCCTTATATCCCCAACCATATGGTGGATACCTCGTACCTCCCCAGCCTTATATCCCCAACTATATGGTGGATACCTCGCACCTCCCCAGCCTCATATCCCCAACTATATGGTGGATACCTCGCACCTCCCCAGCCTTGTATCCCCGACCATATGGTGGATACCTCGCACTTCCCCAGCCTTGTATCCCCGACCATATGGTGGATACCTCGCACTTCCGCAGCCTTTGGGGAAGAGACTGTGCTTGTTTGCTGTACCTGACTTTGTTTCTGAGCCTGACCACCAAGCTCTCTGCCTTAAGTGGTGCCGTAACCACGAAGCGCCGTAACTCCATGTATCACAACATGTGTCTGTGACGCCTCCTCTCCGTGTAGCCCCATTCACTTGTGGTCCAACACTCCCAGGACCATCAAAGTCCTCAGCAATCCTACTGTGGCTGGAAAGTTACCACATTGGACTAGTCTTCAAGATCTTAGTGTAAGTCTACTTTTTTTTAAAGGGAACCTGTCACCCCGTTTTTTCAGTAGGAGATAAAAATACCGTTAAATAGGGCCTGAGCTGTGCTTTACAATAGGGTATTTTTTGTCCCCTGATTCCCTACCTTTGCTGCCGAAATACCTTACAAAAGTGGCCTTTTTCGCCTGTCAATCAGGCTGGTCAGGTCAGATGGGCGTGGTCACAGCGCTGTTTTTCCCCCACATCTTGCTTAAGTTCACGTTGGTGGCGTAGTGCTTCTCGCATGTGCAAGTGCCGATTGCACTGCGCAGCTGTCGAAAAAGAGCGCGCTCGCCGCTATTCAGCGGTTTCTCGGTGGGCGCGGCCATCTTCCTGAGGCCGCGCGTGCGCAGATGGAGTCTCCTGCTTCATGGGGCTTCAGGAAAATGGCCGCGGGATGCCACGCGTGCGCAGATGGACATCGCGGCGGCCATTTTCCTGAAGCCAAGATTCGAATCTCATGGTGACATGGTGACTGTCGGACTCTATAGTGAATCATTCACGGGGACTCAAGATTCAGATTCGCCATCGATGCCTTAAAGTCTCCTTGCACATTAGATCTGTGCTGCAGACTATAAGAACTCGAGCTGTCAATCAACCGGAGCTCCCAGAGCGATTGACGACTGCACCAAACATGACGTAAACCACACGAGACGGTACTATTGACTTCCAGGATAATATTGCAATGATGCATAGAGAAAAATATGGAACTGAAAAAAAAGAGGGCAATTCTCGTTCCCTTATAAAAAAACCCTAAAACTAAGTACACCCACAACGACTAAAACCCACAGGGACCTTTTTCCCTTCCTGGAATTACGATACAAATTCATAACATAATTGGAACACACTAGCAAAATCCACCACAGGGTGCAATTTACATCACAGCCACCGGGTGGCCACATGGAGACCCAGATCATAAACCTCTCCTGACAGAGTAACTTTTTTTTAAGTTGTCCATTTTGGGAATTATGGAATCAAATGGACAGGTAAGGAAAACACACTCAAAAATTTCAAGGAGTTTTTTTACATATAAACTTTTGCCCAGAAGCATTGGACACCCTGGGCAAAGTACGTTCATTAATGGAACCCGTTAGAGTGACCCAATTATTAATTAGCATTCATAATAATGCCATAAATCACCCACATGAACAGTCTCAGCAAAGTGGATACCAACAAGCAATTTTTGCCAACAGAGTACCCAATAGAGTAAAATGTTCATCTCCACTGCTATAGAAATAAATGTGACAATTCTGTCAGCCTCCACTAGGGGGAGCTCACTGCATACAGATTTATAAATACGTTAAAGCTCCCCCTAGTGGTGGCTGCTAATAAACATCTACGATTTTCTTCTTTAATAGAACCGTGGGAGTTTTATGGAAGAAATATGGTTTATATTAGAGAATGTTTATAACTTTTTTAGTAAATACATAAATGCCCTTTAAGGAGGACCTGTCATTTGCCTTTCATCACCACAGCCACTTATTTAGTAAAATGTCACTTTCATTAAACATCCAGTCCTATAGTCTGATGTCTATTTTTGTTGTTCAGTTACATAGCACACATTCAATATCCACCTCCCTCCCATGGGCTTATTAAATAACATGCAGAAATCACTTTGAAAAATAAAAAAAAATCTAAATAATTACCATCATCACAATTCCTTTCTTTAGTAGCGGGTACAATTTAAAGAGGAAACACTAGGTGGCGCTTTGGAGCGTATTGTATACGCCAGTCTGCAGTGTGCTCTCATGCTCCCTCTAGTGGTGGCTGAAGACAACGTTTCCTCCACTATACTGATATAGAGTATTTAGAAATTAATCATCTACAAAGAAATCCTTTACAATTTCTTCAGGAACACAGTACAAGGCAACAAGGTTCCCAAAAATCCTTTTCACAAGCTGCTTGTTAATGTTATTGCGGTCATGGCCACTCTAGGGAACACACCGTCCCAATTTAATTTTCGGTTCCATCCTCCTCCCTCGCCGTCTGGAGCAAAACATTCCCTTCTGCATGGTAACTATAGTCCTCATCAATCACCGGGAGCCTCCTATAACCGGGCGGGCAGAAGCCCCAACAATGGGGGATAGACGGAGGTGCTATCTGTTATCTATCTACCTATGTATTATCTATATTATCTATCACCTATCTATTATCTGTTATCTATCTATTATCTATTATCTATCTATTATCTATCTATCTATTATCTATCTATTATCTGTTATCTATCTATTATCTATTATCTATCTATTATCTATCTATCTATTATCTATCTATTATCTATCTATCTATTATCTATCTATTATCTATCTATTATCTATCTATCTATTATCTATCTATTATCTATCTATCTATCTATCTATCTATCTATCTATCTATCTATCTATCTATCTATTATCTATCTATTATCTATCTATCTATTATCTATCTATCTATCTATCTATCACCTATCTATTATCTATCTATCATCTATCTATCTATTATCTATCTATCTATCTATTTATTTATTATCTATCTATCTATTCTTTATCTATTATCTATCTATCTATTATCTATCATCTATCTATTTATTATCTATCTATTATCTATCTATCTATCTATCATCTATTATCTATCTATGTATCTATCTATTATCTATCTATCTATTTATTGTCTATCTATTATCTATCTATTTATTATCTATCTATTATCTATCTATTATCTATTTATTATCTATCTATCTATTATCTATCTATTATCTATCTATTATCTATCTATCTATCTATCTATCTATCTATCTATCTATTATCTATCTATCTATTATCTATCTATCTATCTATCTATTATCTATCTATCATCTATTATCTATCTATCTATCTATCTATCTATCTATCTATCTATCTATTAATCTATCTATCTATCTATCTATCTATCTATCTATCTATCTATCTATCTATCTATTATCTATCTATCTATTATCTATCTATCTATTATCTATCTATCTATCTATCACCACCATTCCTCCTTTTATATACATAGTATACATGAGGACTACGTCCTGTGTCGTTACAATGTATCAGACATGTTTTTGTCACTATTGCCGTGTGTTTTCCGCCCCGGTATTGGGGGCTCCTACAGACGTCTGACACTGATCTGTTCCCCCCAGACGACATTGCCTGACTCCGCGCCGTGTGACCTGTGTGTAACCGCAGTAGTGGGCACTGTACCCCCGGCAGTGGTGACACTGTACCCCCGGCAGTGGTGGCACTGTACCCCCGGCAGTAGTGGCACTGTACCCCCGGCAGTAGTGGCACTGTACCCCCGGCAGTGGTGGCACTGTACCCCCGGCAGTAGTGGCACTGTACCCCCGGCAGTAGTGGCACTGTACCCCCGGCAGTGGTGGCACTGTACCCCCGGCAGTAGTGGCACTGTACCCCCGGCAGTAGTGGCACTGTACCCCCGGCAGTGGTGACACTGTACCCCCGGCAGTGGTAGCACTGTACCCCCGGCAGTAGTGGCACTGTACCCCCGGCAGTGGTGGCACTGTACCCCCGGCAGTAGTGGCACTGTACCCCCGGCAGTAGTGGCACTGTACCCCCGGCAGTAGTAGCACTGTACCCCCGGCAGTAGTGGCACTGTACCCCCGGCAGTGGTGGCACTGTACCCCCGGCAGTAGTGGCACTGTACCCCCGGCAGTAGTAGCACTGTACCCCCGGCAGTAGTAGCACTGTACCCCCGGCAGTGGTGGCACTGTACCCCCGGCAGTAGTGGCACTGTACCCCCGGCAGTAGTGGCACTGTACCCCCGGCAGTGGTGGCACTGTACCCCCGGCAGTGGTGGCACTGTACCCCCGGCAGTGGTGGCACTGTACCCCCGGCAGTAGTGGCACTGTACCCCCGGCAGTAGTAGCACTGTACCCCCGGCAGTAGTAGCACTGTACCCCCGGCAGTAGTGGCACTGTACCCCCGGCAGTGGTGGCACTGTACCCCCGGCAGTGGTGTGCACTGTACCCCCGGCAGTAGTGGCACTGTACCCCCGGCAGTAGTGGCACTATACCCCCGGCAGTGGTGGCACTGTACCCCCGGCAGTAGTGGCACTGTACCCCCGGCAGTAGTAGCACTGTACCCCCGGCAGTAGTGGCACTGTACCCCCGGCAGTAGTGTGCACTGTACCCCCGGCAGTGGTGGCACTGTACCCCCGGCAGTAGTGTGCACTGTACCCCCGGCAGTAGTGGCACTGTACCCCCGGCAGTAGTGTGCACTGTACCCCCGGCAGTGGTGGCACTGTACCCCCGGCAGTAGTGTGCACTGTACCCCCGGCAGTAGTGGCACTGTACCCCCGGCAGTAGTGTGCACTGTACCCCCGGCAGTAGTAGCACTGTACCCCCTGCAGTAGTGGCACTATACCCCCGGCAGTGGTGGCACTGTACCCCCGGCAGTAGTGGCACTGTACCCCCGGCAGTAGTAGCACTGTACCCCCGGCAGTAGTGGCACTGTACCCCCGGCAGTAGTGTGCACTGTACCCCCGGCAGTGGTGGCACTGTACCCCCGGCAGTAGTGTGCACTGTACCCCCGGCAGTAGTGGCACTGTACCCCCGGCAGTAGTGTGCACTGTACCCCCGGCAGTAGTAGCACTGTACCCCCGGCAGTAGTGGCACTGTACCCCCGGCAGTGGTGGCACTGTACCCCCGGCAGTAGTGGCACTGTACCCCCGGCAGTAGTGGCACTGTACCCCCGGCAGTAGTGTGCACTGTACCCCCGGCAGTAGTGGCACTGTACCCCCGGCAGTGGTGGCACTGTACCCCCGGCAGTAGTGTGCACTGTACCCCCGGCAGTAGTGGCACTGTACCCCCGGCAGTGGTGGCACTGTACCCCCGGCAGTAGTGGCACTGTACCCCCGGCAGTAGTGCGCACTGTACCCCCGGCAGTAGTGGCACTGTACCCCCGGCAGTAGTAGCACTGTACCCCCGGCAGTAGTGGCACTGTACCCCCGGCAGTAGTGGCACTGTACCCCCGGCAGTAGTGTGCACTGTACCCCCGGCAGTAGTGGCACTGTACCCCCGGCAGTGGTGGCACTGTACCCCCGGCAGTAGTGTGCACTGTACCCCCGGTAGTAGTGGCACTGTACCCCCGGCAGTAGTGGCACTGTACCCCCGGCAGTGGTGGCACTGTACCCCCGGCAGTAGTGGCACTGTACCCCCGGCAGTAGTGGCACTGTACCCCCGGCAGTGGTGGCACTGTACCCCCGGCAGTAGTGGCACTGTACCCCCGGCAGTAGTGGCACTGTACCCCCGGCAGTGGTGACACTGTACCCCCGGCAGTGGTAGCACTGTACCCCCGGCAGTAGTGGCACTGTACCCCCGGCAGTGGTGGCACTGTACCCCCGGCAGTAGTGGCACTGTACCCCCGGCAGTAGTGGCACTGTACCCCCGGCAGTAGTAGCACTGTACCCCCGGCAGTAGTGGCACTGTACCCCCGGCAGTGGTGGCACTGTACCCCCGGCAGTAGTGGCACTGTACCCCCGGCAGTGGTGGCACTGTACCCCCGGCAGTAGTGGCACTGTACCCCCGGCAGTAGTGGCACTGTACCCCCGGCAGTGGTGGCACTGTACCCCCGGCAGTGGTGGCACTGTACCCCCGGCAGTGGTGGCACTGTACCCCCGGCAGTAGTGGCACTGTACCCCCGGCAGTAGTAGCACTGTACCCCCGGCAGTAGTAGCACTGTACCCCCGGCAGTAGTGGCACTGTACCCCCGGCAGTGGTGGCACTGTACCCCCGGCAGTGGTGTGCACTGTACCCCCGGCAGTAGTGGCACTGTACCCCCGGCAGTAGTGGCACTATACCCCCGGCAGTGGTGGCACTGTACCCCCGGCAGTAGTGGCACTGTACCCCCGGCAGTAGTAGCACTGTACCCCCGGCAGTAGTGGCACTGTACCCCCGGCAGTGGTGGCACTGTACCCCCGGCAGTAGTGTGCACTGTACCCCCGGCAGTAGTGGCACTGTACCCCCGGCAGTAGTGTGCACTGTACCCCCGGCAGTAGTAGCACTGTACCCCCGGCAGTAGTGGCACTGTACCCCCGGCAGTGGTGGCACTGTACCCCCGGCAGTAGTGGCACTGTACCCCCGGCAGTAGTGGCACTGTACCCCCGGCAGTAGTGTGCACTGTACCCCCGGCAGTAGTGGCACTGTACCCCCGGCAGTGGTGGCACTGTACCCCCGGCAGTAGTGTGCACTGTACCCCCGGCAGTAGTGGCACTGTACCCCCGGCAGTGGTGGCACTGTACCCCCGGCAGTAGTGGCACTGTACCCCCGGCAGTAGTGCGCACTGTACCCCCGGCAGTAGTGGCACTGTACCCCCGGCAGTAGTAGCACTGTACCCCCGGCAGTAGTGGCACTGTACCCCCGGCAGTAGTGGCACTGTACCCCCGGCAGTAGTGTGCACTGTACCCCCGGCAGTAGTGGCACTGTACCCCCGGCAGTGGTGGCACTGTACCCCCGGCAGTAGTGTGCACTGTACCCCCGGTAGTAGTGGCACTGTACCCCCGGCAGTGGTGGCACTGTACCCCCGGCAGTAGTGGCACTGTACCCCCGGCAGTAGTGGCACTGTACCCCCGGCAGTGGTGGCACTGTACCCCCGGCAGTAGTGGCACTGTACCCCCGGCAGTAGTGGCACTGTACCCCCGGCAGTAGTGTGCACTGTACCCCCGGCAGTAGTGGCACTGTACCCCCGGCAGTGGTGGCACTGTACCCCCGGCAGTAGTGTGCACTGTACCCCCGGCAGTAGTGGCACTGTACCCCCGGCAGTGGTGGCACTGTACCCCCGGCAGTAGTGGCACTGTACCCCCGGCAGTAGTGCGCACTGTACCCCCAGCAGTAGTGGCACTGTACCCCCGGCAGTAGTAGCACTGTACCCCCGGCAGTAGTGGCACTGTACCCCCGGCAGTAGTGGCACTGTACCCCCGGCAGTAGTGTGCACTGTACCCCCGGCAGTAGTGGCACTGTACCCCCGGCAGTGGTGGCACTGTACCCCCGGCAGTAGTGTGCACTGTACCCCCGGTAGTAGTGGCACTGTACCCCCGGCAGTGGTGGCACTGTACCCCCGGCAGTAGTGGCACTGTACCCCCGGCAGTAGTGGCACTGTACCCCCGGCAGTAGTGGCACTGTACCCCCGGCAATGGTGGCACTGTACCCCTGGCAGTGGTGGCACTGTACCCCCGGCAGTGGTGGCACTGTACCCCCGGCAGTAGTGGCACTGTACCCCCGGCAGTAGTGTGCACTGTACCCCCAGCAGTGGTGGCACTGTACCCCCGGCAGTGGTGGCACTGTACCCCCGGCAGTGGTGGCACTGTACCCCCGGCAGTAGTGGCACTGTACCCCCGGCAGTAGTAGCACTGTACCCCCGGTAGTAGTGGCACTGTACCCCCGGCAGTGGTGGCACTGTACCCCCGGCAGTAGTGGCACTGTACCCCCGGCAGTAGTGGCACTGTACCCCCGGCAGTAGTGGCACTGTACCACCGGTAGTAGTGGCACTGTACCCCCGGCAGTAGTGTGCACTGTACCCCCGGCAGTGGTGGCACTGTACCCCCGGCAGTGGTGGCACTGTACCCCCGGCAGTAGTGGCACTGTACCCCCGGCAGTAGTAGCACTGTACCCCCGGTAGTAGTGGCACTGTACCCCCGGCAGTGGTGGCACTGTACCCCCGGCAGTAGTGGCACTGTACCCCCGGCAGTAGTGGCACTGTACCCCCGGCAGTAGTGGCACTGTACCCCCGGCAGTGGTGGCACTGTACCCCCGGCAGTAGTGGCACTGTACCCCCGGCAGTAGTAGCACTGTACCCCCGGCAGTAGTAGCACTGTACCCCCGGCAGTAGTAGCACTGTACCCCCGGCAGTAGTGGCACTGTACCCCCGGCAGTGGTGCCACTGTACCCCCGGCAGTCGTGGCACTGTACCCCCGGCAGTGGTGGCACTGTACCCCCGGCAGTCGTGGCACTGTACCCCCGGCAGTAGTAGCACTGTACCCCCGGCAGTAGTAGCACTGTACCCCCGGCAGTGGTGGCACTGTACCCCCGGCAGTAGTGTGCACTGTACCCCCGGCAGTAGTGGCACTGTACCCCCGGCAGTGGTGGCACTGTACCCCCGGCAGTGGTGGCACTGTACCCCCGGCAGTGGTGGCACTGTACCCCCGGCAGTGGTAGCACTGTACCCCCGGCAGTGGTGGCACTGTACCCCCGGCAGTGGTGGCACTGTACCCCCGGCAGTGGTGGCACTGTACCCCCGGCAGTGGTAGCACTGTACCCCCGGCAGTGGTGGCACTGTACCCCCGGCAGTGGTGGCACTGTACCCCCGGCAGTGGTGGCACTGTACCCCCGGCAGTGGTGGCACTGTACCCCCGGCAGTAGTGGCACTGTACCCCCGGCAGTAGTAGCACTGTACCCCCGGTAGTAGTGGCACTGTACCCCCGGCAGTGGTGGCACTGTACCCCCGGCAGTGGTGGCACTGTACCCCCGGCAGTAGTGGCACTGTACCCCCGGCAGTAGTAGCACTGTACCCCCGGTAGTAGTGGCACTGTACCCCCGGCAGTGGTGGCACTGTACCCCCGGCAGTAGTGGCACTGTACCCCCGGCAGTAGTGGCACTGTACCCCCGGCAGTAGTGGCACTGTACCCCCGGCAGTGGTGGCACTGTACCCCCGGCAGTAGTGGCACTGTACCCCCGGCAGTAGTAGCACTGTACCCCCGGCAGTAGTAGCACTGTACCCCCGGCAGTAGTAGCACTGTACCCCCGGCAGTAGTGGCACTGTACCCCCGGCAGTGGTGGCACTGTACCCCCGGCAGTCGTGGCACTGTACCCCCGGCAGTGGTGGCACTGTACCCCCGGCAGTCGTGGCACTGTACCCCCGGCAGTAGTAGCACTGTACCCCCGGCAGTAGTAGCACTGTACCCCCGGCAGTGGTGGCACTGTACCCCCGGCAGTAGTGTGCACTGTACCCCCGGCAGTAGTGGCACTGTACCCCCGGCAGTGGTGGCACTGTACCCCCGGCAGTGGTGGCACTGTACCCCCGGCAGTGGTGGCACTGTACCCCCGGCAGTGGTAGCACTGTACCCCCGGCAGTGGTGGCACTGTACCCCCGGCAGTGGTGGCACTGTACCCCCGGCAGTGGTGGCACTGTACCCCCGGCAGTGGTAGCACTGTACCCCCGGCAGTGGTGGCACTGTACCCCCGGCAGTGGTGGCACTGTACCCCCGGCAGTGGTGGCACTGTACCCCCGGCAGTAGTAGCACTGTACCCCCGGCAGTGGTGGCACTGTACCCCCGGCAGTAGTGTGCACTGTACCCCCGGCAGTAGTGGCACTGTACCCCCGGCAGTGGTGGCACTGTACCCCCGGCAGTAGTGTGCACTGTACCCCCGGCAGTGGTGGCACTGTACCCCCGGCAGTGGTGGCACTGTACCCCCGGCAGTGGTGGCACTATACCCCCGGCAGTGGTGGCACTGTACCCCCGGCAGTGGTGGCACTGTACCCCCGGCAGTGGTGGCACTGTACCCCCGGCAGTGGTGGCACTGTACCCCCGGCAGTGGTGGCACTGTACCCCCGGCAGTAGTGGCACTGTACCCCCGGCAGTGGTGGCACTATACCCCCGGCAGTGGTGGCACTGTACCCCCGGCAGTGGTGGCACTGTACCCCCGGCAGTGGTGGCACTGTACCCCCGGCAGTAGTGGCACTGTACCCCCGGCAGTGGTGGCACTGTACCCCCGGCAGTGGTGGCACTGTACCCCCGGCAGTAGTGGCACTGTACCCCCGGCAGTGGTGGCACTGTACCCCCGGCAGTACCGCCGGCACCAGCCTGGCACCTTCCCTCTTATTGAGGCCATTGGGCACAGTTTTGGGGTCTCCAATAGCGATCGCCTGTGTACATGGGGGTCTCCCCGCACAGGGAAAACACGAGCGGTTAACCACTTAGATCCTGGAAGGGAAAATAAATAAGGCAGCAATTTTTGGGGGGGAGCGAGGAAGGTGCATGGAAATGAGGAGTTATTCTGCCCCCAGGTAATGAGGGACTCACCTGATCCACTGCGCCGCTGTCGCTGCTTCTGGCATTTGCAGAGGATCCCAGTCTGGAGGCAGGAGATCTATGGGATCTGTCAGACAGAGGGAGGGTTAGGGGGGGATTAGGGGGGTTATGGAGGGGGGTTATGGTCACATACAGCCCCACGTGTCGGCCTCCCCCTCTGCAGACAGGACAGTCCCTGGCGAGGAGCTGTCTACGGCTTGATCCCTTTTTGCTTTGCTGCCATCCTTGCTGCTGTGAGTTCCTCCCCTGCCTCCACCCCTGTCACTGCTCATCTCCTCCCTCCTGTGATATTACAGGACCAGCACTATGCAGGCAGCACCAGGACCACAGCAAGCAGGGATCCTACAATCAGAGGGACCGCAGCAAGCAGGGATCCTACAATCAGAGGGACTGCAGCAAGCAGGGATCCTACAATCAGAGGGACCGCAGCAAGCAGGGATCCTACAATCAGAGGGACTGCAGCAAGCAGGGATCCTACAATCAGAGGGACGGTAGCAAGCAGGGATCCTACAATCAGAGGGACCGCAGCAAGCAGGGATCCTACAATCAGAGGGACCGCAGCAAGCAGGGATCCTACAATCAGAGGGACCGCAGCAAGCAGGGATCCTACAATCAGAGGGACCGCAGCAAGCAGGGATCCTACAATCAGAGGGACCGCAGCAAGCAGGGATCCTACAATCAGAGGGACCGCAGAAAGCAGGGATCCTACAATCAGAGGGACCACAGAAAGCAGGGATCCTACAATCAGAGGGACCGCAGCAAGCAGGGATCCTACAATCAGAGGGACCGCAGCAAGCAGGGATCCTACAATCAGAGGGACCGCAGCAAGCAGGGATCCTACAATCAGAGGGACCGCAGCAAGCAGGGATCCTACAATCAGAGGGACCGCAGCAAGCAGGGATCCTACAATCAGAGGGACTGCAGCAAGCAGGGATCCTACAATCAGAGGGACGGCAGCAAGCAGGGATCCTACAATCAGAGGGACCGCAGCAAGCAGGGATCCTACAATCAGAGGGACCGCAGCAAGCAGGGATCCTACAATCAGAGGGACCACAGCAAGCAGGGATCCTACAATCAGAGGGACCGCAGCAAGCAGGGATCCTACAATCAGAGGGACCGCAGCAAGCAGGGATCCTACAATCAGAGGGACCGCAGCAAGCAGGGATCCTACAATCAGAGGGACCGCAGCAAGCAGGGATCCTACAATCAGAGAGACCACAGCAAGCAGGGATCCTACAATCAGAGGGACCGCAGCAAGCAGGGATCCTACAATCAGAGGGACCGCAGCAAGCAGGGATCCTACAATCAGAGGGACCACAGCAAGCAGGGATCCTACAATCAGAGGGACGGTAGCAAGCAGGGATCCTACAATCAGAGGGACCGCAGCAAGCAGGGATCCTACAATCAGAGGGACCGCAGCAAGCAGGGATCCTACAATCAGAGGGACCGCAGCAAGCAGGGATCCTACAATCAGAGGGACCACAGCAAGCAGGGATCCTACAATCAGAGGGACCGCAGCAAGCAGGGATCCTACAATCAGAGGGACCGCAGCAAGCAGGGATCCTACAATCAGAGGGACCGCAGAAAGCAGGGATCCTACAATCAGAGGGACCGCAGAAAGCAGGGATCCTACAATCAGAGGGACCGCAGCAAGCAGGGATCCTACAATCAGAGGGACCGCAGCAAGCAGGGATCCTACAATCAGAGGGACCGCAGCAAGCAGGGATCCTACAATCAGAGGGACCGCAGCAAGCAGGGATCCTACAATCAGAGGGACCGCAGCAAGCAGGGATCCTACAATCAGAGGGACCACAGCAAGCAGGGATCCTACAATCAGAGGGACCGCAGAAAGCAGGGATCCTACAATCAGAGGGACCGCAGCAAGCAGGGATCCTACAATCAGAGGGACCGCAGCAAGCAGGGATCCTACAATCAGAGGGACCGCAGCAAGCAGGGATCCTACAATCAGAGGGACCACAGCAAGCAGGGATCCTACAATCAGAGGGACCGCAGCAAGCAGGGATCCTACAATCAGAGGGACCGCAGCAAGCAGGGATCCTACAATCAGAGGTACCGCAGCAAGCAGAGATCCTACAATCAGAGGGACCGCAGCAAGCAGGGATCCTACAATCAGAGGGACCACAGCAAGCAGGGATCCTACAATCAGAGGGACCGCAGCAAGCAGGGATCCTACAATCAGAGGGACCACAGCAAGCAGGGATCCTACAATCAGAGGGACCGCAGCAAGCAGGGATCCTGCAATCAGAGGGACCGCAGCAAGCAGGGATCCTACAATCAGAGGGACCGCAGAAAGCAGGGATCCTACAATCAGAGGGACCGCAGCAAGCAGGGATCCTACAATCAGAGGGACCGCAGCAAGCAGGGATCCTACAATCAGAGGGACCGCAGCAAGCAGGGATCCTACAATCAGAGGGACCACAGAAAGCAGGGATCCTACAATCAGAGGGACCGCAGAAAGCAGGAATCCTACAATCAGAGGGACCACAGCAAGCAGGGATCCCACAATCAGAGGGACCACAGAAAGCAGGGATCCTACAATCAGAGGGACCGCAGAAAGCAGGGATCCTACAATCAGAGGGACCGCAGCAAACAGGGATCCTACAATCAGAGGGACGGTAGCAAGCAGGGATCCTACAATCAGAGGGTCCGCAGAAAGCAGGGATCCTACAATCAGAGGGTCCGCAGAAAGCAGGGATCCTAGAATCAGAGGGACCGCAGCAAGCAGGGATCCTACAATCAGAGGGACTGCAGCAAGCAGCGATCCTACAATCAGAGGGACGGCAGCAAGCAGGGATCCTACAATCAGAGGGACGGTAGCAAGCAGCGATCCTAGAATCAGAGGGACCGCAGCAAGCAGGGATCCTACAATTGGAGGGACGGTAGCAAGCAGAGATCCTACAATCAGGGGGACCGCAGAAAGCAGGGATCCTACAATCAAGGGGACTGCAGCAAGCAGAGATCCTACAATCAGAGGGACCGCAGCAAGCAGGGATCCTACAATCAGAGGGACCGCAGCAAGCAGTGATTGTACAATCGGAGCTGAAATGATGGCGTCTAGAACAGAAATATCAATAATCCCAGACTCCTGAATGGCAAATTGACTAAAGGGTTAATTCCTATAAGAAAAATTAGTGGACCAATGGTGGTCCTACCACTGAGAAACCCACCGATTCCGAGATCGGGGATCAGAAAATCCCCTTCTAAATAAATGAGGGATGGGCAGAAAAGTGTAGAAAATCTCCATTCATTCTCTATGGGACTGCCGTGGATAGCGGGGTACTGCGCTCCGCTGTGTGCACGCTCAGGGCTGCGCATAGGTCTCATTTCTATGTCCCAGTAGTTGGATCCCTGTGAATACGCACATGGCGCCTGTAGTGCGGAGCCTCAGTACTCACACTGCACAGACCGGAGCAGCGAGGCGGGGAGCGGGGAGAGGCGAGTAGTGTTTATTTGATCTATTATGTCAGTGGGGGCTGGCATAGGGTGACATCATACTGAGTGGAGGCTGGCATTGGGGACCATCATACTGAGTGGAGGCTGGCATTGGGGACCATCATACTGAGTGGAGGCTGGCATTGGGGACCATCATACTGAGTGGGGGCTGGCATTGGGGACCATCATACTGAGTGGATGGTTCTCACTGGATGACATCACACTGAGTGGGTGACTGGTACTGGGGTCATCATACTCAGGGGGGAGAGTCATTGGGGATCATCATACTCAATGAAGCTCTGGCATTGGAGAGTCATCATATTGAGTAGAGGTTGCATTGGGGGTCATACTGACTGGCGGCTGGCATGAGGGCCATCATACTAAGTGGGTGGCTGGTATTGGGGTAATCATACTGAGTTGGGGAGTGGCATTGGGGGCATCATACTGAATGGGAGACTGGCATTGGGGGATCTTACTGAATGGGAGACTGGCATTGGGGGACATCATACTGAATGGGAGACTGGCATTGGGGGCATCATACTGAATGGGAGACTTGCATTGGGGGCATCATACTGAATGGGAGACTGGCATTGGGGGTCATCATACTGAATGGGAGACTGGCATTGGGGGGCATCATACTGAATGGGAGACTGGCATTGGGGGACATCATACTGAATGGGAGACTGGCATTGGGGGCATCATACTGAATGGGAGACTGGCATTGGGGGCATCATACTGAATGGGTGGCTGGCATTGGGGGTCATCATACTGAATGGGAGACTGGCATTGGGAGGCATCATACTGAATGGGAGACTGGCATTGGGGGCATCATACTGAATGCGTGGCTGGCATTGGGAGTCATCATACTGAATGGGAGACTGGCATTGGGGGCATCATACTGAATGGGAGACTGGCATTGCGGGGCATCATACTGAATGGGTGGCTGGCATTGGGGGTCATCATACTGAATGGGAGACTGGCATTGGGAGGCATCATACTGAATGGGAGACTGGCATTGGGGGTCATCATACTGAATGGGAGACTGCCATTGGGGGTCATCATACTGAATGGGAGACTGGCATTGGGGGTCATCATACTGAATGGGAGACTGGCATTGGGGGCCTCATACTGAATGGGAGACTGGCATTGGGGGCATCATACTGAGTGGGTGGCTGGCATTGGGGGTCATCATACTGAATGGGAGACCGGCATTGGGGGTCATCATACTGAATGGGAGACTGGCATTGGGGGTCATCATACTGAATGGGAGACTGGCATTGGGGGCCTCATACTGAATGGGAGACTGGCATTGGGGGCATCATACTGAGTGGGTGGCTGGCATTGGGAGGCATCATACTGAATGGGAGACTGGCATTGGGGGTCATCATACTGAATGGGAGACTGGCATTGGGGGTCATCATACTGAATGGGAGACTGGCATTGGGGGTCATCATACTGAATGGGAGACTGGCATTGGGGGCATCATACTGAATGGGAGACTGGCATTGGGGGCATCATTCTGAGTGGGTGGCTGGCATTGGGGGTCATCATACTGAATGGGAGACTGGCATTGGGGGCATCATACTGAATGGGAGACTGGCATTGGGGGCATCATTCTGAGTGGGTGGCTGGCATTGGGGGTCATCAAACTGGGGTAACATATTGGGGTGACATACTGAGTGGGAGTTGAATTAGGGGTCATACTGTGTGGGGGCTGGCATTGAGTCCATCATACCGAGTGGGTGGATGGCATTAGGTGATGTCATACTGAGTGGGGACTGGCATTGGGGGCCATCATAAAGAATGAGGGACTGGAATTGGGGGCCATCAAACTGAATAGGTGGGGTAGCTCAGAGATGGCATCAGCGCAGAGTAAACATGGGCAGATGCCAAGGTCCACAGAGCTTGAGGAAGCCATTGTGTTCAGGCGAAACATCCTCAACACTTTTCATGTCAGGGTGGGTAGACAGATATCCACCCAAGTGCCAATGTACGTACACACATGGAACCAGCCCTAGTCGCCCGCTGGACAATAATCCACAGCTATGGAGAATATCAGTGATGCCGTATGGGGGTTTTCAGCTAAGTTTATCCTGAAATTAATGAATTCAGCTGCTGAAGAAGCTCTTAGGAGCCCATGTTAAGTCTTATTTTACGATAGAAAATGTCTTTATTCTTAAAATGTGTCTCAAGGGTAAAATGTTCAGGAAAAATCTGGTACAGAACAAGACTTTACTGCCTCATAAAGCCAAAGTTGGCATAAAATGTAGGTACGTGTGGCATGGAGTGCGGGCGCGGTGATGCAATAAATGATCTGTATGGATATAGCCCAAGTTTTTAGGTATCCTTTTAAATTTTTGCAAAAATAGCCGTACCACTTTGTCCTCACTGGTCTAGAGGAATTGTACCTCCCCTTCTGTACCTCCCCTGCTTTCTAGTAAGTGTTTCATCTTACTCCAGTGCTGAATTCACATTTACACTGCTTAGTAATGCTCCATAATATCCTCCATGCTGCTGCTTTCTAGTGAGCGATTTATCTTAACCCAGTGTTTGATTCACATATACCTGTGCTCAGTAATGCTATATAATGCCCTCCATGATGCTACTGCTCTCCAGTGAGTGTTTTATCTGACTCCAGTGCTGGATTCACATTTGCACTGCACAGTAATGCTGAATAATGTCTTCCATGCTGCTTCTGCTTTTAATAAGTGTTTTAAATTACCCCACTGTTGTTTTCACAACTTAACTGCTCAGTAATTCTGTATAATGTATTCCATGCTGCTGCTGCTTTCTAGTAAGTGTGTTATCTTACCCCAGTGCTGAATTCACATCTACACTGCTCAGTAATGCTCCATAATATCCTTCATGTTGTTGCTTTCTAGTGAGCGATTTATTTTAACCCAGTGCTGGATTCACGTATACCTGTGCTCAGTAATGCTATATAATGTCCTTCATGATGTTGCTGTTCTCCAGTAAGTGTATTATCTTACCCCAGTGCTGGATTCACATCTACACTGCTCAGTAATGCTGTATAATGTGTTCCATGCTACTGCTGCTTTCTAGTAAGTGAAGAAAAAATGCCCGAGGTTTCCTTTCACTGACTGCAAGCAGAGATCTTGGAAAGGACTGATGCCGATCATGCTAGGAAGCTGTAGAACTTTTCATTACGCCATGATTAAGCTTTTTTTGCAGATTACTTTGGGTCTGGGGAAGATTAGACTGTCAGCGTGATGAGGACGGGTTTATTTTCTGCCTGTCGGGGGTCATGGAAATCAAAGGTTAATCGTTTCATGTGAACTAGTTGCAGAATAGCCAGATATGATTTCTGTCCGTGTCTCGCATTAAATGGCCAAGCTCAGCATCTCACATTAAGAACAGCTGAGGCTGCAACACTGGTGCAAAAATGTCAGAAAATGAAATACTAAGGAGCAGTGTCCACATCTGAACACCATTTAGTTTTGCCGTCTAAAGAGATCTAACATCAAGTGAGGATTCATTTATTAATAAAACGTTGTGGTGACCGGAGTTTTTTTTATTTTTTTTTTCCTCTGCATAGAATTTGTAATAAAATATAACATTCTGCTACCACTAGGGGGAGCTTAAGAGCTGACTGCATACTGTTAAAAGGGGTTATTCAGAATCAGAACTATATCATTTTTTTTTATTACCGGCTGCCTGTTATGCCTGCCACCGATCTTCGCCAGCACAGACAGCTCCTGCCGGCGATTCTGTTCCACTCTGCTCTGTTGACAGGATGTGCCTGCTGACGTCATGCTGATTGACTGCCTAATTGAGGTGAGACAGCTGTCAATCAGCATGACGTCACCAGTCACACCCTATCTTCAGAGCAGTGCGTAAGAAGAAGAGCTGCTCTGTTGATGTGGAGCAGCTGCATCGCTGGCAGGAGCGGCCAGTGACCACTAATGAGCCGGCACCAGTTACAACAGGCACGTAGATAGCAACCTGACTAAGACCTTACAGGCAGGTGATTGATAACTACCTGCCAGTTGTGCCTGGCACTGATCTCCACCGGCACAGACAGCTCCTGCCGGTGATTCTCTTCCAGTCTGCTCTGTTGGTGGGATGTGCCTGCTGACGTCATGCCGATTGACTGCCTAACTGAGGCGAGACAGCTGTCAATCAACATGACATCAGCAGTCACACTTTATCTACAGAGCAGTGCGTAAAAAGAAGAGCTGCTCTGTTGATGTGGAGCAGCTGCATCGCTGGCAGGAGCGGCCAGTGACCAATAATGAGTAAGTGTATTATCTTACTCCAGTGCTGTATTCACATCTACACTGGTCAATATTGCTGTATAATGTCTTTCGTGTTATTATTGCTTTCTAGTAAGTGTGTTATCTTACCCCAGTGATGGATTCACATCTACACTGCTCATTAATGCTGTATAATGTCCTCCATGCTTCTCCTTCTTCTGTACATGTGTTAAATAGAGAAAGGAGAGCAGGCATCCCTCATGTCTGTAGGTTTAACAGAGTCAATATAGCATCTAGTCATCACCCACTAGCTCAGAGACAACTGGAAATAAAAGATAAATGGGGCGGCAGAAAGGAAGACTAATGAGAATACAGGGTACAAGTCAGAACTAGTGTTATTCTTCATGTACACAGGTATGACGGCTTATTCTGAAAAGTCACCTGAAATTACAGGAACGCTTTGAATAGTGACATGATATCTAGTACGCTGCTCCTTTCTTGGAAGTTGTGTAACCGTACATTCGTCTGATAGTCTTGTGTTGTAATTTCTCTCTATTTTCTGCTTTTCTTCTGAAGTCGAGAACATCATTAGGACAGATCTCTCCCCTGTCATTACAGTTTGTTACAATGTACCGGCGCAGGTTAAATGTATCATCAGAAGAAGTCTCTATGGACTGGAAGCAGCGGCACTAAAATTAGGTTCGTGCTTCTAGATGTAAATGGAGGCGGGAAGAAGAAATCGTGAAAATGTTAAAGAACTCAACCTCAAGGTTCCAAATTCCATAAAGATCTGAAATTCCCTTTAAATGTATCTCATAACCCCATGCAGTACGGTATATGGGGGCGATATACGTTATATACTTACACTTCCTCTTCGTCCTCTCTCAGGGGGTTTCAAGGAAGTGGTGACGCGACTGTGCAGGCGACATAGATTCAGATAAACCAAGTAATACCGTATATGACTATCTAGAGACTAAAACTGGCAGCAGACTAAGGTTGGCACTCATCAAGCTACTATAATACTGCTCCTATATGCAAGACTATAACTACTATAATACTGCTCCTATGTGCAAGAATATAACTACTAAAATACTGCCCTTATGTACAAGAATATAACTACTATAATACTGCTCCTATGTGCAAGAATATAACTACTATAATACTGCTCCTATATGCAAGACTATAACTACTATAATACTGCTCCTATATGCAAGACTATAACTACTATAATACTGCTCCTATGTGCAAGAATATAACTACTAAAATACTGCTCCCTATGTACAAGAATATAACTACTATAATACTGCTCCTATGTGCAAGAATATAACTACTATAATACTGCTCCATATGTACAAGAATATAACTACTATAATACTGCTCCTATGTGCAAGAATATAACTACTATAATACTGCTCCCTATGTACAAGACTATAACTACTATAATACTGCCCCCATGTACAAGAATATAACTACTATAATACTGCTCCCTATGTACAAGACTATAACTACTATAATACTGCTCCTATGTGCAAGAATATAACTACTATAATACTGCTCCCTATGTACAAGACTATAACTACTATAATACTGCCCCATGTACAAGAATATAACTACTATAATACTGCTCCCTATGTACAAGAATATAACTACTATAATACTGCTCCTATGTACAAGAATATAACTACTATAATACTGCTATGTACAGGAATATAACTACTATAATACTGCTCCCTATGTACAAGAATATAACTACTATAATACTGCCCCCATGTACAAGAATATAACTACTATAATACTGCTCCCTATGTACAAGAATATAACTACTATAATACTGCTCCTATGTACAAGAATATAACTACTATAATACTGCTATGTACAGGAATATAACTACTATAATACTGCTCCCTATGTACAAGAATATAACTACTATAATACTGCTCCTATGTGCAAGAATATAACTACTATAATACTGCTCCCTATGTACAAGAATATAACTACTATAATACTGCTCCTATGTGCAAGAATATAACTACTATAATACTGCTCCCTATGTACAAGAATATAACTACTATAATACTGCTCCTATGTACAAGAATATAACTACTATAATACTGCTCCCTATGTACAAGAATATAACTACTATAATACTGCTCCTATGTACAAGAATATAACTACTATAATACTGTCCCTATGTACAAGAATATAACTACTATAATACTGCCACTATGTACAAGAATATAACTACTATAATACTGCCCCTATGTACAAGAATATAACTACTATAATACTGCCCCTATGTACAAGAATATAACTATTATAATACTGCCCCCTATGTACAAGAATATAACTACTATAATACTGCCCCTATATACAAGAATATAACTACTATAATACTGCTCCTATGTACAAGAATATAACTACTATAATACTGCTCCTATGTACAAGAATATAACTACTATAATACTGCCCCCTATGTACAAGAATATAACTACTATAATACTGCCCCTATATACAAGAATATAACTACTATAATACTGCCCCTATGTACAAGAATATAACTACTATAATACTGCTCCTATGTACAAGAATATAACTACTATAATACTGCTCCTATGTACAAGAATATAACTACTATAATACTGCTCCTATGTACAAGAATATAACTACTATAATACTGCCCCTATGTACAAGAATATAACTACTATAATACTGCCCCTATGTACAAGAATATAACTACAATAATACTGCTCCTATGTACAAGAATATAACTACTATAATACTGCCCCCTATGTACAAGAATATAACTACTATAATACTGCCCCTATATACAAGAATATAACTACTATAATACTGCCCCTATGTACAAGAATATAACTACTATAATACTGCCCCTATGTACAAGAATATAACTACTATAATACTGCCCCCATGTACAAGAATATAACTACTATAATACTGCTCCTATGTACAAGAATATAACTACTATAATACTGCTCCTATGTACAAGAATATAACTACTATAATACTGCCCCTATATACAAGAATATAACTACTATAATACTGCCCCTATGTGCAAGAATATAACTACAATAAATTCGGCTTAGCGGTAGAAAAAATCCTCCAATTTATTAAGTGTGAAAAAATGTGACTTTTTTTTTTCTTTTCATTCCTTCGCACAGTAATAGATTCCGCTCGCAGGGCTGAGGAGCTTTAATGGGCAAGTCATTAATGATAAAGCATTAGATCTGTAATTAGTTCAGCACTATGTCGTCAGGGTAATTAGCTTAATATAGTTGCAGAATATTCTAGGACAGATCGAGGAGTGGTGACTCTTTTGTAAACTCTGATCATAAGGCTGACACTTTGGGAAGTTCACATTTTTTGGGTTTCCCATGTAGATGATTTTTGCTACGAGTGCAAGATGGCAGCCAAATGGCAGCTGCTCGGAGTCCTGCAGATTTCCTGTTTCGCTGTGTTCCCTGGCAAGGCTCACATTCCCCTCATATGGATGATTGGATGATGAATACTGGATCCATTGTGACAGCTGGGGAAAAAGCAGATCATCGAAAATATGTGTGTAAGCATTTTTGTGTATATTAGTATTATTTATGTGTATGGTATGGCGGTATGATTTCTATTTATAGTGTTATTATTTGTATTTGATCTCAGCACTAGCTATATGTATAATGTTATTTATGTGTATATTAGTAATATTTATGTTTCTGGTATCAAGGTATTATTTAAGTGTAATAGATAGCGGTACTATTTATATGTACAGTGAAGCAGTATTGTTTATATGTATATTAATACCATTTGTTTTTAGCATAGTGGTACTATTTATTTTTATAGTGTTATTTGTGTGTATATTAATACTATTTATGTGTATGGTATCGATGTATCATTTAAGTGTATTAGATAGCGGTACTATTTATATGTACAGTGAAGCAGTATTGTTTATATGTACATTAGTACCAGTAATGTTTTTGGCATAATGGTACTATTTATCTTTATAGTGTTATTTATGTGTATTAAATAGCACTACTATTTATATTACAGTAAAGCAGTATTATTTATGCGTACGTTAGTATTATTTATGTGTGTGGTGCTGCGGTGCTATTTATGTTTATAGTATAGCAGTATTATTTAATTGATTTGCTGAAATTGTAGGTTTTTATGTTCGTGTTTGTATGTGTGTATGTGCATAAACTTATATTACCTTTTTCTCGTTTGTTTCCTTTTTTTTGGACAAGGCTGTTTCCAGCCCAATGGATCATTTACGCATTTATGCTAAATATTCTGTCCCATTGGAGAATGATGAAGAGGATGAAGGGTGGGCGAAGTAATTCAAGGGTTCATTCTTTGCTGATACATGAGGCCTACAAAATCAGAAGCAGATTTGTTGAACCCTTATATTAGATTTCCTGCCATATTGTATAAGACCGCCAAACCATACAAGCTTCCAAGAAAACAGTATACTGTTCCATGAAAGAAAACCTGATCTCCTTAGAAGTGTGGGCTAAGACTAGTAGCGGGGCTGATTTACAGCCGAGAAAATCTCTAGAGCTTAGTCCTGTAATCAGCATTTTTTGTTCTCAAATAAAAACCCCAAGAACTCGTGATTTATTCCAGTGTTCAGCCCTGATTTACATGGTGCAGCTTAAGAGGTATTAAAATGCATGTGGCGATCTCTGGTCTGTATCCCCGGGGAGGGCTGGAATGTTGTAGAACAGGACAACCTGAGAAGATTTGGAGCAGAAGTCAATGCTGGTGGGGGGCCGTTCTAGTGTCATTTATTATTCACTAGATGGTGGCCCGATTCTAACGCATCGGGTATTCTAGAATATGTATGTATGTATATAGCAGCCACCTAGTATATAGCACAGGCCACATAGTATATAGGTGCCATGTAGTATATAGCAGACAAATACGACGTGGCCTGTGCTATATACTATGTGGCTGCTATATACAAACATACATACATATTGTACAATACCTGATGCGTTAATTCAGGCCACGCAATGTATAACAGTGGCCACGCAGTATATAACACAGCCCAAACAGTATATAACACAGCTCACACAGTATATAACACAGGCCACACAGTATATAACACAGCCCAAACAGTATATAACACAGCCCACGTACTATATAACACAGCCCATGCAGTATATAGCGGCCACACAGTATATAACACAGGCGACGTAGTATATAACACAGCCCGCCCAGTATATAACACTGGCCACGTAATATATAGCACAGCACACGCAGTACATAACACTGGCCACATAATATATAGCACAGCCCACACAGTACATAACACAGCCCACGTAGTATATAGCAGTGTGGGCACCATATCCCTGTTAAAAAAAATAATTAAAATAAAAAAATAGTTATATACTCACCTGCCGGGATCCAATCCAGCGAACCTCTGGCGCAGGCGATGAGCGCGCTGTTGTGAATTCTGTTGTCGAACTCCCTCCTGTGGTCGTGAATGGTACTTCGGCGAGTTCTGTCCATGGACTCCCTCTGGTGGCTGTGAGTGAAGCTGCTGCTTCTGAGGTTCCTTGCACAGGTGACGTGGATTATCCTTTGGTTGGCTGCTTTTATTAACTCCACTCAGATCGTTACTCCATGCCAGCTGTCAATGTTCCTGCATTGGTTCAGTTCGCTCTTGGATCTCTCTGGTTACCTGCCTTCTCCTGCAGAAGCTAAGTTCCTGATAGTTATTATTTGTTCATTGTTTCCTTGTCCAGCTGGTTATCATGATTTTGTCTTGCTAGCTGGAAGCTCTGGGATGCAGAGTGGCATCTCCGCACCGTGAGTCGGTGCGGAGGTCTTTTTGCACACTCTGCATGGTCTTTTGTAGTTTTTGTGCTGACCGCAAAGTTACCTTTCCTATCCTCAGTCTGTTTAGTAAGTCTGGCCTCCCTTTGCTGAAACCTGTTTCATTTCTGTGTTTGTGACTTCATCTTAACTCACAGTCAATATATGTGGGGGGCTGCCTTTTCCTTTGGGGAATTTCTCTGAGGCAAGGTAGGCTTTATTTTCTATCTCTAGGGCTAGTTAGCTCTTAGGCTGTGAAGAGGCGTCTAGGGAGAGTCAGGAACGCTCCACGGCTATTTCTAGTGTGTGTGATAGGATTAGGGGTTGCGGTCAGCAGAGCTCCCACATCCCAGAGCTTGTCCTGCGTGAGTTTAACTATCAGGTCGTGCCGGGTGCGCCTAACCACCAGGTCATAACAGTACAGCTGGCCCAAAGTATTAATGCATCTCAATAGAGGGATAAGAGAAGTTCTGAGACCATTTTTTTTTCTTTGCACTGTGTTTTGTCTTTCTTTTCCCCTAGACCTTTGGGTGGTTCAGGACACAGGTGTAGATATGGACATTCAAGGTCTGTCCTCTTGTGTGGATCATCTCACTGCAAGGGTACAAAACATTCAAGATTTTGTGGTTCAGAATCCTATGTTAGAGCCTAGAATTCCTATTCCTGATTTATTTTCTGGGGATAGATCTAAGTTCTTGAATTTCAAAAATAATTGTAAACTGTTTCTAGCTTTGAAACCCCGCTCCTCCGGTGACCCCGTTCAACAAGTAAAAATCATTATTTCTTTGTTGCGTGGTGACCCTCAAGACTGGGCATTTTCCCTTGCGCCAGGAGATCCTGCATTGCGTGATGTTGATGCTTTTTTTCTGGCGCTTGGATTGCTTTATGATGAACCAAATTCAGTGGATCAGGCAGAGAAAATCTTGCTGGCTTTGTGTCAGGGTCAGGATGAAGCGGAGGTGTACTGTCAGAAGTTTAGAAAGTGGTCTGTGCTTACTCAGTGGAATGAGTGTGCCCTGGCGGCAATTTTCAGAAAGGGTCTTTCTGAAGCCCTTAAGGATGTCATGGTGGGATTTCCCACGCCTGCTGGTTTGAATGAGTCTATGTCCTTGGCCATTCAGATCGATCGGCGCTTGCGTGAGCGCGGAGCTGTGCACCGTCTGGCGGTATTCTCTGAGCATAGGCCTGAGCCTATGCAGTGTGATGGGACTTTGGCCGGAGCTGAACGGCAAGAACACAGACGTCGGAATGGGCTGTGTTTTTACTGTGGTGAGTCCACTCATGCTATCTCCAATTGTCCTAAGCGCACTAAGCGGTTCGCTAGGTCTGCCACCATTGGTACGGTACAGTCTAAATTTCTTTTGTCCGTTACTCTGATTTGCTCTCTGCCGTCCTATTCTGTTATGGCATTTGTGGATTCAGGCGCTGCCCTGAATTTGATGGACTTGGAGTTTGCTAGGCGCTGTGGTTTTTTCTTGGAGCCCTTGCAGTATCCTATTCCATTGAGAGGAATTGATGCTACGCCTTTGGCCAAGAATAAGCCTCAGTACTGGACTCAATTGACCATGTGCATGGCTCCTGCACATCAGGAGGATATTCGCTTTTTGGTGTTGCATAATCTGCATGATGTGGTCGTTTTGGGGTTGCCATGGCTACAGGTCCATAATCCAGTGTTGGATTGGAAATCTATGTCTGTGTCTGGCTGGGGTTGTCAGGGGGTACATGGTGATGTTCCATTGTTGTCAATTTCGCCTTCCACTCCTTCTGAAGTCCCTGAGTTTTTATCAGATTACCAGGATGTATTTGAGGAGCCCAAATCCGGTGCCCTACCTCCTCATAGGGATTGCGATTGTGCTATTAATTTGATTCCTGGTAGTAAGTTTCCTAAGGGCCGACTGTTTAATTTATCTGTGCCAGAGCACGCCGCTATGCGGAGTTATATAAAGGAATCCTTGGAGAAGGGTCATATTCGCCCGTCGTCGTCACCATTGGGAGCAGGTTTCTTTTTTGTGGCCAAGAAGGATGGCTCTTTGAGACCTTGTATTGATTACCGCCTTCTTAATAAGATCACAGTCAAATTTCAGTACCCTTTGCCGCTGCTGTCTGTTTTGTTTGCTCGGATTAAGGGGGCTAGTTGGTTCACCAAGATAGATCTTCGAGGGGCGTATAATCTTGTGTGAATTAAACAGGGCGATGAATGGAAAACAGCATTTAATACGCCCGAGGGCCATTTTCAGTACCTGGTTATGCCATTCGGGCTTTCTAATGCTCCATCTGTGTTTCAGTCCTTTATGCATGACATCTTTCGAGAGTACCTGGATAGATTCATGATTGTATATTTGGATGACATTTTGGTCTTTTCGGATGATTGGGAGTCTCATGTGAAGCAGGTCAGAATGGTGTTCCAGGTCCTTCGTGCGAATTCCTTGTTTGTGAAGGGGTCAAAGTGTCTCTTTGGAGTTCAGAAGGTTTCATTTTTGGGTTTCATTTTTTCCCCTTCTACTATCGAGATGGACCCTGTTAAAGTTCAGGCCATTTATTATTGGACTCAGCCGACATCTGTGAAGAGCCTGCAGAAGTTTCTGGGCTTTGCTAATTTTTACCGTCGCTTCATCGCTAATTTTTCTAGTATTGCTAAACCGTTGACTGATTTGACCAAGAAAGGTGCTGATGTGGTCAATTGGTCCTCTGCGGCTGTAGAGGCTTTTCAGGAGTTGAAGCGTCGTTTTTCTTCTGCCCCTGTGTTGTGCCAGCCAGATGTTTCGCTCCCATTTCAGGTCGAGGTTGATGCTTCTGAGATTGGAGCAGGGGCTGTTTTGTCGCAAAGAAGTTCTGATGGCTCGGTGATGAAACCATGTGCCTTCTTTTCTAGAAAATTCTCGCCTGCTGAGCGCAATTATGATGTTGGCAATCGAGAGTTGTTGGCCATGAAGTGGGCATTCGAGGAGTGGCGTCATTGGCTTGAAGGAGCTGAGCATCGCGTGGTGGTCTTGACTGATCACAAGAATTTGACTTATCTCGAGTCTGCCAAACGGTTGAATCCTAGACAGGCTCGATGGTCGCTCTTTTTCTCCCGTTTTGATTTTGTGGTTTCATACCTTCTGGGATCTAAGAATGTGAAGGCTGATGCCCTGTCAAGGAGTTTTGTGCCTGATTCTCCGGGTGTTCCGGAGCCGGCGGGTATTCTCAAAGAGGGGGTAATTTTGTCTGCCATCTCCCCTGATTTGCGGCGCGTGCTGCAGAAGTTTCAGGCTGATAGACCTGACCGTTGTCCTACGGAGAAACTGTTTGTCCCTGATAGATGGACTAGTAGAGTTATCTCTGAGGTTCATTGTTCGGTGTTGGCTGGTCATCCTGGAATCTTTGGTACCAGAGATTTGGTGGCTAGATCCTTTTGGTGGCCTTCCTTGTCACGGGATGTGCGTTCTTTTGTGCAGTCCTGTGGAACTTGTGCTCGGGCTAAGCCCTGCTGTTCTCGTGCCAGTGGGTTGCTTTTGCCCTTGCCGGTCCCGAAAAGGCCCTGGACGCATATTTCCATGGATTTTATTTCTGATCTTCCTGTTTCTCAAAGGATGTCGGTAATTTGGGTGGTTTGTGATCGCTTCTCTAAGATGGTCCATTTGGTACCCTTGTCTAAATTGCCTTCCTCCTCTGATTTGGTGCCATTGTTTTTCCAGCATGTGGTTCGTTTGCATGGCATTCCAGAGAACATCGTCTCGGACAGAGGTTCCCAGTTTGTTTCGAGGTTTTGGCGGTCCTTTTGTGCTAAGATGGGCATTGATTTGTCTTTTTCTTCGGCCTTCCATCCCCAGACTAATGGCCAAACCGAACGAACTAATCAGACTTTGGAAACATATCAGAGATGCTTTGTTTCTGCTGATCAGGATGATTGGGTGTCCTTCTTGCCTTTGGCTGAGTTCGCCCTTAATAATCGGGCCAGCTCAGCTACTTTAGTTTCTCCTTTTTTCTGTAATTCTGGTTTCCATCCTCGTTTCTCTTGAGGGCAGGTTGAGCCTTCGGACTGTCCTGGTGTGGATACGGTGGTGGACAGGTTGCAGCAGATTTGGACTCATGTGGTGGACAATTTGACATTGTCCCAGGAGAAGGCCCAACGTTTCGCTAACCGCCGGCGCTGTGTTGGTCCCCGACTTCGTGTTGGGGATTTGGTTTGGTTGTCATCTCGTCATGTTCCTATGAAGGTTTCCTCTCCTAAGTTTAAGCCTCGTTTCATTGGGCCATATAAGATTTCTGAAGTTCTTAATCCTGTGTCATTTCGTTTGGACCTTCCAGCTTCTTTTGCCATCCATAATGTGTTCCATAGGTCGTTGTTGCGGAGATACGCGGCGCCTATGGTTCCATCCGTTGATCCTCCTGCCCCGGTGTTGGTCGAGGGGGAGTTGGAGTATGTGGTGGAGAAGATTTTGGATTCTCGTGTTTCGAGACGGAAACTCCAGTACCTGGTCAAGTGGAAGGGTTATGGTCAGGAAGATAATTCCTTGGTTTTTGCCTCTGATGTTCATGCTGCCGATCTAGTTCGTGCCTTTCATTTGGCTCATCCTGATCGGCCTGGGGGCTATGGTGAGGGTTCGGTGACCCCTCCTCAAGGGGGGGGTACTGTTGTGAATTCTGTTGTCGATCTCCCTCCTGTGGTCATGAATGGTACTTCGGCGAGTTCTGTCCATGGACTCCCTCTGGTGGCTATGAGTGAAGCTGCTGCTTCTGAGGTTCCTTGCACAGGTGACGTGGTTTATCCTTTGGTTGGCTGCTCTATTTAACTCCACTTAGATGGTTACTCCATGCCAGCTGTCAATGTTCCTGCATTGGTTCAGTTCGCTCTTGGATCTTTCTGGCGACCTGTCTTCTCCAGCAGAAGCTAAGTTCCTGATAGTTATTATTTGTTCATTGTTTCCTTGTCCAGCTGGTTATCATGATTTTGTCTTGCTAGCTGGAAGCTCTGGGATGCAGAGTGGCATCTCCGCACTGTGAGTCGGTGCGGAGGTCTTTTTGCACACTCTGCGTGGCCTTTTGTAGTTTTTGTGCTGACCGCAAAGATACCTTTCCTATCCTCTGTCTGTTTAGTAAGTCTGGCCTCCCTTTGCTGAAACCTGTTTCATTTCTGCGTTTGTGACTTCATCTTTACTCACAGTCAATATATGTGGGGGGCTGCCTTTTCCTTTGGGGAATTTCTCTGAGGCAAGGTAGGCTTTATTTTCTATCTCTAGGGCTAGCTAGCTCTTAGGCTGTGAAGAGGCGTCTAGGGAGAGTCAGGAGCGCTCCACGGCTATTTCTAGTGTGTGTGATAGGATTAGGGGTTGCGGTCAGCAGAGCTCCCACATCCCAGAGCTTGTCCTGTGTGAGTTTAACTATCAGGTCGTGCCGGGTGCTCCTAACCACCAGGTCATAACAGCGCGCGGCTGCCGCCATCTTCCGTTCCCAGGATGCATTGCGAAATTACCCAGATGACTTAGTGGTCTCGCGAGACCGCTAAGTCTTCTGGGTAATTTCGCAATGCATCTCTGGGAACGGAAGATGGCGGAGGCCGCGCGCTGCTCGGCCGACTACAGAGGGTGAGTATAGCAGGTTTTTTGTTTTTTTATTATTTTTAACATTACACCTTTTTACTCAGATGCTGCATAGGCAGTAGCAATAGTAAAAAGTTGGGGACACACAGGGTTAATAGCAGCGGTAACAGAGTGCGTTACCCGCAGCATAATGCGGTCCGTTGCCACTGGCATCAACCCTGTGTGAGCGGTGACTGGAGGGGAGTATGCGGGCGCCGGGAACTGACTGCAGAGGAGGGACTAATCGGACTGTGCCCGTTACGGCAGCCATGACAGGCAGCTGGCGAGACCAATCAGCGACGCGGGATTTCCGGGACAGAAAGACGGAAGTACCCCTTAAACAATTATATATATAGACTAGATGGTGGCCCGATTCTAACGCATTGGGTATTCTAGAATATGCATGTCCACGTAGTATATTGCCCAGCCACGTAGTATATTGCCTAGTCACGTAGTATATTGCCCAGCCACGTAGTATATTGCCCAGCCACATAGTATATTGCCCAGCCACGTAGTATATTGCCTAGTCACGTAGTATATTGCCCAGACACGTAGTATATAGCACAGCCCATGTAGTATATTGCCCAGCCACATAGTATATTGCCCAGCCACGTAGTATATTGCCCAGACACGTAGTATATTGCCCAGCCACATAGTATATTGCCCAGCCACGTAGTATATTGCCCAGACACGTAGTATATTGCCCAGACACGTAGTATATTGCCCAGCCACGTAGTATATTGCCCAGACACGTAGTATATTGCCCAGCCACGTAGTATATTGCCTAGTCACGTAGTATATTGCCCAGTCACGTAGTATATTGCCCAGTCACGTAGTATATTGCCCAGTGACATAGTATATTGCCCAGTCACTTAGTATATTGCACAGCCACGTAGTATATTTCCCAGCGACGTAGTATATTGCCCAGTCACGTAGTATATTGCCCAGACACGTAGTATATTGCCCAGCCACGTAGTATATTGCCCAGCCACGTAGTATATTGCCCAGTCACGTAGTATATTGCCCAGTCACGTAGTATATTGCCCAGCCACGTAGTATATTGCCCAGCCACGTAGTATATTGTCCAGTGACATAGTATATTGCCCAGTCACGTAGTATATTGCCAAGTCACGTAGCATATTGCCCAGTGATATAGTATATTGCCCAGTCACTTAGTATATTGCACAGCCACGTAGTATATTTCCCAGCGACGTAGTATATTGCCCAGTCACGTAGTATATTGCCCAGTCACGTAGTATATTGCCCAGACACGTAGTATATTGCCCAGCCACATAGTATATTGCCCAGCCACGTAGTATATTGCCCAGACACGTAGTATATTGCCCAGACACGTAGTATATTGCCGAGCCACATAGTATATTGCCTAGTCACGTAGTATATTGCCCAGTCATGTAGTATATTGCCCAGTCACGTAGTATATTGCCCAGTGACATAGTATATTGCCCAGTCACGTAGTATATTGCCCAGCCACGTAGTATATTGCCCAGCGACGTAGTATATTGTCCAGTCACGTAGTATATTGCCCAGCCCTGTAGTATATTGCCCAGTCATGTAGTACAGCATATTGCCCAGTCACGTAGTATATTGCCCAGTGACATAGTATATTGCCCAGTCACGTAGTATATTGCCCAGCCACGTAGTATATTGCTCAGCGACGTAGTATATTGTCCAGTCACGTAGTATATTGCCCAGCACAGAGCCACGTAGTATATTGCCCAGCCACGTAGTTTATTGCCCAGTCACGTAGTATATTGCCCAGCCACATAGTATATTGCCCAGTTACGTAGTATATTGCCCAGTCACGTAGTATATTGCCCAGCGACGTAGTATATTGCCTAGCCACGTAGTATATTGCCCAGTTATGTAGAATATTGCCCAGCCACGTAGTATATTGCACAGCCACGTAGTATATTGCCCAGCCACATAGTATATTGCCCAGTCACGTAGTATATTGCCCAGTCACGTAGTACAGTCATGGCCAAAAGTATTGACACCCCTGCAATTCTGTCAGATAATACTCAGTTTCTTCCTGAAAATGATTGCAATCACAAATTCTTTGGTATTATTATCTTCATTTAATTTGTCTTAAATGAAAAAACACAAAAGAGAATGGAGCAAAAGCAAAACATTGATCATTTTACACAAAACTCCAAAAATGGGCCAGACAAAAGTATTGGCACCCTCAGCCTAATACTTGGTTGCACAACCTTTAGCCAAAATAACTGCGACCAACCGCTTCCGGTAACCATCAATGAGTTTCTTACAATGCTCTGCTTTGGCAAACTGCTCCAGGTCCCTGATATTTGAAGGGTGCCTTCTCCAAACTGCCATTTTTAGATCTCTCCACAGGTGTTCTATGGGATTCAGGTCTGGACTCATTGCTGGCCACCTTATAAGTCTCCAGTGCTCTCTCTCAAACCATTTTCTAGTGCTTTTTGAAGTGTGTTTTGGGTCATTGTCCTGCTGGAAGACCCATGACCTCTGAGGGAGACCCAGCTTTCTCACACTGGGCCCTACATTATGTTGCAAAATTTGTTGGTAGTCTTCAGACTTCATAAGCCATGCAGACGGTCAAGCAGTCCAGTGCCAGAGGCAGAAAAGCAACCCCAAAACATCAGGGAACCTCCACCATGTTTGACTGTAGGGACCGTGTTCTTTTCTTTGAATGCCTCTTTTTTTCACCTGTAAACTCTATGTTGATGCATTTGCCCAAAAAGCTCTACTTTTGTCTCATCTGACCAGAGAACATTCTTCCAAAACGTTTTAGGCTTTTTCAGGTTAGTTTTGGCAAACTCCAGCCTGGCTTTTTTATGTCTCGGGGTAAGAAGTGGGGTCTTCCTGGGTCTCCTACCATACAGTCCCTTTTCATTCAGACGCCGACGGACAGTATGGGTTGACACCGTTGTACCCTCGGACTGCAGGGCAGCTTGAACTTGTTTGGATGTTAGTCGAGGTTCTTTATCAAACATCCGCACAATCTTGCGTTGAAATCTCTTGTAATTTTTTCTTTTCCATCCACATCTAGGGAGGTTAGCCACAGTGCCATGGGCTTTAAACTTCTTGATGACACTGCGCACGGTAGACACAGGAACATTCAGGTCTTTGGAGATGGACTTGTAGCCTTGAGATTGCTCATGCTTCCTCACAATTTGGTTTCTCAAGTCCTCAGACTGTTCTTTGGTCTTCTTTCTTTTCTCCATGCTCAATGTGGTACACACAAGGACACAGGACAGAGGTTGAGTCAACTTTAATCCATGCCAACTGGCTGCAAGTGTGATTTAGTTATTGCCAACACCTGTTAGGTGTCACAGGTAAGTTACAGGTGCTGTTAATTACACAAATTAGAGAAGCATCACATGATTTTTCGAACGGTGCCAATACTTTTGTCCACCCCCTTTTTTATGTTTGGTGTGGAATTATATCCAATTTGGCTTTAGGACAATTCTTTTTGTGTTTTTTTCATTTAAGACAAATTAAGTGATGATAATAATACCAAAGAATTTGTGATTGCAATCATTTTCAGGAAGAAACTGAGTATTATCTGACAGAATTGCAGGGGTGTCAATACTTTTGGCCATGACTGTATATTGCCCAGCCACATAGTATATTGCCCAGTTACGTAGTATATTGCCCAGCCACATAGTATATTGCCCAGCACAGAGCCACGTAGTATAGAGACTTAAAATAAATAAATAAATATATACTCACCTTCTGAAGGCCCGTTGAAGTCCTGCTATACTCACCCTCCGCCACCTTTCCCGCTCCTCGCCACGCTCCCCGGACCACTCCATTGCAAGCGGCAGCTTCCGCTCCCGTCCCAGGGCTGGTGTGAGCAGGACCTATGATGACGTCACGGTCACATGATCGTGACGTCACGGCAGGTACTTATCGCACACCAGCGCTGGGACGGGAGCGGAAGCTGCCGCTTGCAATGGAGTGGTCCGGGGAGCGTGGCGAGGAGCGGGAAAGGTGGCGGAGGGTGAGTATAGCAGGTTTTTTTTTTTGTTTGTTTTTTTTAACATGACCTATTTTTACTATTGATGCTGCATAGGCAGCATCAATAGTAAATAGTTGGGGACACACAGGGTTAATAGCAGCAGTAACGGAGTGCGTTACACCGCGGGCCGTTACCGCTGCCATTAACCCTGTGTGAGCGGTGAGTGGAGGGGATTACGGAGCGGGCGCCGGGCGGTGAGTGCAGGGGAGTAGGGGAGGGAGTAATCGGACAGTGCCCGTCGCTGATTGGTCGCGGCAGCCATGACAGGCAGCTGCCGAGACCAATCAGCGAACGAATAACCGTGACAGAAGGACAGACAGACAGACGGAAGTGACCCTTAGGCAATTATATATATAGATTCCTAGATACATATGCCATGTGTAATACCTAGTTTCACCACTGGTGGCACTAGAGAGGAAATTGAACACTTAGGCTACGTTCACATTGGCGTTCCGCCAATGTGCGTCGCTGTTGCGCCGGCGACGCAGCGGCGAAGCAGCGGCGACGCAGCGGCGACGCGCCCCTATGTTTAACATAGGGGACGCGTGCGTCGTTTTGGTGGCGTTTTTCGCCACGTGCGTCGTTTCCGACGCTAGCGTCGGACGCAAGAAAACGCTACATGTAGCATTTTCTGTGCGTCCGATTTTCGTCGGAAAACGACGCACGCGTCGCAAAACGCGCGCGTTTTTGCGCGCGTTTGCGCGCGTTTTAGCGTGCGTCGCGCGTTGCGTCGCCGACGCACGGCGGCGCAACGCTAATGTGAACGTAGCCTTAAAGTGACAGCATCGTTTTAATTTTTATTTCTTGAATCAACACAACACAATAAGCAACTCTGTAACATATCAGAGAAATCTGCATTTTTCACGTCCTGGATGGATCTTTCACTTTGAATTCATGGAAATAATCTGTATACAGTAAAGACGGAGCTAGAGGCAGACACAGACATTCTAGGCAAGAGCTAGAGGAAGACACAGACATTCTAGGGAGGAGCTAGAGGCAGACACAGACATTCTAGGGAGGAGCTAGAGGCAGACACAGACATTCTAGGGAGGAGCTAGAGGCAGACACAGACATTCTAGGGAGGAGCTAGAGCTAGACACAGACATTCTAGGGAGGAGCTAGAGGCAGACACAGACATTCTAGGCAAGAGCTAGAGGAAGACACAGACATTCTAGGGAGGAGCTAGAGGCAGACACAGACATTCTAGGGAGGAGCTAGAGGCAGACACAGACATTCTAGGGAGGAGCTAGAGGCAGACACAGATATTATAGGGAGGAGCTAGAGGCAGACACAGACATTCTAGGGAGGAGCTAGAGGCAGACACAGACATTCTAGGGAGGAGCTAGAGGCAGACACAGACATTCTAGGGAGGAGCTAGAGCTAGACACAGACATTCTAGGGAGGAGCTAGAGGCAGACACAGACATTCTAGGCAAGAGCTAGAGGAAGACACAGACATTCTAGGGAGGAGCTAGAGGCAGACACAGACATTCTAGGGAGGAGCTAGAGGCAGACACAGACATTCTAGGGAGGAGCTAGAGGCAGACACAGATATTATAGGGAGGAGCTAGAGGCAGACACAGACATTCTAGGGAGGAGCTAGAGGCAGACACAGATATTATAGGGAGGAGCTAGAGGAAGACACAGACATTCTAGGGAGGAACTAGAGCTAGACACAGACATTCTAGGGAGGAGCTAAAGGCAGACACAGACATTCTAGGGAGGAGCTAGAGACACACAGACATTCTAGGGAGGAGCTAGAGACAGACACAGACATTCTAGGGAGGAGCTGGAGGCAGATACAGACATTCTAGGGAGGAGCTAGAGGCAGGCACAGAAATTCTAGGGAGGAGCTAGAGGCAGACACAGACATTATAGGGAGGAGCTAGAGGCAGACACAGACATTCTAGGGAGGAGCTAGCGATAGACACAAACATTCTAGGGAGGAGCTAGAGACAGACATAGACATTCTGGGAGGAGCTAGAGGCAGACACAGACATTCTAGGGAGGAGCTAGAGGCAGGCACAGAAATTCTAGGGAGGAGCTAGAGGCAGACACAGACATTATAGGGAGGAGCTAGAGGCAGACACAGACATTCTAGGGAGGAGCTAGCGATAGACACAAACATTCTAGGGAGGAGCTAGAGACAGACATAGACATTCTGGGAGGAGCTAGAGGCAGACACAGACATTCTAGGGAGGAGCTAGAGGCAGACACAGACATTCTGGAAGGAGCTAGAGGCAGACACAGACATTCTAGGGAGGAGCTAGAGGCAGACACAGACATTCTAGGGAGGAGCTAGAGGCAGACACAGATATTCTAGGGAGGAGCTAGAGGTCAACACAGACACATAAGGAAGGAGCTAGAGGCAGACGTTGACATTCTAGGGAGGAGCTAGAGCTAGACACAGACATTCTAGGGAGGAGCTAGAGGCAGACACAGACATTCTAGGGAGGAGCTAGAGCTAGACACAGACATTCTAGGGAGGAGCTAGAGGCAGACACAGACATTCTAGGGAGGAGCTAGAGGCAGACACAGACATTCTAGGGAGGAGCTAGAGGCAGATACAGACATTCTAGGGAGGAACTAGAGTCAGACACAGACATTCTAGGGAGGAGCTAGAGGCAGACACAGACATTCTAGGGAGGAACTAGAGCTAGACACAGACATTCTAGGGAGGAGCTGGAGGCAGATACAGACATTCTAGGGAGGAGCTAGAGGCAGGCACAGAAATTCTAGGGAGGAGCTAGAGGCAGACACAGACATTATAGGGAGGAGCTAGAGGCAGACACAGACATTCTAGGGAGGAGCTAGCGATAGACACAAACATTCTAGGGAGGAGCTAGAGGCAGACACATACATTCTAGGGAGGAGCTAGAGGCAGACACAGACATTCTAGGGAGGAGCTAGAGGCAGACACAGACATTCTAGGGAGGAACTAGAGCTAGACACAGACATTCTAGGGAGGAGCTAGAGGCAGACACAGACATTCTAGAGAGGAGCTAGAGGCAGACACAGACATTCTAGGGAGGAGCTGGAGGCAGATACAGACATTCTAGGGAGGAGCTAGAGGCAGGCACAGAAATTCTAGGGAGGAGCTAGAGGCAGACACAGACATTATAGGGAGGAGCTAGAGGCAGACACAGACATTCTAGGGAGGAGCTAGCGATAGACACAGACATTCTAAGGAGGAGCTAGAGGCAGACACAAACATTCTAGGGAGGAGCTAGAGGCAGACACAGACATTCTAGGGAGGAGCTAGCGATAGACACAAACATTCTAAGGAGGAGCTAGAGGCAGACACAGATATTCTAGGGAGGATATTGAGACAGTCACAGACATTCTAGGGAGGAGCTGGAGGCAGGCACAGAAAATCTAGGGAGGAGCTAGAGGCAGACACAGACATTCTAGGGTCGAGTTAGAGGCAGACACGGACATTCTAGGGAGGTGCTAGAGGCAGACATAGAATAAAAGAAGAATGGAAGAAAGAAGACAGGAGGAGGACCAGGAAGGATAGCGGTACTGTTTGTGTGTATAGTATAGCAGTATTATTTATGTTTATAGTAGAGATTATCAAATTGATTCTAAACAAATTGGTCATTAATTCCCCCAAATTCAGATTCTAATTTCTACAAATCCAGCAAAATGTTGTCTGGTCTAGTGGAAGCGTTGGGGGTTCGGAGTGAGAAGAGGAGAGAAGAAAGAGGACAGGAGGAGGACCAGCAGAGGAGGAAATGATATGGGGAGGTCCAAGGAGGAGTATAAGGGCTTTTAAACCTCTTCCAAGCAGATTCAATTAACATTAAATTAATTTCTCTGCCAAGTTTTAGCGAATCTACCGAATTCGAAATCTCTAGTTTATAATATAGTGGTGTTATTTCTGTGCACTAGATGACGGTACTACTTAAAACTTCTGATGTTTCCTTAAAACTTGTCAAATGTTTTCTAAAACTAAATTTTTGCTCAACAAAAACTTTTTCAACTTTGACCTAAACTTTGTGTATCACGTCAATGTCATCGGGTCTGTATATAATACGCTTATCACAGCTGAAGGTTTGCTATGATCGTATGCCGTTCTGAAAAAGGGATCTAAACAGAGTGATACCTATTACCTGCACAGACACATTGTAGCTAATCTATCAGAACAGAGATAATTGCCCGGGTTGATACTTTTTCTTACCCGGCTTTCTTGACCACAGACTGTGAATCTTTGATGGGTCTTTCCCTTTAAATATGATGACTGCCAGGAGTGAGTAATATTGTTGTGTCTGGCAACAATGTGTATTAAGCGACAACAGAGCAGAAATCTCTCTGGATGAGATACAAGCAGCTCGCGCTAAGATCCCCATCCAAGGTTGCTCGAAACTTGGACGCCAAAATACTTTCTGTCACTAGGAATGCCGCAGTGGTTGGCAGCCGTACCCGTTCAATAACTCCCAGTCACAGTCGTTACTATTCAGATACAAGAATATAACACAGATGTTCAACACGTGGCATCGATGCATCTTGGCATCACAGACTTGGCCCTATCCTGGATCTCGTCATACCTAACTGACCGGACATTCAGCGTCTCCCATTCACACACCACCTCCTCACCTCGCCCCCTATCTGTCGGAGTCCCGCAAGGTTCAGTCCTTGGGCCCTGGCTCTTCTCCATTTACACCTTTGGCCTGGGACAGCTCATAGAATCTCACGGTTTTCAGTATCATCTCTATGCTGATGACACACAGATCTACATCTCTGGACCAGATATCCCCACCCTCCTAACCAGAATCCCTCAATGTCTATCCGCTATTTCATCCTTCTTCTCCAGTAGATTTCTAAAACGTAACATGGACAAAACAGAATTCATTATCTTTCCCCCATCTCACGCGACCCCTGCAACGAACCTATCCATTACAGTAAATGGCTGCCCACTCTCCCCAGTCCCACAAGCTCGCTGCCTCGGGGTAATCCTTGACACTGATCTCTCCTTCAAACCGCATATCCAAGCCCTTTCCACTTCCTGCCGACTTAAACTCAAAAATATTTCACGAATCCGTACATTCCTCAACCAAGAATCTGCAAAAACCCTAGTCCATGCCCTCATCATCTCTCGCCTTGACTACTGCAACCTCCTGCTCTGTGGCCTCCCCTCTAACACTCTCGCACCCCTCCAATCTATTCTAAACTCTGCTGCCCGACTAATCCACCTGTCCCCCCGCTATTCCCCGGCCTCTCCCCTCTGTCAATCCCTTCATTGGCTCCCCATTGCCCAGAGACTCCAGTACAAAACCCTAGCCATGACATACAAAGCCATCCACAACCTGTCTCCTCCGTACATCTGTGACCTCGTCTCCCGGTACTTACCTACCCGCAACCTCCGATCTTCACAAGATCTCCTTCTCTACTCCCCTCTTATCTCCTCTTCCCACAATCGTATACAAGATTTCTCTCGCGCATCACCCCTACTCTGGAACCCTCTACCACAACATATCAGACTCTCGCCTACCATCGAAACCTTCAAAAGGAACCTGAAGACCCACCTCTTCCGACAAGCCTACAACCTGCAGCTACCACCGATCGACCAAACCGCTGCACAACCAGCTCTACCCTCACCTACTGTATCCTCACCCATCCCTTGTAGATTGTGAGCCTTCGTGGGCAGGGTCCGCTCTCCTTATGTACCAGTTGTGACTTGTATTGTTCAAGATTATTGTACCTGTTTTTATGTATACCCCTCCTCATATGTAAAGCGCCATGGAATAAATGGCGCTATAACAATAAATAATGATAAATAATAATAATAATAACACGTACTACAGACACATATATTCTAGGGAGGAGCTATAGGCAGACACAGACATTCTAGGGAGGAGCTAGAGGCAGACACAGACATTATAGGGAGGAGCTAGAGGCAGACACAGGCATTCTAGGGAGGAGCTAGAGGCAGACACAGACGTTCTAGGGAGGAGCTAGAGGCAGACACAGACATTCTAGAGAGGAGCTAGAGGCAGACACAGACATTCTAGGGAGGAGCTAGAGGCAGACACAGGCATTCTAGGGAGGAGCTAGAGGCAGACACAGACATTCTAGGGAGGAGCTAGAGACAGACACAGACATTCTAGGGAGGAGCTAGAGGCAGACACAGACATTATAGGGAGGAGCTAGAGGCAGACACAGACATTCTAGGGAGGAGCTAGAGGCAGACACAGACATTCTAGGGAGGAGCTGGAGCCAGACACAGACATTCTAGGGAGGAGCTAGAGGCAGACACAGACATTCTAGAGAGGAGCTAGAGGCAGACACAGACATTCTAGGGAGGAGCTGGAGCCAGACACAGACATTCTAGAGAGGAGCTAGAGATGGACACAGACATTCTGGGGAGGAGCAAGAGGCAGATACAGACATTCTAGGGAGGAGCTAGAGACAGACACAGACATTCTAGTGGAGTGCCCTCACTAGGGCAGTGGGGTACTCGGTACTGGGCCCTTCGGTTCTCAAGGCGGATGTCACAGTGGATGACCTGGTCCGTGGCCCTAGGGATGTCCGTTGTAAAAATGAGGGGAAAGGTCTTTAAAGGGGAAATGTTCGTGACGCCACCTGTGGTATTCAGTCAAGGGGACCAACGCTGCTTAGGGGTCTGCTGGGGTGATGTGATGGCAGCTAGATGGTATACCTTCCAACAGCTGAAGTATGTCTCCAGGGCTTCCCAGAGTGTAGATGGTGGATGGTGTGAGGCGCAGTGAAGAACGAGGACACAAGGTTGCAGTCTCTTTACCCTTTTACTGAAGGCTTCAGCGTCCTCAGTCCGGAGCCCCGGATCACAGGGCAGGCAGAGTCCGGCCGGTCTGAAGGCAAATCCAGAGTCCCCTTATCCAGGTGGAAATCAGTAGCCTTTTTCTAGCGCCTGAGTGTTGTAGTCCCTCCCTGCTGAGCTTCTCGGTGAGGTTCTCACAACTATTGTAGATGTTAAGTCTCTTTCTCCCTATACCCCTGATGGTAAGGATAGGACAAACCCATATGACTGATGGCCTGAGGCTTTTTACAGGGACACTATCATGCCCCCGGCCCCCACAGTTGCCACCGTGCCTCCTGGGTATAAGGTTGGGCAACTAATATGGAACTATCTGTCCTGTCAGTCTCTGGAGCCAGGCTTGGAGACGATGACTCCCTCGATGTTCCGGCTACCGGCTTCTGCGCCTCAGAAAGGAGGCAGCCTTTTACAGGGCAGAACTCCTTCTGGTTTCCTCTCCTTTTGCTATGACTTTGTTTCTCACTCTCAGCCATGCAATTCCCTTCAATGTCTCTTCCTTTGGATGCTGCCGCATTGTTAAGCAGGCGCAGCTCTGTGGCCTTCTGTCTAGGCCTCTGACAGGATCCCACCCCTGTCAGGGACCCACTACCTTAGAGGAGCTCAGATAGCAGCTCACTAGGTGAAGCCCAGCTCACTTTTGCCTAACTTCCTATCCAGACCACCAGTTTTACTTAATTGTGAAGAGTGCCCTACTAAATTGGAGCATGGCTCCCCCTAGCGGCCTGGAGTGTGAAGTGTGTTGTGTGGTTTGTGATACCTGGTAAGGTGATCTCCTTTATTGCCTTCAGACGTAACATCACTCCCCCTGGTGGAAGAATGACATTACTGCAACAACCAGGACCCTGATGCGCTGCACTAGCGAAGAGCTAGAGGCAGTCTCAGACATTCTAGGGAGGAGCTAGATGCAGACAGACATTCTAGGGAAGAGATAGACAAAGACCTTCTAAGGAGGAGCTAGAGGCCGACAAACATTCTAGGGAGGAGCTAGAGGCAGACAGACATTCTAGGGAGGAGCTAGAGGCAGACAGACATTCTAGGGAGGAGCCAGAGGCAGACACAGACATTCTAGGGAGGAGCTAGAGGCAGACAGACATTCTAGGGAAGAGCTAGAGGCAGACACAGACATTCTAGGGAGGAGCTAGAGGCAGACACAGACATTCTAGGGAGGAGCCAGAGGCAGACACAGACATTCTAGGGAGGAGCTAGAGACAGACAGACATTCTAGGGAGGAGCTAGAGATGGACACAGACATTCTAGGGAGGAGCTAGAGGCAGACACAGACATTCTAGGGAGGAGCTAGAGGCAGACGCAGACATTCTAGGGAGGAGCTAGAGGCAGACACAGACATTCTAGGGAGGAGCTAGAGGCAGACACAGACATTCTAGGGAGGAGCTAGAGGCAGACACAGACATTCTAGGGAGGAGCTAGAGGCAGACACAGACATTCTAGGGAGGAGCTAGAGGCAGACAGACATTCTAGGGAGGAGCTAGAGGTAGAAACAGACATTCTAGGGAGGAGCTAGAGGCAGACAGACATTCTAGGGAGGAGCTAATGTCAGACACAGACATTCTAGGGAGGAGCTAGAGGCAGACACAGACATTCTAGGGAGAAGCTAGAGGCCGACAGACATTCTAGGGAGGAGCTAATGTCAGACACAGACATTCTAGGGAGGAGCTAGAGGCAGACACAGACATTCTAGGGAGAAGCTAGAGGCCGACAGACATTCTAGGGAGGAGCTAGAGGCAGACACGGACATTCTAGGGAGGAGCTAGAGGCCGACAGACATTCTAGGGAGGAGCTAGAGGCAGACACAGACATTCTAGGGAGGAGCTAGAGGCAGACACAGACATTCTAGGGAGGAGCTAGAGGCAGACACAGACATTCTAGGGAGGAGCTAGAGGCAGACAGACATTCTAGGGAGGAGCTAGAGGTAGAAACAGACATTCTAGGGAGGAGCTAGAGGCAGACAGACATTCTAGGGAGGAGCTAATGTCAGACACAGACATTCTAGGGAGGAGCTAGAGGCAGACACAGACATTCTAGGGAGAAGCTAGAGGCCGACAGACATTCTAGGGAGGAGCTAGAGGCAGACACGGACATTCTAGGGAGGAGCTAGAGGCCGACACAGACATTCTAGGGAGGAGCTAGAGGCAGACACAGACATTCTAGGGAGGAGCTAGAGGCAGACAGACATTCTAGGGAGGAGCTAGAGGCAGACACAGACATTCTAGGGAGAAGCTAGAGGCCGACAGACATTCTAGGGAAGAGGTAGGGATAGACACAGATATTCTTGGAAGGAGCTAGAGGCAGATACATACATTCTAGGAAGGAACTATATGCAGACAGACATTGTAGGGAGTAGCTAGAGGCAGACAGATATTCTAGGGAGGCGATAAAACATAATAAAAGTTAAATGAAAGTGTATATTTATATATATATAGACATTTATATGTAAGAATGGATGTACAGTTTATGTGTATAGTATAGCTGTATTATTTATGTTTGAAGTAGTGATTGTCAAATTGATTCTAAACAAATTGGCTACGCGTTTACCCCAAAATTCGGATTCTAACCTTGCATGAATCCAGCCAAATGTTGGCCAGTCCATTGGAGAGAGGTAGGGTCAGAGGTTCAGAATAAAAGAAGAATGGAAAAAAGAAGACAGGAGGAGGACCAGGAAGGATAGCGGTACTGTTTGTGTGTATAGTATAGCAGTATTATTTATGTTTATAGTAGAGATTATCAAATTGATTCTAAACAAATTGGTTATTAATTCCCCCAAATTCAGATTCTAATTTCCACAAATCCAGCAAAATGTCTGGTCTAGTGGAGAGTGGAAGCGTCGGGGGTTCGGAGTGAAAAGAGGAGAGAAGAAGGAGGACAGGAGGAGGACCAGCAGAGGAGGAAATTATATGGGGAGGTCCCAGGAGGAGTATAAGGTTTTTTAAACCTCTTCCCAGCAGATTCAATTAACATTAAATTGATTTCTCTGCCAAGTTTTAGCGAATCTACCGAATTCGAAATCTCTAGCTTATAGTATAGTGGTGTTATTTCTGTGCACTAGATGACGGTACTACTTAAAACTTCTGATGTTTCCTTAAAACTTGTCAAATGTTTTCGAAAACTAAATTTTTGCTCAACAAAAACTTTTTCAACTTTGACCTAAACTTTGTGTATAATGTCAATGTCATCGGGTCTGTATATAATACGCTTATCACAGCTGAAGGTTTCTTCTGGGAATCTTGGATGGGTCTTTCCCTTTAAATATGATGACTGCCAGGAGTGAGTGATATTGTTGTGTCTGGGAACAATGTGTATTAAGCGACAACAGAGCAGAAATCTCTCTGGATGAGATACAAGCAGCCCGCGCTATGATCTCCTTCCAAGGTTGCTCGAAACTTGGACGCCAAAATTCTTTTTCGTCACTAGGAATGCCGCGGTGGTTGGCAGCCGTACCCGTTCAATAACTCCCAGTCACAGTCCTTACTATTCAGATACAAGAATATAACACAGATGTTCAACACGTACTAGAGCAGGCGAGGAGGAATTGAGAGAAAGCCAGAAAATAAAATTAAAAAAACTGCAGAAAGGTTGGAAATTTTGAAAAAAAATATGAAAAAAAATGAAATTCCGGAAGATTTGAAAAAAATGTTCAACCCACAGGGCGGGTATCGTAGGAGACCATCATTTTCTTTTTCATATAAAACAAGTGATCAAATTGTCACAGGCTCATGTCCCCTAAGGGGACTAGAAAATTAAGCAAAAATTAAATTAAAAAAAGTTTCAAAAAAATATAAAAGTTTGAATCACTTAAAACAATAACATTATTTAAAAATTCTGAAATCATTTAATCCGTTAAGTAAATATCGTAAAATTGGCAAAATGGCTGTTTTTCGGTTCCCAAAAAAAATGCAAATAAAAGAGATCAAAATATCATAAGTGCCCTTAAATGGTACCGTTAAACACGAAGACACGGTGTGCAAAAAACAAACCATCACACAACTCCATCAAGGGAAAAATAAAAAAAGCTACGAGACTAGGAAAAGTGAGACACAAACCAAATTTTTCATTTTTCAGCGTTCCGAATATTATTTTTTAACTCAAAAGTTTATTTAAGCCACTAAGATAATAACAATAAAAAAATTAGACAATTACAGGTAAATTATCTGGTAAAGTGAATGTAGTTCTGAATGCACAGAGAAGTCATGTTATGTCGGAGGCAGCGGCACCGTGTGTGTACGGCGGGATGAAGTGTAATCTGCTGGAAGCGATCGATATATGGATTCTGTGCGATAATGACGCTGTTTCGGAAACATGATCAGTTTATTCCTGTGGTTGTACGAGCCAGAGATGTAAGTGCCGGGATCACAATCTGTACAGGGAAGGTATAAGTGCACGATAATGTTTGGTTTCCTACACGCAACAGCAAGGGCACTTATTTTATAGTCTTCTTAAAGGGATTTGTCATGGTTAAATTTGACGGGAGCACCTTTAATTTACCCTGTGGCCATCAGAATGCTGCATCCTGAGTTATCTACTGTATATAGAGATGTTATCAGTCATTGCACAGGAGGAGGAGGTGAGCTGTGACATAATCTATTGTGAATGGTGGATCCTGTGTTATCTACTGTATATAGAGGTGTTATCAGTCATTATACAGGAGGAGGAGGAGGTGAGCTGTGATATCACCTATTGTGAATGGCAGATCCTGTGTTATCTACTGTATATAGAGGTGTTATCAGTCATTGTACAGGAGGAGGAGGAGGTGAGCTGTGATATCACCTATTGTGAATGGCAGATCCTGTGTTATCTACTGTATATAGAGGTGTTATCTGTCATTGTACAGGAGGAGGAGGTGAGCTGTGATATCACCTATTGTGAATGGTGGATCTTGTGTTATCTACTGTATATAGAGGTGTTATCAGTCATTGTACAGGAGGAGGAGGTGAGCTGTGACATCGCCTATTGTGAATGGTGGATCCTGTGTTATCTACTGTATATAGAGATGTTATCAGTCATTGTACAGGAGGAGGAGGTGAGCTGTGACATAATCTATTATGAATGGTGGATCCTGTGTTATCTGCTGTATATAGAGGTGTTATCAGTCATTGTACCGGAGGAGGAGGTGAGCTGTGATATCACCTATTGTGACTGGCAGATCCTGTGTTATCTACTGTATATAGAGGTGTTATCAGTCATTGTACAGGAGGAGGAGGAGGTGAGCTGTGATATCACCTATTGTGAATGGTGGATCCTGTGTTATCTACTGTATATAGAGGTGTTATCAGTCATTGTACAGGAGGAGGAGGTGAGCTGTGATATCACCTATTGTGAATGGTGGATCTTGTGTTATCTACTGTATATAGAGGTGTTATCAGTCATTGTACAGGAGGAGGAGGTGAGCTGTGACATCACCTATTGTGAATGGCAGATCCTGTGTTATCTACTGTATATAGAGGTTTTATCAGTCATTGTACAGGAGGAGGAGGAGGTGAGCTGTGACATCAGCTATTGTGAATGGCAGATCCTGTGTTATCTACTGTATATAGAGGTGTTATCAGTCATTGTACAGGAGGAGGAGGTGAGCTGTGACATCGCCTATTGTGAATGGTGGATCCTGTGTTATCTACTGTATATAGGGGTGTTATCAGTCATTGTACAGGAGGAGGAGGTGAGCTGTGATATCACCTATTGTGAATGGTGGATCCTGTATTATCTACTGTATATAGAGGTGTTATCAGTCACTGTACAGGAGGAGGAGGAGGTGAGCTGTGACATCGCCTATTGTGAATGGTGGATCCTGTGTTATCTACTGTATATAGAGGTTTTATCAGTCATTGTACAGGAGGAGGAGGAGGTGAGCTGTGACATCAGCTATTGTGAATGGTGGATCCTGTATTATCTACTGTATATAGAGGTGTTATCAGTCATTGTACAGGAGGAGGAGGAGGTGAGCTGTGACATCGCCTATTGTGAATGGTGGATCCTGTGTTATCTACTGTATATAGGGGTGTTATCAGTCATTGTACAGGAGGAGAAGGTGAGCTGTGACATCACATATTGTGAATGGTGGATAGTGTGTTATCTACTGTATATAGAGGTGTTATCAGTCATTGTACAGGAGGAGGAGGTGAGCTGTGACATCACCTATTGTGAATGGTGGATCCTGTGTTATCTACTGTATATAGAGGTGTTATCAGTCATTGTACAGGAGGAGGTGAGCTGTGATATCACCTATTGTGAATGGTGGATCCTGTGTTATCTACTGTATATAGAGGTGTTATCAGTCATTGTACAGGAGGAGGAGGTGAGCTGTGACATCATCTATTGTGAATGGTGGATCCCGTGTTATCTACTGTATATAGAGGTGTTATCAGTCATTGTACAGGAGGAGGAGGTGAGCTGTGACATCACATATTGTGAAAGGTGGATCCTGTGTTATCTACTGTATTTAGAGGTGTTATCAGTCATTGTACAGTAGGAGGAGGTGAGCTGTGACATCACCTATTGTGAATGGTGAATCCTGTGTTATCTACTGTATATAGAGGTGTTATCAGTCATTGTACAGGAGGAAGAGGTGAGCTGTGACATCACCTATTGTGAATGGTGGATCCTTTGTTATCTCCTGTATATAGAGGTGTTATCAGTCATTGTACAGGAAGAGGAGGTGAGCTGTGACATCATCTATTGTGAATGGTGGATCCCGTGTTATCTACTGTATATAGAGGTGTTATCAGTCATTGTACAGGAGGAGGAGGTGAGCTGTGACATCACCTATTATGAATGGTGAATCCTGTGTTATCTACTGTATATAGAGGTGTTATCAGTCATTGTACAGGAGGAGGAGGTGAGCTGTGATATCACCTATTGTGAATGGTGAATCCTGTGTTATCTACTGTATATAGAGGTGTTATCAGTCATTGTACAGGAGGAGGAGGTGAGCTGTGACATCACCTATTGTGAATGGTGAATCCTGTGTTATCTACTGTATATAGAGGTGTTATCAGTCATTGTACAGGAGGAGGAGGTGAGCTGTGACAAATATTGTGATAGGAAAGTGTACATAGTTAGTTGGGAAGGGTTGAGATCACCAATGGTCTAATAAATTTACTACAATTTTACTCCATAAATTGAGGTACATTTCAGTGTAAATCTCCATCTGCTCGTTGTAGGTGTTGAATTTGATCTGTGACCCTTAGATTTGCCGTTTTTCCCAGGTGCCTGTAACATTGCAGCATTTTACCCCAATGTATTCCGGTTTAGGACTGAGCACACAATACAGTAAAGTAATTATTAGAAGATTCCGGAGCGGACGCCGATGATACAAACATCATTCACTCTGATTGTTATGAGACAGATAAAAATATGTTTATATTTCCTAACAGCAGAATAATCGCCGATCTCCCCGCAGTTCATCATCTGCGCAGCGCGGCCGCCGGAGACTAATGGCGATTACACTAATTCCTGCCAACTGGTGGTGACACACGGCTGATGGCTGCGGGAGACGCATGTGTTCTAGCTGTGTAAATACTTATTTATCTATCGATCTCATATTTATCCCCTGCAGTATTTATCCCCAGTGTTATCGTCCCACCAGCAGAAAGCTGCGAATCTCATCTATTACCTGTCTGCCGCCAACAGCTTTCTGCCTGTCTCAGATCTATTTCTTTTTTCCTTTCTTCATTCATTTCTTTTCTCCTTTTCTTCCTTCCTTTTATTCTTTATTTCTTTTTGTCTTCGCTTCCTTCCCTTCTTTCTTCCTTTCTTCCTTCTTTCCCTTTCCTCTTTTATCCTTTCTTTCTTTTCCTCCTTTTCTTTCTTCCTATTTTCTTTTTGTCTTTACTTCCTTCCATTATTTCTTCCTTTCTTTTCTTTCTCCTCTTTTATACTTCTTTTCTTGCTTTATATTTTTTCTTTCTTTCTTTCTTTCTTTCTTTCTTTCTTTCTTTCTTTCTTTCTTTCTTTCTTTCTTTCTTTCTTTCTTCCTTCGTTTTATTCTTTTTTTATTTCCTTCCTATTATATTTTCTTTCTTCTTTCCCTTTCTTTCTTTTTATTTCTTTTTTTCCTTCCTTTTATTCTTTTTTTGTCTTTCCTTCCCATCTTTCTTTCCATCTTTCTTCCTATCCCTTTCCTATTTTTCTTTCTTTTTCTTCCTTCATTCCTTCCCTTTTTATCTTTTTGCATTCACTTCCTTCCTTTCTTTCTTCCCTTCATTTTTCTTAATTTTTCTTATCTTTCCTTTCTCCTTTCTTTTTTTCTTCCTTTAATTCTTTCTTTATGTCCATCTTTAGATCTACGGTAGATCTTGCTAATTGTCAAGGAACATGTCTAACAGCAGCATAAACTACATTTGCTTAGTTGTGTAAATACATTTCTTTCTTCTACCTCATCTACAGTACATAATTTTTTAATTTTTCATTCTCGTTCCATTCTTCCTTCCTTCTTCTTTCTTTCTTTCTTTCTTTCTTCCTTCCTTCCTTCCTTCCTTCCTTCCTTCCTTCCTTCCTTCCTTCCTTCCTTTCTTTCTTTCTTTCTTTCTTTCTTTCTTTCTTTCTTTCTTCCTTCCTTCCTTCCTTCCTTTCTTTCTTTCTTTCTTTCTTTCTTTCTTTCTTTCTTTCTTTCTTTCTTTCTTTCTTTCTTTCTTTCTTTCTTCCCTTTCCTTTCCTTTCTTTCTTCCTTTCTTTCTTTTCTTCTTTCTTACTTTTCTTTTCTTTCTTTCTTCCTTCCTTCCTTCCTTCCTTGTCTTTCTCTCCTCCCTATTTACACTAACACTCATTCTGTCGCCTCCAGCTTCAGATCTGTTCTCCTCTTCATGATGAGCTGTCTTATTCCTCTATTTCTTTGTGCAGCTCTTTATGCTTTTACATCTCATTCTCATTCTCTCAGTTCGCTCTTCTTCTTCTATTTTTGACCTTGACTTTCCGTCTGATAGTGAATCGACATGGGTCACAGGGTCACAGATAATGATAATATCCTGGATGCCTGCAGTCACCACTAGGGGGAGCACACTGCATACTGTTTAGACATTGAACTCAATGATAACTCTGTATGCAGTGAGCTCCCCCTGGTGGTGGCCATAGGGAGGCTTTTATTATTACTGATAAAGGAATATTACGATTATTAAAACGTATCACCTTCCTAAAGAATAGCTGGTAGCTCGTAGATCAATAGGTGTCCTCTGATCGTGAGACCAGTTCTCAAATGTCCAGAAGAGACTGAATAGACATCTATGACACAGAGAATGAATGGAGTGGTGGTGGCAATCTTATTCCAAAGGGGATCATGGGTATCCCAGAAAAAGGACCCCCATTAATCCACACGCTATCACCTATCCTTTGGAAGAAGGTGGTCTGGTGTAAAGCATCTAAAGGATTTGCTGGTAGATGCCACAGGACTCTTTAAAGGTAATTTGGAGTCCAGAACTGATCGGGTCAGAGATATTATGGTGGATGGGGGGATTTACACAATATGGTGCGGTGGGTGTTTGATGTTATAGCTGACTACTCAGGAGCTTGTCCTCATTTCAGCTGTGGGTTTTTTAACAAAGGAAACCCAAGTGTGTCACATACCGAGGGACACATATATCTGTCAGTGTTTTGTGGGTCACTAAAATCATCACTCTTCTCATTAAAAAAAAGTTCTATTTAGCCATTTTTTATGATACAGTGGGGAAAATAAGTATTTGATACGCTGCCGATTTTGCCGATTCACTGGCTGGCATAGTGACTTGACAGGTACTGGCGAGCACGACTAGTATCTGGGCAGGCAGGCGAACACGGCTAATATACAGGCAGGCGGGCACAACTGATAGGCAGGGAGGCAGGCATGGCTGATGTTTAGAACAGTATATTGGGATACGAGCACTGGGACCTGAGAACTAGCAAGCGTGTTTGAGAAACAGACTAAAAAATTGTACAGGCACCTCCATACAGGTGGAGGTGCCTTAAATAGTAAGTTTCTCCCAGCCATTGGCTAATGATACTTTAGTACTATGCAAGCGAGGCCCCTTTAAGAAGGAGGGAGCGTGCGTGCACCCTAAGCGCAATGCCTGGGGATCTGCACTCTATGCGCGTGCCCGAGCAGCGAAGCAGAAAGGAGAAGGAGGAGCGGGACATAGGCTGCGGCGGTGAGTTAGTCTGCATTCCTGCCGCGGAGAGGGGCAGCATGCAGGGATGCCGGCGCTACAGATACATTAGAAAAACAGAACTTAATATTTGGTACAGAAACCTTTGTTTTCAATTACAGAGGTCAGACGTTTCTTGTAGTTCTTGACGAAGTTTGCACACTGCAACAGGCATTATGGCCCCCTCCTCCATACAGATCTTCTCCAGATCTTTCAGGTTTCGTGGCTGTCAATGGGCAACATTGAGTTTCAGCTCCTCCAAAGATTTTCTATTGGGTTCAGGTCTGGAGACTGGCTAGACCACTCCAGGACCTTGAAATGCTTCTTAAGGAGCCACTCCTTAGTTGCCCTGGCTGTGTGCTTTGGGTCATTGTCATGCTGGAAGACCCATCCATGACCCATCTTCAATGCTGTTACTGAGGGAAGGAGGTTGTTGGCCAAAATCTCATACATGACCCCATCCATCCTCCCTTCAATACGGTCCAGTCTTTCAGACTACATGACCTTCTCCCATGCCTCCTCTGGATCATCCAGATGGTCATTGGCGAACTTCAAAGAGGCCTGGACATGTGCTGGTGTGATCACGAGAACCTGCCCTGCAGGATTTTAACACATGGTTGCTTAGTGTACTACTAACGGTAATGTTTGAGACCGTGGTCCAAGTTCTCGTCATGTCATAGGCCAGGTCCACCCATGTAGTTCTGGGCTGATTCCTGACCTTTCTCAGAATCATCCTTACCCCACGAGGCGAGATCTTGCCTGGAGCCCCAGATCGATGAAAATTGACATTCAACTTGTGTTTATTCCTTGTAGGTGAGAAAACGTGCAAAATCGGCAGCGTATCAAATACTTATTTCCCCCACTGTACATGACTCATTGATTACATCTTCCAAAACATGGCAGCACATTACTCATGAGAAGCATTTTAATTACACAGCATAGTTAAATCGAGCCCTCCAGCTAGATTTCCAACTATAGTGCTGAGTCCATGCCCCAGCATGGCATCCCAATATTCCTTCATTAACAGTCCAGGTTGGTCTACACGTAGCCTCTGTCCCTCTCTTATCTTGTGCCTTCTCAGGGTCCCCACTAATTCACGGCTATACCTATTGGATCTTCAACCCTGTACAATTGAAACTGAGCTCTCCTGTCAGTTCTCCTGTCTTGGGCGCCAAGATTTGCCACCAATCCAACATCCACATTTCAACCAGTTGTTGGCTTGCTAGCTTTGTCTTCTTCCCGCGCACACTCTCTGTAGCCTATCTTGCCTTTCTCCTTCTGTGAACCCTCAACTCTCTAACCAAAATTTCTCAACCTCTTATGCTCTTCAAACTCTTCCAAGAGTTGACACTACAGTCTAATGGTGCATAAAGCACACTCGCCAGCATTACTACTGGAACCACTGGAATTTAGGGTCAAGCATCACCCTTATTCCTGCCCGTGAAAACCCCCCAAACCTGAGCAGGTCCATCCACTTTCGAGAAGAGGTTACGCAAATTCTGACCATTTCAGCCTAGGAGAACTTAAAATTTGCCAGGATTCTATCTGAAAAAAAAATTAAAAATTAGGAGAATCTCAAAATTTTTTAGACTTTTTACAGCTATATAATGGTTGTCACCCAAATTTTCATCCATGAAACCCCTTCTTTTATGCGATGGCAGGAAAAAGGGGTTCAACAGGAATAAACATTGAGGGGCGGCCCACATATTAAAATGATTGGAATGAATCAGGCAGACTAATAAATGATTACTTCTTCAAGGGTGTCAATACTTTTGCAAGTCCGAGATATATATTTATATATACTGTATATACTGTTTGCTTAAAGCAAAGGAAATGCTGATCTAGGATTAAGGTATCACGGGGGCCCCAGCCGCCTGGGGGTTTTTTTTGAAGTTGACTTTTTGTCTGATACCATCTAAAGTTCTAAAAATGAAATCCGCTCTGACGAGATTTATTTAATGATCCTTCTCGGGGCCCCTGGGAAGATCTGATATGATTGTGAGAGAAATTTTGTTAAAGAGAAAAAAAAAAAAAAAAAACTCACAAAACTTGACACAAACAAAACTTTCCACTCTCAAGGTCGCAGGATTCAACCTTGAACTTTTTTTTTTTTTCCAGCAAAAGAAGGAAACCTAAATCTGCATGAAAAAATGGGGGGGGGGATTTATACTTTGGCAATTGGTACGGGGGGGGGGGGGGGGGGGGGGCTCATGAAAATTCACAGCCAAGCAATTGTATATCTGGAGACAAAGTCACCGCGACCCTGAGACCAGACACTCCATGCCCTGATTATACCAGGGAAGATCTGCTCCTGGGGGTCATCTCACCGGCAGCCGTAATATCGGCGGAGGCTTCCATCATGAATTAATGGGAACATTATCTCCCGAAAGTGCTTCACGCTCATCCATAAAATATCATCCGAAGCGGCCAGGAGAATACATTCCGAGATATAGGCCTTTATATTATTTACGGGGGGTGTGAATACTTTTGCAATCATGTTTTTTATTTCATAGATAGTATATAGATCAGGGCTATATATACCTAGAGGGAACAAATCTTAACAGAGGGGTTAATAAAATAGAAACCATTATTGACTGTTGCGTCCTAACGGACAGGTGTGTAGACTTTTGCGACATTATCAATGTGTTGCTAAAGTCTACACACCCTTCCGTTTGGATGCAGGATATGATTATTGACCTTCCCGTTAAGATTTGTCCAGTGAAGGTATACAAGATCTTGTTACATGTCAAACTCAGCTCTGCTACATCTGGTATTCTGAGTTTTCCTTTCAGCTCTGCTACATCTGCTTCAGTCTGTCGATTGTTGAAACTCAGAGGAACTTTTCATCCTATTATTTTTTATTTTTTACAATTAAGTGTGATAACAATCAGTCACATTGGTCTGCAGAGGTGCTGCGTACACAAAACGGTGCTTCATAATTTATTCTACATACATTCGGGCAATACAAAATAAATTGTTTTCAGAAGTCTACATGCCCCTATGATGTAGGAAAAGACTATTGCCCTTCCTGTAAAGATCTGTTCTGTCCAGTTATATATGACTTTGCTACATGTCAAGCTCAGCTCTGCTACATCTGATATGCTACGTTTCCCATTCTTCTCTGCTACATCTGATATGCTACGTTTCCCATTCATCTCTGCTACATCTGATATGCTACGTTTCCCATTCATCTCTGCTACATCTGATATGCTACGTTTCCCATTCAGCTCTGCTACATCTGATATGCTATGTTTCCCATTGAGCTCTGCTACATCTGATATGCTACGTTTCCCATTGAGCTCTGCTACATCTGATATGCTACGTTTCCCATTCATCTCTGCTACATCTGATATGCTACATTTCCCATTCAGCTCTGCTACATCTGATATGCTACGTTTCCCATTCATCTCTGCCACATCTGATATGCTACGTTTCCCATTGAGCTCTGCTACATCTGATATGCTACGTTTCCCATTCATCTCTGCTAAATCTGATATGCCACGTTTCCCATTCAGCTCTGCTACATCTGATATGCTACGTTTCCCATTCATCTCTGCTACATCTGATATGCTACGTTTCCCATTCATCTCTGCTACATCTGATATGCTACGTTTCCCATTCAGCTCTGCTACATCTGATATGCTACGTTTCACATTCATCTCTGCTACATCTGATATGCTACGTTTCCCATTCATCTCTGCTAAATCTGATATGCTACGTTTCCCATTCATAGTAACATAGTAACATAGTAACATAGTTAGTAAGGCCGAAAAAAGACATTTGTCCATCCAGTTCAGCCTATATTCCATCATAATAAATAAATACCCAGATCTACGTCCTTCTACAGAACCTAATAATTGTATGATACAATATTGTTCTGCTCCAGGAAGACATCCAGGCCTCTCTTGAACCCCTCGACTGAGTTCGCCATCACCACCTCCTCAGGCAAGCAATTCCAGATTCTCACTGCCCTAACAGTAAAGAATCCTCTTCTATGTTGGTGGAAAAACCTTCTCTCCTCCAGACGCAAAGAATGCCCCCTTGTGCCCGTCACCTTCCTTGGTATAAACAGATCCTCAGCGAGATATTTGTATTGTCCCCTTATATACTTATACATGGTTATTAGATCGCCCCTCAGTCGTCTTTTTTCTAGACTAAATAATCCTAATTTCGCTAATCTATCTGGGTATTGTAGTTCTCCCATCCCCTTTATTAATTTTGTTGCCCTCCTTTGTACTCTCTCTAGTTCCATTATATCCTTCCTGAGCACCGGTGCCCAAAACTGGACACAGTACTCCATGTGCGGTCTAACTAGGGATTTGTACAGAGGCAGTATAATGCTCTCATCATGTGTATCCAGACCTCTTTTAATGCACCCCATGATCCTGTTTGCCTTGGCAGCTGCTGCCTGGCACTGGCTGCTCCAGGTAAGTTTATCATTAACTAGGATCCCCAAGTCCTTCTCCCTGTCAGATTTACCCAGTGGTTTCCCGTTCAGTGTGTAATGGTGATATTGATTCCCTCTTCCCATGTGTATAACCTTACATTTATCATTGTTAAACCTCATCTGCCACCTTTCAGCCCAAGTTTCCAACTTATCCAGATCCATCTGTAGCAGAATACTATCTTCTCTTGTATTAACTGCTTTACATAGTTTTGTATCATCTGCAAATATCGATATTTTACTGTGTAAACCTTCTACCAGATCATTAATGAATATGTTGAAGAGAACAGGTCCCAATACTGACCCCTGCGGTACCCCACTGGTCACAGCGACCCAGTTAGAGACTATACCATTTATAACCACCCTACGTTTCCTATTCAGCTCTGCTACATCTGATATGCTACGTTTCCCATTCATCTCTGCTACATCTGATATGCTACGTTTCCCATTCATCTCTGCTACATCTGATATGCTACGTTTCCCATTCAGCTCTGCTACATCTGATATGCTACGTTTCACATTCATCTCTGCTACATCTGATATGCTACATTTCCCATTCAGCTCTGCTACATCTGATATGCTACGTTTCCCATTCAGCTCTGCTACATCTGATATGCTACGTTTCCCATTCAGCTCTGCTACATCTGATATGCTACGTTTCACATTCATCCCTGCTACATCTGATATGCTACATTTCCCATTCAGCTCTGCTACATCTGCTTCATTCTGTCGATTGTTGAAACTCGGAGGAACTTTTTGTCCTATATTTTTTTTTTTTTACAATGAGTGAGATAAGGATCAGTCTGTTCTTCCGTGTAGCTGAGGTGTGCTGCTCAGGTCTGGGTGGTTACGAGACAACAAACCCCATTTATTCCTCGCTTTATTGCCAATTTTTACATTTATTGACTCTATAAATACATATTCAAGCTTTCAATCACCGCTACGTTTCCCATTGAGCTCTGCTACATCTGATATGCTACGTTTCCCATTCAGCTCTGCTACATCTGATGTGCTACGTTTCCTATTCAGCTCTGCTACATCTGATGCGCTACGTTTCCCATTCAGCTCTGCTACATCTGATGGGCTACGTTTCCCACTCAGCTCTGCTACACCTGATATGCTACGTTTCCCATTCATCTCTGCAACATCTGATATGCTACGTTTCCCATTGAGCTCTGCTACATCTGATATGCTACGTTTCCCATTCAGCACTGCTACATCTGATATGCTACGTTTCCCATTCAGCTCTGCTACATCTGATATGCTATGTTTCCCATTGAGCTCTGCTACATCTGATATGCTACGTTTCCCATTCAGCTCTGCTACATCTGATATGCTACGTTTCCCATTCAGCTCTGCTACATCTGATATGCTATGTTTCCCATTCAGCTTTGCTACATCTGATATGCTACGTTCCCCATTCAGCTCTGCTACATCTGATATGCTATGTTTCCCATTCATCTCTGCTACATCTGATATGCTACGTTTCCCATTGAGCTCTGCTACATCTGATATGCTACGTTTCCCATTCATCTCTGCTACATCTGATATGCTACGTTTCCCATTGAGCTCTGCTACATCTGATATGCTACGTTTCCCATTCAGCACTGCTACATCTGATATGCTACGTTTCCCATTGAGCTCTGCTACATCTGATATGCTACGTTTCCCATTCATCTCTGCAACATCTGATATGCTACGTTTCCCATTGAGCTCTGTTACATCTGATATGCTATGTTTCCCATTCAGGTCTGCTACATCTGATATGCTACGTTTCCCATTCAGCTCTGCTACACCTGATATGCTACGTTTCCCATTCAGCTCTGCTACATCTGATATGCTACGTTTCCCATTCAGCTCTGTTACATCTGATATGCTATGTTTCCCATTCAGCTCTGCTACATCTGATATGCTACGTTTCCTGTTGTGATTTCTGTGGTCAAGCTCCCTCCTGTGGTCATGAGTGGTACTTCGGCTGGTTCTGTCTATGAGCTTCCTCTGGTGGATGTGAGTGGGGCTGCGGCTTCTGAGTTTCCTTCCTCAGGTGACGAGGTTAAGTCGTTAGGTGCTGCTCTATTTAACTCCACCTAGTTCTTTGTTCCTGGCCTCCAGTCAATGTTCCAGTATTGGTCTTTCTTTCTCCTGGATCGTTCCTGTGGCCTCTCTATCCTGCATAAGCTAAGTTTTGCTTGTGTTTCTTTTATTTGCTATATTTTCTGTCCAGCTTGCTATATTGGTTTTTCTTGCTTGCTGGAAGCTCTGAGACGCAGAGGGAGCACCTCCGTACCGTTAGTCGGTGCGGAGGGTCTTTTTGCCCCTCTGCGTGGTTGTTTGTAGGTTTTTGTGCTGACCGCAAAGCTATCTTTCCTATTCTCGGTCTATTCAGTAAGTCGGGCCTCACTTTGCTAAAATCTATTTCATCTCTGTGTTTGTAATTTCATCTTACTCATAGTCATTATATGTGGGGGGCTGCCTTTTCCTTTGGGGAATTTCTCTGAGGCAAGGTAGGCTTATTTTTCTATCTTCAGGGCTAGCTAGTTTCTCAGGCTGTGCCGAGGCGCCTAGGTCTGGTCAGGAGCGCTCCACGGCTACTTTTAGTGTGGTATGATAGGATTAGGGATTGCGGTCAGCAGAGTTCCCACGTCTCAGAGCTCGTCCTATGTTAGTAACTATCAGGTCACTTTGTGTGCTCTTAACCACTAGGTCCATTGTGGTTCTGAATCACCTGTTCATAACAGTACTGGAGGCCAAAAGTACTAATGCTTCTCAATAGAGGGAAAAGGGAAGTTCTGAGACCATTTTTTTTTCTTTGCACTGTGTTTAGTCTCTCTTTTCCCCTAGACATTTGGGTGGTTCAGGACACAGGTGTAGTGATGGACATTAAAGATCTGTCTTCTTGTGTGGATCATCTCACTGCAAGAGTACAAAATATTCAAGACTTTGTGGTTCAGAATTCTATGTTAGAACCAAGAATTCCTATTCCTGAGTTATTTTCTGGTGATAGAGCTAAGTTTCTGAGCTTTAAGAATAATTGTAAATTTTTCTGGCTTTGAAACCCCGCTCCTCTGGTGACCCAGTTCAACAAGTTAAGATCATTATTTCTTTATTACGTGGCGACCCACAAGACTGGGCATTTTCCCTTGCGCCAGGAGATCCTGCATTACGTAATATTGATGCGTTTTTTCTGGCGCTTGGATTGCTGTATGATGAACCTAATTCAGTGGATCAGGCAGAGAAAAATTTGCTGGCTCTGTGTCAGGGTCAGGATGAGGTAGAGATATATTGTCAGAAGTTTAGGAAGTGGTCTGTGCTCACTCAATGGAATGAATGTGCGCTGGCAGCAATTTTCAGAAAAGGTCTCTCTGAAGCCCTTAAGGATGTCATGGTGGGATTTCCTATGCCTGCTGGTCTGAATGAGTCTATGTCTTTGGCCATTCAGATCGGTCGACGCTTGCGTGAGCGTAAAACTGTGCACCATTTGGCGGTATTATCTGAGCATGGACCTGAGCCTATGCAGTGCGATAGGACTTTGACCAGAGCTGAACGGCAAGAGCACAGACGTCGGAATGGGCTGTGTTTTTACTGTGGTGATTCCACTCATGCTATCTCCGATTGTCCTAAGCGCACTAAGCAGTTCGCTAGGTCTGCCACCATTGGTACGGTACAGTCGAAATTTCTTTTGTCCGTTACTTTGATCTGCTCTTTGTCTTCCTATTCTGTTATGGCATTTGTGGATTCGGGCGCTGCCCTGAATTTGATGGACTTGGAGTTTGCTAGGCGCTGTGGGTTTTTCTTGGAGCCCTTGCAGCATCCTATTCCATTGAGAGGAATTGATGCTACGCCTTTGGCCAAGAATAAGCCTCAGTACTGGACCCAGCTGACCATGTGCATGGCTCCTGCGCATCAGGAGGATATTCGCTTTCTGGTGTTGCATAATCTGCATGATGTGGTCGTGTTGGGGTTGCCATGGCTACAAGTCCATAACCCAGGAAACAGGAAACAGGAACAGGAACAGGAAACAGTCCATAACCCAGTATTGGATTGGAAATCAATGTCTGTGTCCAGCTGGGGTTGTCAGGGGATACATGGTGATGTTCCATTTCTGTCTATTTCATCATCCACCCCTTCTGAGGTCCCAGAGTTCTTGTCGGATTACCGGGATGTATTTGATGAGCCCAAGTCCAGTGCCCTACCTCCTCATAGGGATTGCGATTGTGCTATCGATTTGATTCCTGGTAGTAAGTTTCCTAAAGGTCGACTGTTTAATTTGTCTGTGCCTGAGCACGCCGCTATGCGGAGTTACGTAAAGGAATCCTTGGAGAAGGGTCATATTCGCCCCTCGTCGTCGCCATTGGGGGCAGGGTTCTTTTTTGTGGCCAAGAAGGATGGTTCGTTGAGACCTTGTATTGATTACCGCCTTCTAAATAAAATCACGGTCAAATTTCAGTACCCCTTGCCGCTGCTGTCTGATTTGTTTGCTCGGATTAAGGGGGCTAGTTGGTTCACCAAGATAGATCTTC